>NC_079490.1:105794223-106397973 GCF_020520425.1 Spinacia oleracea | reverse complement strand
ACCAAGAAGGATGTTGGGCGTCCTGTGGCACAACTCCCTGCCTAGCAAAGTGATCATAGATAGGGAACACATCCCTCTGATGATCCGTCTCGAAGTGATCGAAACAGATCTCTAGTCGGTCCATGCGCTCCTCCAAAGAGTGATGCTCCCCCCTGTGTATTCGTGAAGGAAATAATGCCCTTGGTCCAAGTATGCATTCTATGTTAAGTCTAATAAATGCGGTTTAGTATTAATTAACAAGTTAATAATTCAGTGAGATCAAGTGAGCTGAATGCCTAGCTAGAGGCCGCTTCAGTTCAAGTGGAATTAATGATATTAATCCACAGCTTACTCTTGACTGAACCCGTAGGGTCACACAAATAGTACGTAAACGGATCAAGTATTTAATGGCATTAAATACTCCATCTATGGATATTCGGAATCGACGGATCTTGGTTTCAGTGGGAGGTGAGATCGTCACAGGCAAGAAATGAATGCTCCGGAAACGATGATATTGCCGGAAACGGAAATATGGATCGTATCGGAAATATAAATATTATCCAAGTCGTAGATGTTGCCGGAAACGGAAACATGGTACGTATCGGAAAATATTATCGGAAATGGAAATATTGCCGGAATCGGAAATATTGCCGGAAACGGAAATATTGTCAGAATCGGAAATATTATCGGAATCGGAAAATAATTCCGGAAACGGAAATATTAAATATTTGTTCGAAACAGAAATTAATTCTGGAATCGGAAATATTAAATATTGTTCGTATCGGAAATGAATTCCGGAATCGGGAAATTAATCGGAAGCGTATCGTACGAATTAGCATCGGACGAGGTCTGCCAGACGAAGGCCCAGCACGAAGCCGGGCCATCGCCCAGCAAGCCAGCGCGCCACAAACGCACCAGCCAAGGCTGCGCCAGGCCCACCGCAAGGCAGGCCCAGCGCGCGCCAAGGCTGCGGCAGCGTGTGGGCTTGTGGCAGTGGGCTGCGAGCTCGCGTGCTGCGCGCGCGCGCATGGCGCCCCTCGTGGGCTGCTGTGCGTGCGTGTGTGTTTGTGTGCTATACGAATCCTAAACCAATCAGGTTTCAACTAATGATTAAATTCCTAAAACTAAAAGGATGAATTAATTCTATTAGGATTCTAGTTTAATTAATTCGTATCCTAATAGGATTACGATTCCCTTTCCATACCTCTATAAATAAAGGCCTAGGGTCATTATTTTAAAGAGAGTATTCAAGTATTCAAAGTGATTTTTGAGAGCAAAAATTCAGTCACACAATTGCCTATACTAACCGAAAATTCTAAGTACCTTAAGGGCGATCCTAGTTGGTCAAGCTTAAGGCGGATCCGGACGTGCTGTGGACTATCTACGGAGGGACGACACTTGGAGTCCTAAAGACTTGTTCTTGTTCGGTTCGGGCGCAGCTAGGGAGGGCACGCAACAAAGAGTATGCATCTAAATTATGCTATATGATTATGTGTAAATAATATGTTGTCCTGGGTTAATGGTTGTTTCCGCATGATCTATGTAATGTCATATGTATCATAACCTAACAGTGGTATCACGAGCCCCTTATTATTTTTCATAATCTAAATTGCATGAACATGGTTAAAAATTACAAATTTGCAAGAATTAAAAGGGGTGATTAATTTTCGTAATTGTTAATTAATTGCAAATTGCGTTTATTTAATTATACGTACGCAGTTTTTCGGCAGTTTCTTCGTTACTCATCCAAATCGAGTAATTTTTGTGTCAATTCCGCATGTTAAAGGCATTCTAAGCCGAACCCAGAATTCTCAAATTCGAAGCCTAACTATGACTTTTCGGAGGTTTTAGTTTTTCGAATGCAAAATTTCGTAAATTTAAGATGTTAAATTAAATATTTGCGATTCTTGTTGATAAATCTTGAATTTTTGATTGACCTACTGTATATGTTTAACAAGTTTGAATGCCTAGCCTTGTTAAATATGCAATCTAATTTGTAATTATGATTAATTTGTTGAAAATTGGAATAATTTAGAATTAATTTGATTTTCATAATTATTTATAATTTAATTAGATACCTATGATTAAAAACCACCATAAAAATTGTAAATTTAAATTAAATTTTAAATTTTTATGACCTAGACTTGAATCCATGTTAATCGGAAATCAATTGAATAATAAATTTTCGATTTTTCGCCCTAAAATTATGAAATTAATATTATTTCTTAATTTGTCATTAATTTTGAATAAAAATTTTAAATTTTTATGCGATTCGCTCATATAACTTGCACGCACAAAGCAATGGACGCTACGTGTTACCCTTAAGGGGTGTTGTATAGTGCGGGCATGTGACGACGAGCAAGGGAGCTCGTCGCCCATGCGGTACGAATGCAATGAGCAAGGCCATGGTGCACGAGCACAAGGCAGCAGCCCTGCCTTGTGTCGTGGGCTATGTGCAATGGGCGAATGGGCGAGGGCGAGAGCAAGGCACGAGCAGTCGCGTGTGGGCAGGAAGCGAGCTGCGCCACAGCGCGCACTGCCTCGCGCAAGCGTGCGGAGCCTCGCGCGCAGCGAGCGCAAGCTCGCGTGCCACGAGTGCTACGCCCAGCATCGATCGCTCGCGCGCAGCGAGCGCTATTGTGCGTGCGACAAGCGCTGCGCCCAGCGATGGCGTGCAGCGTGCTTGTTGCGACGTGCGACAAGCGCTGCGCCCAGCGATGGCGTGCAGGGTGCTTGTTGCGACGTGCGACGAGCGCTGCGCCCAGCGATGGCGTGCAGCGTGCTTGTTGTGCGTGCGACAAGCGCTGCGCCCAGCGATGGCAAGCAGCTTGCTTGTTGCGACGTGCGACGAGCGCTGCGCCCAGCGATGGGCTGCGGCAGCATGCTTGTTGCGTCGAGCGTTGGCGCGCGCAGCGAGCACCAGCTCGCGTGATCCCTTGCGATGGTGAGCAGCAGCATTGCGACACAGCGCATGGGCTGCGCGCACATGGCCAGTGATGGCTGTGTGCGTGTGGCCCATGGGCATGCGTTGCGTGGGGTTATTGCGTTGCGATTAGATCGTTTTGAAATTTTAATTTGAAATTTTCAGTTTACGTAATTTTAATTAATTTTAAAATTAATAATTTAAATTAATTTCTTGGACTTTAATTTTGAATAATGTAATTATAATAAATTTTATTTATTCTAATTATTTTACTAAAATTAAAATCATGAATTAATTTAAATACGACTGAAATTAAATTAAATTTATGGATTCAATTATAAATTTATATGAGCTTTAAATTTTAATTAAATTTGTATGTTTCCGGTTAGACTAGAAATACATTTTTAAGTTTAAAATTAGTAAAGCATATGAATTTATTGGTTTAAGTGGGAGCCCTTTTTAGTCATAAACTCTTGATTAGGTCTGCAAATCCTTAAGGTTAAAACAACTTGATTAGAATTAATAAGGACTGAATAATTTGTAGATTATTGGTGCCCTTGATTAATTGCTGCAAATGTTTACGTGATGCATAATGTGTTTTACTAACCAGCTATGTGGGCCATTCATGATAATGAATGGGTGAATGGTATATATTGTATATGTACTGTTTTGCAGGTTATGAAGTGACTAGTATGGCCCAAATAGGATAGAAAATATGGTCTGCGTACCATTAATTTGAATGTAATTGGTCTAAAGTACCAAAGTTGTTTTTCAATTCAAATATGGTCTGCGAACCATCAAATAGTTGTAATTAGTTATAGCTTATCCTATTTGAAGAAAATGGTGCCTCCCACGGAGATTTTCAAGACGGACTTTGAAGTTAAAGCTTTAAGATGAAGTCGGGCCATACTAGATCACATTTATCTTATGCATGTTTTAAGTTATTTATTGCTTTTAAATATGTCTTAAAATGCATGAGATCAAAAGCTTGATTATGTTGCATGATTAAGGATTTTAGTTCACTTAAAATCTAACCAACATAGTAAGAGCATTAAGTTCCAAACTTAAAAAAAATTGAGTTAAAAGGTGCCATGCCAAAATATACACTTGCTTGGATATCCTTTACATCAATCTAGTAATAGTTTTCGCTCAACGAGGTGTTACTTATTGGTCCTAAAGGGGCAAGGTACACAAATAATTGTGAGTACATGTTAGTTTTGGTGAAACTCAACGATATAAGTAAGGAGTCCTTTTATGTCGTGGCAAAATCGATAGGTTTACCTAATAAGTTCTTAGACGTACCTATCAACCAAGAATAGTTTCTAGACTATTAGCAAAAGGCTTTTGCTTACCTAAGATGTTTTAGGATTAAGTCGACAAACTGTGCCTAGTTCTTCAATGATTTTAGGATCTTGGAATCATTTTTTCACACCTGCCGGAACACATAACTTGAATAAAATGCTTAATGAACATTGAATTATGCATGTATGCTAGAATTTAAGTTTATTAAGAGAAACTGTGAATGGTTATTTATTTGTTTATTCTTTTCAATTGTAGTTTTAAATATGGCAAACAACAATTCATTCAACATTCGATCAATTCTCGAAAAGGAGAAGTTGAACGGGAAGAACTTCCTTGACTGGCAAAGGAACTTGCAAATAGTTCTTATGCAGGAAGAAAAGGAGTATGTCCTCGAAGAGGCGATGCCCGAAGCCGCAGGCGACGGGGTCACTCAGGCAGCCCTCAATCGTTGGATTGATGCCAACAAGGATGTGAAATGTCTAATGCTCGCCACCATGAGTGCAGATCTGCAGAAAACGTTCATCAACTCAGATGCTTTCACAATCATCAGTGAGTTGAAGAACATGTTCCAAGATCTGGCTCGAGTCGAAAGATTCGAGACTCATAGGAAAATTCTTGAGACCAAGCTTAAGAAAGGCGAGCCCGTAAGTCCACATGTTCTCAAAATGATTGGACTCATTGAGAATATGAGTCGGCTGGATCAGCAATTTTCTCAGGAAATGGCTATAGACACCATCCTCCATTCTCTTCATAGCGGGTATGATCAGTTCAAACTGAACTACAGTATGAATAGTCTGGACAAAACGCTCACTGAGCTTCACGGTATGCTGAAGACCGCTGAAAAGACGCTCAAAAGTGATAAGCAGAATGTGCTTATGGTGCGTGGGGGCAAGTTCAAGAAATCTGGAAAGAAGAGGAATGCTAAGAAAGGTGGCAACAAGGCCAGCCCAACTAAGCAAACTGGCGCCCAATCTGTAAAGAGGAAGGTCAGTCAACCCACTTCTGAATCCGAATGCTTCTACTGCAAGAAAAAGGGGCATTGGAAGAGAGATTGCTTGAAGCTAAAGGAAGATCAGAAGAACGGAACAGTCGTTCCATCTTCAGGTATTTTCGTTATAGACTGTATACTTGCTAATTCAACTTCTTGGGTATTAGATACAGGTTGTGGCTCACACTTATGTTCCAATCCACAGGGACTAAGAAGAAGTAGAAAGTTAAGCAAGGGTGAAGTCGACCTACGAGTGGGAAATGGAGCACGGATTGCTGCATTAGCTGTAGGAACTTATTATTTGTCGTTGCCCTCCGGGCTAGTTTTGGAACTGGAAGAGTGTTTCCATGTTCCAAGTCTTACTAAAAACATCATTTCAGTTTCTTGCTTAGATGCTAAGGGATTTTCCTTTTTAATAAAAGACAATAGTTGTTCGTTTTATTTTAAAGAGATGTTTTATGGATCTGCTAGATTAGTCAATGGACTTTATTTATTAGATCACGACAAACAAGTATATAACATAAATACCAAAAAGGCCAAAAAGGATGATTCAGATCTCACCTATCTGTGGCATTGTTGATTAGGCCATATAAACTTGAAACGCTTAGAAAGACTTCAAAAGGAAGGAATTCTAGAACCACACTACTACAAAAATGGGCAAAGAGACCCCTTAGAAAAGACCTCATGTTCGACATAACGGGTCTCTTCAATATAAGAGATCCATTATTATAGATAACGGCTCTCTTATTGCGCCAAATAGCCCATTTAAAATGAGAGGGAAAAAATAAGAGACCCGTTATCTTATTTAACGGGTCTCTAGTGCATAAATAAAATTATTTAATTAATATAATAAAAGAAACAAGAGACCTAGTACAGTAGTTAACGGCTCTCTACATTTCAAAGACCCACCACTCCCGTAAAATAATGTTTAAAAAAAAATTTAAAATTGCAAAAGACCTGTCATTTAAAACAACAGGTCTCTACTTTCTTCATGGCGCCAAACTTTTCGCCAAACTTTCGCCAAACTTTCGCCCAACTTTCACCCTAGTTATTTGCCTCTTCTTCTTCCCTGGACATACGAACAAGTAGGGCAACGAAACACACAAACCGAAATCACCACCACCGGCGAATCTATATACAACCGGAGAAATACGTGACGGTTGGCGACTTCAACCACCACCGGCGACCTCAACACAATCTCTAGCAATCTACGAATTCAGGTTTTTGTTCTCATCTCTCTTTAATTTTTTTTTCGAATTTCTGAATTACGTGTGTGAATTTTGAATTCAATTTATAATTTCTTCTACAAGTTAGGTTCTGTTTCCTGAAATTTTCAGTTTCAATTTCATCGTTCTGTTTTTGCCCTGAATTTCTGAAATTTTATTGGTTTTCCAGTTCATGTTGAAAGTGTTTCGCCATGGTTGGTTGAATATTGTTTTTGTAGAGTTTCTTGGCATGAGTGACACACTGAATTGATCTTTGGTATTCATGGTGTGCGCCCAGTACAGAGTCTACAGACTCAATTTTTATTTAGGTTTTCTTATTTTGTAGTTTAAGTGTCAAGGCACACCTTCTGACCTTCTATCTTTGGTGTTCATGTTTCTATTTAAGTGTCAAGTTTTCTTATTTCTGAGTATCAAGTATCGAACCAGGGAACACAGTCCAATAGTCTAAGACGAACGTCGAGTCCAATAATCTTGGAACGTAGAGCATGATATCTTTAGGTTTTGGTTGCTTTCTTCTATCTGGTTGGTTTAGAGTGCTGCTGTATCTTTTTCTACTAATGATGAAATAATTTAACCATCTTTGAGGAATTAAAGAAAATCACAGATTAAAACATTTTTGTATGGATAGGGATAGATGTGCAAGTAGGAGTACACATTACCCTGTACACCTGGCAGAGTGTTGAATGGGGTAACATCTTTCTTTTTCTCCATTTTTGTCATTCGAAACTGTATGTGCTTGGAAATTCACTCTCATATTCCTTCTGTTGGCTTCCCTGGGTACCTTACTGTAAGTTGTCTAGTCTAGTCTGCTAAAAAAATTATATTCAAGTTTCTAGATTATTTTTTTAATAGCTAGTTTTACAGATTGTTTCTTATTAGTTGTTTGTGTTAATTTATGTGCCAAATTACTTTTAAAATTTATGTTGACCTAGTACGGTACAATAAGTGTATATTAGTGAAAGTCTAACATGCGTGACTATACTTTACAATATGTTTTCATTTCCAATGGTTGGTGTATAGAAAATAGAAATGGATCGAAGTTGGATTTCAACAAAAATTCCGAGTGACCCAGAATATCAAGCAGGTGTAAGGGAATTCATTAAGTTTGCTGTTAAGAATGGTGGAGGCCGCTCCAAGCTACGTTGTCCTTGTATCATGTGCCATAATTTCTTGCATAAGAGACCCGGAGAAATTCTTAATCATTTATCTAAATGGGCATTTGATAAAACATATACATGTTGGATTTGGCACGGCGAATGCAGGGACGAAACAACGGTCGGTAACTCTGAGGCTAATGTTTGTGAAGGTCATAATACGAATGAGGGAGATAGGTTAGAGGAAATGCTTCATCAAGTTGAGGAAGCTTTTGATGAAGACCCTTTCACATTTGAGAGCTTGCTAAATGACTCCGAAAAGCCTCTCTATGAAGGCTGCACTAAGTATACAAGGTTGTCTGCAATAATAAGGTTGTATAACGTGAAGGCGAGCCAGGGTTTGACTGATATAGACTTTAATTTGATACTGGAAGTGTTCAAAGATATGCTTCCAGATGATAATGTCCTTCCAAGTCGTACATATGAGGCAAAAAAGACATTAAGCCTTATGGGTTTACCTTATGAGAAAATTCATGCTTGCCCTAACGATTGCATGTTGTATAGAAATCAAAATGAGTCATTAGAGAGTTGCTCAGTTTGTAATGCCTCGAGGTACAAGAAAGAGGAAGGACGAGTCCCTGCTAAGGTATTATGGTATTTTCCAATAATACCGAGGTTTAAAAGGCTATTTTCTAATGCGAGAGATGCCGAGAAGTTGACATGGCATTTTGATAGTCGAGAAGATGATGGATTTCTTAGGCACCCCGCTGACTCACCACAATGGAGGTTTATTGATGGGAAATTCCCCGAGTTTGCCAAAGAAAAGCGTAATCTACGCCTTGCTTTGTCTACTGATGGGTTCAATCCATTTGGCTCCTTGAGTAGCACTTATAGTACTTGGCCTGTTGTTTTGATTACCTACAACTTATCTCCCACACTTTGCATGAAAAGAAGGTATATGATGTTATCATTGCTAATTTCTGGTCCAAGACAGCCTGGTAATGACATCGACGTGTATTTGGCTCCTCTGATCGACGATTTGAAGATGCTTTGGGAAACAGGTGTAGAAGTGTTTGATGCATATCGAAATGAGAAATTTAATTTGAAAGCAATGTTGTTCTGCACTATTCAAGATTTTCCGGCATATGGTAATTTTTCTGGGTATACAGTGAAAGGGAAGGCAGCATGCCCCTTATGTATGGAGCAATTTCCGGGACATTGGTTGAACGGATCAGGGAAGCATGTGTTTGATAGTCATCGTGTATTTCTGCCATGTGATCATCACTATCGTTACATGAAAAAGGCCTTCAATGGGAAACAAGAATTTGGAGAGCGTCCAAAGATCATGTCTGGTGTAGAGGTGTTTGAGAAGATAAAAGATATCCAGATCACATTTGGGAAGAAACATCGAAATTTTCTTTCTAAGCAAGGGTTTAAGAAGTGTTCAAAATTGTGGAGCTTGCCATATTGGAGATTTCTTTTCGTGAGACATTCTCTTGATGTGATGCATATTGAGAAGAATGTGTGTGATAGTCTAATTGGTACATTATTGAACATCCCTGGGAAGACTAAAGATGGCCCGAAATCTAGAGCTGACTTAGAGACACTTGGGATCAGACAGGAACTCCATGTTGTTGAGAAGGAGAGTGGTCGAAAATACTTGCCTCCTGCTGCGTATACACTGTCTAGGAAAGAGAAAATTGTTAGGTTATGATACATATGACATTACATAGATCATGCGGAAACAACCATTAACCCAGGACAACATATTATTTACACATAATCATATAACATAATTTAGATGCATACTCTTTGTTGCGTGCCCTCCCTAGCTGCGCCCGAACCGAACAAGAACAAGTCTTTAGGACTCCAAGTGTCGTCCCTCCGTAGATAGTCCACAGCACGTCCGGATCCGCCTTAAGATTGACCAACTAGAATCGCCCTTAAGGTACTAGAAAATTTCGGCACTTTTATGAGCAAGATGTGTGTTTTAATTTTCTCTCAAAAAACTCACTTTTGAATACTTTGAAACTTGTTATAAATTGTGAGCCCTAGCCTCATATTTATAGGGGTATGGAAAGGGAATCGAAATCCTATTCAGATACAAATTAATTAAACCTAGAATCCTACAAGAACTCTAATTTAATTAATTTATCAAATAGAATTAGGAATTTAATCATTAACCGAACTCTGCATGTTTTAGGAAACGTGCACGAACACAAACACTTGCACACACACGCACGGCAGCCACGATGGGCCCCCATGCGTGCGCGCGAGCAGCAGCCCACGCAGCGCCCGCGCGCGCTGCGCGCTGCGCGTGCTGTGCGCGCTGTGCGCGCTGCGCAGCCTGCTGGGCCTGGCCTTGCGCTGGGCCTGGCGTGGCTGTTTGTGCGGCGCGCTTGGCTTGCTGGGCGATGGCCTGGCTTCATGCTGGGCCCTCGTCCGGCAGGCCTCGTCCGATGCTTATTCGTACGATGCGCTTCCGATTAAATTTTCCGATTCCGGAATTCATTTCCGATACGAATAATATTTAATATTTCCGATTCCGGAATTAATTTCCGTTTCGAACAAATATTTAATATTTCCGTTTCCGGAATTATTTTCCGATTCCGGTAATATTTCCGATTCTGACAATATTTCCGTTTCCGGCAATATTTCCGATTCTGGCAATATTTCCATTTCCGATAATATTTTCCGATACGTACCATGTTTCCGTTTCCGGCAACATCTACGACTTGGATAATATTTATATTTCCGATACGATCCATATTTCCGTTTCCGGCAATATCATCGTTTCCGGAGTATTCATTTCTTGCCTGTGACGATCTTAGCTCCCACTGAAACCAAGATCCGTCGGTTCCGAATATTCATAGATGGAGTATTTAATGCCATTAAATACTTGATCCGTTTACGTACTATTTGTGTGACCCTACGGGTTCAGTCAAGAGTAAGCTGTGGATTAATATCATTAATTCCACTTGAACTGAAGCGGCCTCTAGCTAGGCATTCAGCTCACTTGATCTCACTGAATTATTAACTTGTTAATTAATACTGAACCGCATTTATTAGACTTAACATAGAATGAATACTTGGACCAAGGGCATTATTTCCTTCAGTCTCCCACTTGTCCTTAGGGACAAGTGTGCATTTCCTAATTCCTTTGTCGCTCGATGCTTGCTCTTGAACATAAGGTAAGAGTTGTCATCCTTATTATGTCCAGAGGTGTTCCTCGGTTTCAGAGTTCAACTGATCAAATAAACAGATAATCATAGCCTATGATTCATCCGAGCACGGCCATGCATTTCACAGTTTCTAGCTCTCCGAGTGGCCTTGTACAACTTTTAAGCATCTCATCCCGATTTATGGGAGGACAATCCCAATCTTGCGATCTTGAGATTAGACTTCGTTTGATAGGTGATTACCTGAGCGTTGCCTTTATAGCCTCCTTTTATGGTGCGACGGTTGGTCAACGTCAAAGCAACCAGTTCTCAAACAAGCAATCTCAAATCACTCAGGTATTGAGGATTTAGTGTCTAATAATTTAATGAAATTTACTCATGACAGATTTTCATCTCTTACAGTAAAGTTTCATAGGTCTTGTCCGATACTAGTCTTCCCAAAGTAAGTATCTATGCAAATGGTTATGACATTGCCATGTCCACATAGTTCAAGAAACAGAACTACTAGTCATCTTGCATTCTAATCGTCTAACGTTTTCTATGCGTCTAATTTTATAGAAAACTCCGATTAGGGACCATTTTCAACCTTTGACATTCAAGTTCACTTGATAGACATTTCTTAGTCACAGGACTGGTCCTGACAGTCTATCTTGAATATATCGTCAAATTGAAGGGACTCATCATTTAATAAACCATAAATTAAATGGAAAAATGAATTCATTTCATTTATTGTGAATGATTAACCAATAATGTTTTACAAAGATTTAAACTCTAAAACTTTAAAACATTAAACAGAGACATCAAAGCCATTCTCCAATATGCTTGATTCCCATAGCTGCAGTGTGCGAGTTGTGCTTCGCCTGCGGCAGAGGTTTAGTTAATGGATCTGATATGTTGTCATCAGTTCCAATTTTGCTTATCTCGACTTCTTTTCTTTCAACGAACTCTCGTAGAAGGTGAAATCTACGAAGTACATGCTTGACTCTCTGGTGGTGTCTAGGCTCTTTTGCCTGTGCAATAGCTCCGTTATTATCACAATACAGGGCTATTGGTCCTTTAATGGAGGGGACTACACCAAGTTCTCCTATGAACTTCCTTAGCCATATAGCTTCCTTTGCTGCTTCATGTGCAGCAATGTACTCCGCTTCAGTTGTAGAATCCGCAATGGTGCTTTGCTTAGCACTTTTCCAGCTTACTGCTCCTCCGTTGAGGCAGAAGACAAACCCAGACTGTGATCTAAAATCATCTTTGTCGGTTTGGAAACTTGCGTCCGTATAGCCTTTAACAATTAATTCATCATCTCCACCATAGACCAGGAAGTCATCTTTGTGCCTTTTCAGGTACTTCAGAATATTCTTGGCAGCAGTCCAATGCGCCTCTCCTGGGTCTGACTGGTATCTGCTCGTAGCACTGAGTGCGTACGCAACATCCGGGCGTGTACATATCATAGCATACATTATTGAACCAATCAATGATGCATATGGAATCCCATTCATTCGTCTACGCTCATCAAGTGTTTTTGGGCACTGAGTCTTGCTTAGAGTCATTCCATGAGACATGGGTAGGTAGCCTCGCTTGGAGTCCGCCATCTTGAACCTATCAAGCACCTTATTGATATAAGTGCTTTGACTAAGTCCAATCATCTTTTTAGATCTATCTCTGTAAATCTTGATGCCCAATATGTACTGTGCTTCTCCTAGATCCTTCATCGAAAAACATTTCCCAAGCCAAATTTTGACAGAGTTCAACATAGGAATGTCATTTCCGATAAGCAATATGTCGTCGACATATAATACTAGGAAAGCAATTTTGCTCCCACTGACCTTCTTGTATACACAAGATTCGTCCGCGTTCTTGATGAAACCAAAGTCACTGACTGCTTCATCAAAACGTATATTCCAGCTCCTGGATGCCTGCTTCAATCCGTAGATTGACTTCTTTAGCTTGCATACCTTTTTAGCATTCTTTGGATCCTCAAAACCTTCAGGCTGTGTCATAAACACAGTTTCTGTTAAAACGCCGTTTTAAGAAAGCAGTTTTGACATCCATCTGCCATATTTCGTAATCGTAATATGCAGCGATTGCTAACATTATTCGAATAGACTTTAGCATTGCAACTGGTGAAAAGGTTTCATCGTAATCCACACCGTGGACTTGCCTGTAACCTTTTGCGACCAATCTAGCTTTGAAAACTTCAAGTTTCCCATCCTTGTCCTTTTTCAGTTTGAAAACCCATTTGCTTCCAATGGCTTGGTAGCCATCTGGCAAATCGACCAAATCCCATACTTGGTTTTCAGACATGGAGTCTAATTCAGATTGCATGGCTTCTTGCCATTGCTTGGAGCTAGGGCTCATCATAGCTTGTTTGTAAGTCGCAGGTTCATCACTTTCAAGTAGTAGAACGTCATAGCTCTCGTTCGTCAAAATACCTAAGTACCTTTCCGGTTGAGATCTATATCTTTGCGATCTACGCGGGGTAACATTTCTAGATTGACCATGATTCTCACCAGATTCTTCTAAAGATCTCTGAGTTTCATCCTGAATGTCATCTTGAGCATTCTCTAGAGTTTGTTGTTCGACTCGAATTTCTTCGAGGTCTACTTTTCTCCCACTTGTCATTTTGGAAATGTGATCCTTCTCCAAAAAGACACCATCTCGAGCAACAAACACTTTGTTCTCAGATGTATTGTAGAAGTAATACCCCTTTGTTTCCTTTGGATAGCCCACAAGGATACATTTGTCAGATTTTGGATGAAGTTTGTCTAAAATTAATCGTTTGACGTATACTTCACATCCCCAAATCTTAAGAAAAGACACATTTGGAGGCTTTCCAAACCATAATTCGTATGGAGTCTTTTCGACAGCTTTAGACGGAGCTCTATTTATAGTGAGTGCAGCTGTATTTAGTGCATGTCCCCAAAATTCTAATGGAAGTTCGGCCTGACCCATCATTGACCTGACCATGTCTAGCAAGGTTCTGTTCCTCCGTTCTGACACACCGTTCCATTGTGGTGTTCCAGGAGGAGTCAATTCTGATAGAATTCCACATTCTTTCAGATGGTCATCAAATTCATAGCTCAGATATTCACCGCCTCTATCAGACCGCAGTGCCTTAATCTTCTTGCCTAATTGATTCTCTACTTCACTCTGAAATTCCTTGAATTTGTCAAAGGATTCAGACTTATGCTTCATTAGGTAGACATAACCATACCTACTGAAGTCATCAGTGAAAGTGATAAAGTAGCTGAAACCACCTCTAGCATTTGTACTCATTGGTCCACATACATCTGTATGGATTAAACCCAATAGTTCATTTGCTCTTTCTCCAACTTTAGAGAAAGGTTGCTTTGTCATTTTGCCAAGTAAACATGATTCGCATTTACCATAATCCTCTAAGTCAAATGGTTCTAGAATTCCTTCCCTTTGAAGTCTTTCTAAGCGTTTCAAGTTTATATGGCCTAATCGACAATGCCACAGATAGGTGAGATCTGAATCATCCTTTTTGGCCTTTTTGGTATTTATGTTATATACTTGTTTGTCGTGATCTAATAAATAAAGTCCATTGACTAATCTAGCAGATCCATAAAACATCTCTTTAAAATAAAACGAACAACTATTGTCTTTTATTATAAAGGAAAATCCCTTAGCATCTAAGCAAGAAACTGAAATGATGTTTTTAGTAAGACTTGGAACATGGAAACATTCTTCCAGTTCCAAAACTAGCCCGGAGGGCAACGACAAATAGTAAGTTCCTACGGCTAATGCAGCAATCCGTGCTCCATTTCCCACTCGTAGGTCGACTTCACCCTTGCTTAACTTTCTACTTCTTCTTAGTCCCTGTGGATTGGAACATAAGTGTGAGCCACAACCTGTATCTAATACCCAAGAAGTTGAATTAGCAAGTATACAGTCTATAACGAAAATACCTGAAGATGGAACTACTGTTCCGTTCTTCTGATCTTCCTTTAGCTTCAAGCAATCTCTCTTCCAATGCCCCTTCTTCTTGCAGTAGAAGCATTCGGATTTAGAAGTGGGTTGACTGACCTTCCTCTTTGCAGATTTGGCGCCAGTTTGCTTAGTTGGGCTGGCCTTGTTGCCACCTTTCTTAGCATTCCTCTTCTTTCCAGATTTCTTGAACTTGCCCCCACGCACCATAAGCACATCCTGCTTATCACTTTTGAGCGTCTTTTCAGCGGTCTTCAGCATACCGTGAAGCTCAGTGAGCGTTTTGTCCAGACTATTCATACTGTAGTTCAGTTTGAACTGATCATACCCGCTATGAAGAGAATGGAGGATGGTGTCTATAGCCATTTCCTGAGAAAATTGCTGATCCAGCCGACTCATATTCTCAATGAGTCCAATCATTTTGAGAACATGTGGACTTACGGGCTCGCCTTTCTTAAGCTTGGTCTCAAGAATTTGCCTATGAGTCTCGAATCTTTCGACTCGAGCCAGATCTTGGAACATGTTCTTCAACTCACTGATGATTGTGAAAGCATCTGAGTTGATGAACATTTTCTGCAGATCCGCACTCATGGTGGCGAGCATTAGACATTTCACATCCTTGTTGGCATCAATCCAACGATTGAGGGCTGCCTGAGTGACCCCGTCGCCTGCAGCTTCGGGCATCGCCTCATCTAGGACATACTCCTTTTCTTCCTGCATAAGAACTATTTGCAAGTTCCTTTGCCAGTCAAGGAAGTTTTTCCCGTTCAACTTCTCCTTTTCGAGAATTGATCGAATGTTGAATGAATTGTTGTTTGCCATATTAAAAACTACAATTGAAAAGAATAAACAAATAAATAACCATTCACAGTTTCTCTTAATAAACTTAAATTCTAGCATACATGCATAATTCAATGTTTATTAAGCATTTTATTCAAATTATGTGTTCCGGCAGGTGTGAATAAAATGATTCCAAGATCCTAAAATCATTGAAGAACTAAGCACAGTTTGTCGACTTAATCCTAGAACATCTTAGGTAAGCAAAAGCCTTTTGCTAATAGTCTAGAAACTATTCTTGGTTGATAGGTACGTCTAAGAACTTATTAGGTAAACCTATCGAATTTGCCACGACATAAAAGGACTCCTTACTTATATCGTTGAGTTTCACCAAAACTAACATGTACTCACAATTATTTGTGTACCTTGCCCCTTTAGGACCAATAAGTAACACCTCGCTGAGCGAAAACTATTACTAGATTGATGTAAAGGATATCCAAGCAAGTGTATATTTTGGCATGGCACCTTTTAACTCAATTTTTAAGTTTGGAACTTAAGGCTCTTACTATGTTGGTTAGATTTTAAGTGAACTAAAATCCTTAATCATGCAACATAATCAAGCTTTTGATCTCATGCATTTTAAGACATATTTAAAACAATAAATAACTTAAAGCATGCATAAGATAAATGTGATCTAGTATGGCCCGACTTCATCTTGAAGCTTTGACTTCAAAGTCCGTCTTGAAAATCTCCGTGGGAGGCACCATTTTCTTCAAATAGGATAAGCTATAACTAATTACAACTATTTGATGGTTCGCAGACCATATTTGAATTGAAAAACAACTTTGGTACTTTAGACCAATTACATTCAAATTAATGGTACGCAGACCATATTTTCTATCCTATTTGGGCCATACTAGTCACTTCATAACCTGCAAAACAGTACATATACAATATATACTATTCACCCATTCATTATCATGAATGGCCCACATAGCTGGTTAGTAAAACACATTATGCATCACGTAAACATTTGCAGCAATTAATCAAGGGCACCAATAATCTACCAATTATTCAGTCCTTATTAATTCTAATCAAGTTGTTTTAACCTTAAGGATTTGTAGACCTAATCAAGAGTTTATGACTAAAAAGCGCTCCCACTTAAACCAACAAATTTATATGCTTTACTTATTTTAAACATAAAAATGTATTTCTAGTCCAACCGGAAACATACAAATTTAATTAAAATTTAAAGCTCATATCAATTTATAGTTGAATCCAAAAGTTTAATTTAATTTCAGTCGTATTTAAATTAATTCATGATTTTAATTTTAGTAAAATAATTAGAATAAATAAAATTTATTATAATTACAATATTCAAAATTAAAATCCAAGAAAATAATTTAAATTATTAATTTAAAAATTAATTAAAATTACGTGAACTGAAATTTTCAAATTAAACATTCAAAACGATCTTTAATCGTAACGCAAACACCCTACGCGTTGCACGCCCATGGGCCGCACGCACACAGCCATTGCTGGCCATGTGCACGCAGCCCATGCGCTCGTCGCATAGCTGCTGCATCCCCATCGCAAGCCTCCGCACGCATTGGTGCTCGCTGCGCGCGCCAGCGCTCATCGCACGCGAGCTATCGCTCGCAGTGCGGGCGCGACATCGCTCGCTGGGCGCGCGACATCGCTCGCTGGGCGCGCGACATCGCTCGCTGGGCGCGCGAGCCATCGCTCGCTGGGCGCGCGAGCCATCGCTCGCTGGGCGCGCGAGCCATCGCTCGCTGGGCGCGCGACATCGCTCGCTGGGCGCGCGAGCCATCGCTCGCTGGTCGGGCGACATCGCTCGCTGTGCGCGCGAGCAATGCTGGCTGTGCGCGCGAGTCCTCGCTCGTTGTGCGCGCGAGCAATGCTGGGCGCAGTGCTCGTGGCACGCGAGCTTGCGCTCGCTGCGCGCGAGGCTGCGCGCTCTTGTGCGAGGCAGCGCGCGTTGTGGCGCAGCTCGCTTGCTGCCCACACGCGACTGCCTTGGCTCGCCCTTCGCCCATGCCCATTCGTCCATTGCTCGTGGCACACGACACAAGGCAGGGCTGCTGCCTTGTGCTCGTGCACTACGCCCTTGCTCATTGCATTCGTGCCGCACGGGCGACGAGCTCCCTTTCTCGTCGTCGCATGCCCGCATTATACAACACCCCTTAAGGGTAACACGAAGCGTCCATTGCTTCGTGCGTGCAAGTTTTATGAACGAATCGCATAAAAATTTAAAATTTATATTTAAAATTAATGACAAATTAATAAATAATATTAATTTCATAATTTTAGGACGAAAAATCGAAAATTTATTATCCAATTGATTTCCGATTGTTATGGATTCAAGTCTAGGTCATAAAAATTTAAAATTTATCATAAATTTACAATTTTATGGTGGTTTTTAATCATAGGTTTCTAATTAAATTACAATTAATTATGAAAATCAAATTAATTCTAAATTATTCTAATTTTCAACAAATTAATCATAATTACAAATTAGATTGCATAATTAACAAGACTAGGCATTCAAACTTGTTAAACATATGCAGTAGGTCAATCAAAAATTCAAGATTTATCAACAAGAATCGCAAATATTTAATTTAACATCTTAAATTTACGAAATTTTGCATTCGAAAAACTAAAACCTTCGAAAAGTCATAGTTAGGCTTCGAATTTGAGAATTCTGGGTTCGGCAGAAAAATATAATTTTTGTCAAAATTTTAGAATGCCTTTTACATGCGGAATTGACACAAAAATCACTCAATTCGGATGAGTAACGAAGAAACTGCCGAAAAACTGCGTACGTATAATTAAATAAACGCAATTTGCAATTAATTAACAATTACGAAAATTAATCACCCCTTTTAATTCTTGCAAATTTGTAATATTTAACCATGTTCATGCAATTTAGATTATGAAAATAATAAGGGGCTCGTGATACCACTGTTAGGTTATGATACATATGACATTACATAGATCATGCGGAAACAACCATTAACCCAGGACAACATATTATTTACACATAATCATATAGCATAATTTAGATGCATACTCTTTGTTGCGTGCCCTCCCTAGCTGCGCCCGAACCGAACAAGAACAAGTCTTTAGGACTCCAAGTGTCGTCCCTCCGTAGATAGTCCACAGCACGTCCGGATCCGCCTTAAGATTGACCAACTAGAATCGCCCTTAAGGTACTAGAAAATTTCGGCACTTTTATGAGCAAGATGTGTGTTTTAATTTTCTCTCAAAAAACTCACTTTTGAATACTTTGAAACTTGTTATAAATTGTGAGCCCTAGCCTCATATTTATAGGGGTATGGAAAGGGAATCGAAATCCTATTCAGATACAAATTAATTAAACCTAGAATCCTACAAGAACTCTAATTTAATTAATTTATCAAATAGAATTAGGAATTTAATCATTAACCGAACTCTGCATGTTTTAGGAAACGTGCACGAACACAAACACTTGCACACACACGCACGGAAGCCACGATGGGCCCCCATGCGTGCGCGCGAGCAGCAGCCCACGCAGCGCCCGCGCGCGAGCAGCAGCCCACGCAGAGCCCGCGCGCGCTGCGCGCTGCGCGTGCTGTGCGCGCCGTGCGCGCTGCGCAGCCTGCTGGGCCTGGCCTTGCGCTGGGCCTGGCGTGGCTGTTTGTGCGGCGCGCTTGGCTTGCTGGGCGATGGCCTGGCTTCGTGCTGGGCCCTCGTCCGGCAGGCCTCGTCCGATGCTTATTCGTACGATGCGCTTCCGATTAAATTTTCCGATTCCGGAATTCATTTCCGATACGAACAATATTTAATATTTCCGATTCCGGAATTAATTTCCGTTTCGAACAAATATTTAATATTTCCGTTTCCGGAATTATTTTCCGATTCCGGTAATATTTCCGATTCTGACAATATTTCCGTTTCCGGCAATATTTCCGATTCTGGCAATATTTCCATTTCCGATAATATTTTCCGATACGTACCATGTTTCCGTTTCCGGCAACATCTACGACTTGGATAATATTTATATTTCCGATACGATCCATATTTCCGTTTCCGGCAATATCATCGTTTCCGGAGTATTCATTTCTTGCCTGTGACGATCTTAGCTCCCACTGAAACCAAGATCAGTCGGTTCCGAATATTCATAGATGGAGTATTTAATGCCATTAAATACTTGATCCGTTTACGTACTATTTGTGTGACCCTACGGGTTCAGTCAAGAGTAAGCTGTGGATTAATATCATTAATTCCACTTGAACTGAAGCGGCCTCTAGCTAGGCATTCAGCTCACTTGATCTCACTGAATTATTAACTTGTTAATTAATACTGAACCGCATTTATTAGACTTAACATAGAATGCATACTTGGACCAAGGGCATTATTTCCTTCAAAAATCGAGTTATGTGAGAGCTTGGCAGGAGTTAAAGTGCCACAGGGGTATTCTTCTAACATTCGTAGCCTTGTAAACATGGATACCTTGAAGCTTGTGGGCCTTAAGTCTCATGATTGTCATGTCCTAATGCAACAATTATTACCCGTGGCTATTCGTTCAATTTTGCCTAAAAATGTTCGACATGCCATTATCAGACTTTGTTTGTTTTTTAATGCAATTTATAGTAAAGTCATTGATCCTAAAGATTTGAAAGCTTTGGAGGAAGATATTATTATAATTTTATGCCAATTAGAGATGTACTTTCCTCCATCGTTTTTCGATATCATGGTTCATTTGACGGTTCACCTAGTAAGAGAGATAAGATATTGTGGTCCTGTATATTTGAGAGTTCAATGGGCTTTTGAAAGGCAAATGAGAACGTACCAGGGATATGTTACAAATGCTTATCGGCCTGAGGGTTGTATTGCCAAAAAAAATTTCTACGAAGAAGTAGTCGCATATGTTAGTGAATTTATGGTAAATGCAATGAAGATAGGACTTCCTGTATCTCGGCATAGTGGAAGAATGGATGGTCATGGGACCCTAGGTCGTAAACAACTTGATATGTCTTATGAAAACTGGCACAAGGCACATTCATATATTCTGCATAATGAGGATGAAGTTGCACCATATGTCGAAAGACACATGAGACACTTGAGGAAGTACAATCCAAGGGCGAATCCGAAATCCTTAGCTGAAAAACAAAGCAAGTCATTCATTGTTTGGTTCAAAGATGAAGTAATCAGGGAACTTGAGGACCCTTCAGTAGTAGTTTCTGATCGAGTTAAGAGTTTAGCATTTGGACCCAACTTTAGTGCAACTTACTATTCTGGATATGTTATTAATGGCTGCACTTTTTACACCAGGTTTCAAGATGATATTAGTACTATGCAAAACAGTGGGGTTACTTTGGAATCTGAAGCTATTCATTTTGCTAGTGCGAAAGATAAGAATCCGGTTTGTGCTACAATGCGATACTATGGAGTCATTGAAGAGATTTGGGAGTTGCATTACTCTAAGTTTTCGATTCCTGTTTTCAAATGCCAATGGTTTGACAGTAACGGAGTTGTAGAAAGTAGCTTAGGGCAAATATTTGTCAATCTTAAAAAGACCGGTCACAAAGAGGATCCTTTTATATTAGCTAATCAAGCTAGGCAGATTTTTTATATGAATGACCCCTCTGATAAGAGAATGGCAGCAGTCATCACACCAAGGTCTCGAGTTGCCTTCTTTTCCATCGATGCCACTGGTGATTGTTTAGATGATACTATGTTGGAGGCTAGTTCTTTGGGAAGAAGAAATGTACAAGTTCGGGGTGATGATGATGATGATAATGCTGATGATTCCTCGATGTATGTGAGAGATGACCATAACGAGGGTACATGGGTTGAAGAACAAAAGAATAGCAAGGGAGTCAAGCTAAAGCGAAAGCGAAAGCGTTCTAATTAAAATGTAAATATCGTGTAGAATATGATTGTTTTTGCATAAAACTAACCAACTGATTAGAATCTGATTGTGGCATAAAAGGACCAATTGATTGTTTTTGCATAAAACTAACCAACGTATTAGAATCTGATTGTCGCATAAAAGGACCAATCGATTGTTTTTGCATAAAACTAACTGATTAGAACCTGTTTTCCTTCCTTTTTAAAAATCTGATTGTTTTTGCATAAAACTAACCAACTGACTTTGATTTTCTGTAGGTTGATGGCCAGAAAGAAAAAGCAAGTAGGTCATGATGATGCAAGATTGGATCCTGAAAATTCTGAGAAAACGAGACGTGAGGATGAAAGGGGTCGTACTGTACTCAATCTGGTGGGAAAAGCTATAAGTGCTGGCACCAAACTCCGTTTAGAATGGCATCCAGTTAAAAGAATTCCTATTGGACATCACCGGTCTCATTTTTCCACCTACATTGGTGTAGTTGTGCGTGAAAGAGTAAACATCACCTATAAGGAGTGGTCTCCGCGCTGTGCGCGCTGCGCGCTGCGCGCAGCCTGCTGGGCCTGGCCTTGCGCTGGGCCTGGCGTGGCTGTTTGTGCGGCGCGCTTGGCTTGCTGGGCGATGGCCTGGCTTCGTGCTGGGCCTCGTCCGGCAGGCCTCGTCCGATGCTTATTCGTACGATGCGCTTCCGATTAAATTTTCCGATTCCGGAATTCATTTCCGATACGAACAATATTTAATATTTCCGATTCCGGAATTAATTTCCGTTTCGAACAAATATTTAATATTTCCGTTTCCGGAATTATTTTCCGATTCCGGTAATATTTCCGATTCTGACAATATTTCCGTTTCCGGCAATATTTCCGATTCTGGAAATATTTCCATTTCCGATAATATTTCCCGACACGTACCATGTTTCCGTTTCCGGCAACATCTACGACTTGGATAATATTTATATTTCCGATACGATCCATATTTCCGTTTCCGGCAATATCATCGTTTCCGGAGTATTCATTCCTTGCCTGTGACGATCTTAGCTCCCACTGAAACCAAGATCCGTCGGTTCCGAATATTCATAGATGGAGTATTTAATGCTATTAAATACTTGATCCGTTTACGTACTATTTGTGTGACCCTACGGGTTCAGTCAAGAGTAAGCTGTGGATTAATATCATTAATTCCACTTGAACTGAAGCGGCCTCTAGCTAGGCATTCAGCTCACTTGATCTCACTGAATTATTAACTTGTTAATTAATACTGAACCGCATTTATTAGACTTAACATAGAATGCATACTTGGACCAAGGGCATTATTTCCTTCAGTCTCCCACTTGTCCTTAGGGACAAGTGTGCATTTCCTAATTCCTTTGTCACTCGATGCTTGCTCTTGAACATAAGGTAAGAGTTGTCATCCTTATTATGTCCAGAGGTGTTCCTCGGTTTCAGAGTTCAACTGATCAAATAAACAGATAATCATAGCCTATGATTCATCCGAGCACGGCCATGCATTTCACAGTTTCTAGCTCTCCGAGTGGCCTTGTACAACTTTTAAGCATCTCATCCCGATTTATGGGAGGACAATCCCAATCTTGCGATCTTGAGATTAGACTTCGTTTGATAGGTGATTACCTGAGCGTTGCCTTTATAGCCTCCTTTTACGGTGCGACGGTTGGTCAACGTCAAAGCAACCAGTTCTCAAACAAGTAATCTCAAATCACTCAGGTATTGAGGATTTAGTGTCTAATAATTTAATGAAATTTACTTATGACAGACTTTCATCTCTTACAGTAAAGTTTCATAGGTCTCGTCCGATACTAGTCTTCCCAAAGTAAGTATCTATGCAAATGATTATGACATTGCCATGTCCACATAGTTCAAGAAACAGAACTACTAGTCATCTTGCATTCTAATCGTCTAACGTTTTCTATGCGTCCAATTTTATAGAAAACTCCGATTAGGGACCATTTTCAACCTTTGACTTTCAAGTTCACTTGATAGACATTTCTTAGTCACAGGACTGGTCCTGACAGTCTATCTTGAATATATCGTCAAATTGAAGGGACTCATCATTTAATAAACCACAAATTAAATGGAAAAATGAATTCTTTTCATTTATTGTGAATGATTAACCAATAATGTTTTACAAAGATTTAAACTCTAAAACTTTAAAACATTAAACAGAGACATCAAAGCCATTCTCCAATATGCTTGATTCCCATAGCTGCAGTGTGCGAGTTGTGCTTCGCCTGCGGCAGAGGTTTAGTTAATGGATCTGATATGTTGTCATCAGTTCCAATTTTGCTTATCTCGACTTCTTTTCTTTCAACGAACTCTCGTAGAAGGTGAAATCTACGAAGTACATGCTTGACTCTCTGGTGGTGTCTAGGCTCTTTTGCCTGTGCAATAGCTCCGTTATTATCACAATACAGGGCTATTGGTCCTTTAATGGAGGGGACTACACCAAGTTCTCCTATGAACTTCCTTAGCCATATAGCTTCCTTTGTTGCTTCATGTGCAGCAATGTACTCCGCTTCAGTTGTAGAATCCGCAATGGTGCTTTGCTTAGCACTTTTCCAGCTTACTGCTCCTCCGTTGAGGCAGAAGACAAACCCAGACTGTGATCTGAAATCATCTTTTGTCGGTTTGGAAACTTGCGTCCGTATAGCCTTTAACAATTAATTCATCATCTCCACCATAGACCAGGAAGTCATCTTTGTGCCTTTTCAGGTACTTCAGAATGTTCTTGGCAGCAGTCCAATGCGCCTCTCCTGGGTCTGACTGGTATCTGCTCGTAGCACTGAGTGCGTACGCAACATCCGGGCGTGTACATATCATAGCATACATTATTGAACCAATCAATGATGCATATGGAATCCCATTCATTCGTCTATGCTCATCAAGTGTTTTTGGGCACTGAGTCTTGCTTAGAGTCATTCCATGAGACATGGGTAGGTAGCCTCGCTTGGAGTCCGCCATCTTGAACCTATCAAGCACCTTATTGATATAAGTGCTTTGACTAAGTCCAATCATCTTTTTAGATCTATCTCTGTAAATCTTGATGCCCAATATGTACTGTGCTTCTCCTAGATCCTTCATCGAAAAACATTTCCCAAGCCAAATCTTGACAGAGTTCAACATAGGAATGTTATTTCCGATAAGCAATATGTCGTCGACATATAATACTAGGAAAGCAATTTTGCTCCCACTGACCTTCTTGTATACACAAGATTCGTCTGCGTTCTTGATGAAACCAAAGTCACTGACTGCTTCATCAAAACGTATATTCCAGCTCCTGGATGCCTGCTTCAATCCGTAGATTGACTTCTTTAGCTTGCATACCTTTTTAGCATTCTTTGGATCCTCAAAACCTTCAGGCTGTGTCATAAACACAGTTTCTGTTAAAACGCCGTTTAAGAAAGCAGTTTTGACATCCATCTGCCATATTTCGTAATCGTAATATGCAGCGATTGCTAACATTATTCGAATAGACTTTAGCATTGCAACTGGTGAAAAGGTTTCATCGTAATCCACACCGTGGACTTGCCTGTAACCTTTTGCAACCAATCTAGCTTTGAAAACTTCAAGTTTCCCATCCTTGTCCTTTTTCAGTTTGAAAACCCATTTGCTTCCAATGGCTTGGTAGCCATCTGGCAAATCGACCAAATCCCATACTTGGTTTTCAGACATGGAGTCTAATTCAGATTGCATGGCTTCTTGC
Source organism: Spinacia oleracea (assembly GCF_020520425.1). Taxonomy (NCBI): domain Eukaryota; kingdom Viridiplantae; phylum Streptophyta; class Magnoliopsida; order Caryophyllales; family Amaranthaceae; genus Spinacia; species Spinacia oleracea. Next base: position 106,372,932 of record NC_079490.1, on the reverse strand, counting down.
CATTGCTTGGAGCTAGGGCTCGTCATAGCTTGCTTGTAAGTCGCAGGTTCATCACTTTCAAGTAATAGAACGTCATAGCTCTCGTTCGTCAAAATACCTAAGTACCTTTCCGGTTGAGATCTATATCTTTGCGATCTACGCGGGGTAACATTTCTAGATTGACCATGATTCTCACCAGATTCTTCTAAAGATCTCTGAGTTTCATCCTGAATGTCATCTTGAGCATTCTCTAGAGTTTGTTGTTCGACTCGAATTTCTTCGAGGTCTACTTTTCTCCCACTTGTCATTTTGGAAATGTGATCCTTCTCCAAAAAGACACCATCTCGAGCAACAAACACTTTGTTCTCAGATGTATTGTAGAAGTAATACCCCTTTGTTTCCTTTGGATAGCCCACAAGGATACATTTGTCAGATTTTGGATGAAGTTTGTCTGAAATTAATCGTTTGACGTATACTTCACATCCCCAAATCTTAAGAAAAGACACATTTGGAGGCTTTCCAAACCATAATTCGTATGGAGTCTTTTCGACAGCTTTAGACGGAGCTCTATTTATAGTGAGTGCAGCTGTATTTAGTGCATGTCCCCAAAATTCTAATGGAAGTTCGGCCTGACCCATCATTGACCTGACCATGTCTAGCAAGGTTCTGTTCCTCCGTTCTGACACACCGTTCCATTGTGGTGTTCCAGGAGGAGTCAATTCTGATAGAATTCCACATTCTTTCAGATGGTCATCAAATTCATAGCTCAGATATTCACCGCCTCTATCAGACCGCAGTGCCTTAATCTTCTTGCCTAATTGATTCTCTACTTCACTCTGAAATTCCTTGAATTTGTCAAAGGATTCAGACTTATGCTTCATTAGGTAGACATAACCATACCTACTGAAGTCATCAGTGAAAGTGATAAAGTAGCTGAAACCACCTCTAGCATTTGTACTCATTGGTCCACATACATCTGTATGGATTAAACCCAATAGTTCATTTGCTCTTTCTCCAACTTTAGAGAAAGGTTGCTTCGTCATTTTGCCAAGTAAACATGATTCGCATTTACCATAATCCTCTAAGTCAAATGGTTCTAGAATTCCTTCTCTTTGAAGTCTTTCTAAGCGTTTCAAGTTTATATGGCCTAATCGACAATGCCACAGATAGGTGAGATCTGAATCATCCTTTTTGGCCTTTTTGGTATTTATGTTATATACTTGTTTGTCGTGATCTAATAAATAAAGTCCATTGACTAATCTAGAAGATCCATAAAACATCTCTTTAAAATAAAACGAACAACTATTGTCTTTTATTATAAAGGAAAATCCCTTAGCATCTAAGCAAGAAACTGAAATAATGTTTTTAGTAAGACTTGGAACATGGAAACATTCTTCCAGTTCCAAAACTAGCCCGGAGGGCAACGACAAATAGTAAGTTCCTACAGCTAATACAGCAATCCGTGCTCCATTTCCCACTCGTAGGTCGACTTCACCCTTGCTTAACTTTCTACTTCTTCTTAGTCCCTGTGGATTGGAACATAAGTGTGAGCCACAACCTGTATCTAATACCCAAGAAGTTGAATTAGCAAGTATACAGTCTATAACGAAAATACCTGAAGATGGAACGACTGTTCCGTTCTTCTGATCTTCCTTTAGCTTCAAGCAATCTCTCTTCCAATGCCCCTTCTTCTTGCAGTAGAAGCATTCGGATTCAGAAGTGGGTTGACTGACCTTTCTCTTTGCAGATTTGGCGCCAGTTTGCTTAGTTGGGCTGGCTTTGTTGCCACCTTTCTTAGCATTCCTCTTCTTTCCAGATTTCTTGAACTTGCCCCCACGCACCATAAGCACATCCTGCTTATTACTTTTGAGCGTCTTTTCAGCGGTCTTCAGCATACCGTGAAGCTCAGTGAGCGTTTTGTCCAGACTATTCATACTGTAGTTCAGTTTGAACTGATCATACCCGCTATGAAGAGAATGGAGGATGGTGTCTATAGCCATTTCCTGAGAAAATTGCTGATCCAGCCGACTCATATTCTCAATGAGTCCAATCATTTTGAGAACATGTGGACTTACGGGCTCGCCTTTCTTAAGCTTGGTCTCAAGAATTTGCCTATGAGTCTCGAATCTTTCGACTCGAGCCAGATCTTGGAACATGTTCTTCAACTCACTGATGATTGTGAAAGCATCTGAGTTGATGAACGTTTTCTGCAGATCCGCACTCATGGTGGCGAGCATTAGACATTTCACATCCTTGTTGGCATCAATCCAACGATTGAGGGCTGCCTGAGTGACCCCGTCGCCTGCAGCTTCGGGCATCGCCTCATCTAGGACATACTCCTTTTCTTCCTGCATAAGAACTATTTGCAAGTTCCTTTGCCAGTCAAGGAAGTTTTTCCCGTTCAACTTCTCCTTTTCGAGAATTGATCGAATGTTGAATGAATTGTTGTTTGCCATATTAAAAACTACAATTGAAAAGAATAAACAAATAAATAACCATTCACAGTTTCTCTTAATAAACTTAAATTCTAGCATACATGCATAATTCAATGTTTATTAAGCATTTTATTCAAATTATGTGTTCCGGCAGGTGTGAATAAAATGATTCCAAGATCCTAAAATCATTGAAGAACTAAGCACAGTTTGTCGACTTAATCCTAGAACATCTTAGGTAAGCAAAAGCCTTTTGCTAATAGTCTAGAAACTATTCTTGGTTGATAGGTACGTCTAAGAACTTATTAGGTAAACCTATCGAATTTTCCACGACATAAAAGGACTCCTTACTTATATCGTTGAGTTTCACCAAAACTAACATGTACTCACAATTATTTGTGTACCTTGCCCCTTTAGGACCAATAAGTAACACCTCGCTGAGCGAAAACTATTACTAGATTGATGTAAAGGATATCCAAGCAAGTGTATATTTTGGCATGGCACCTTTTAACTCAATTTTTAAGTTTGGAACTTAAGGCTCTTACTATGTTGGTTAGATTTTAAGTGAACTAAAATCCTTAATCATGCAACATAATCAAGCTTTTGATCTCATGCATTTTAAGACATATTTAAAACAATAAATAACTTAAAACATGCATAAGATATTTGTGATCTAGTATGGCCCGACTTCATCTTGAAGCTTTGACTTCAAAGTCCGTCTTGAAAATCTCCGTGGGAGGCACCATTTTCTTCAAATAGGATAAGCTATAACTAATTACAACTATTTGATGGTTCGCAGACCATATTTGAATTGAAAAATAACTTTGGTACTTTAGACCAATTACATTCAAATTAATGGTACGCAGACCATATTTTCTATCCTATTTGGGCCATACTAGTCACTTCATAACCTGCAAAACAGTACATATACAATATATACCATTCACCCATTCATTATCATGAATGGCCCACATAGCTGGTTAGTAAAACACATTATGCATCACGTAAACATTTGCAGCAATTAATCAAGGGCACCAATAATCTACCAATTATTCAGTCCTTATTAATTCTAATCAAGTTGTTTTAACCTTAAGGATTTGTAGACCTAATCAAGAGTTTATGACTAAAAAGCGCTCCCACTTAAACCAATAAATTCATATGCTTTACCAATTTTAAACATAAAAATGTATTTCTAGTCTAACCGGAAACATACAAATTTAATTAAAATTTAAAGCTCATATAAATTTATAATTGAATCCAAAAAGTTTAATTTAATTTCAGTCGCATTTAAATTAATTCATGATTTTAATTTTAGTAAAATAATTAGAATAAATAACATTTATTATAATTATAATATTCAAAATTAAAATCCAAGAAAATAATTTAAATTATTAATTTTAAAATTAATTAAAATTACGTGAACTGAAATTTTCAAATTAAACATTCAGAACGATCTAATCGTAACGCAAACACCCTACGCGTTGCACGCCCATGGGCCGCACGCACACAGCCATTGCTGGCCATGTGCGCGCAGCCCATGCGCTCGTCGCATAGCTGCTGCATCCCTATCGCAAGCCTCCGCACGCATTGGTGCTCGCTGCGCGCGCCAGCGCTCATCGCACGCGGGCTATCGCTCGCAGTGCGCGCGCGACATCGCTCGCTGGGCGCGCGAGCCATCGCTCGCTGGGCGCGCGACATCGCTCGCTGGGCGGGCGACATCGCTCGCTGGGCGGGCGACATCGCTCGCTGGGCGGGCGACATCGCTCGCTGTGCGCGCGAGCAATGCTAGGCGCAGCGCTCGTGGCACGCGAGCTTGCGCTCGCTGCGCGCGAGGCTGCGCGCTCTTGTGCGAGGCAGCGCGCGTTGTGGCGCAGCTCGCTTGCTGCCCACACGCGACTGCCTTGGCTCGCCCTACGCCCATGCCCATTCGTCCATTGGTCGTGGCACACGACACAAGGCAGGGCTGCTGCCTTGTGCTCGTGCACTACGCCCTTGCTCATTGCATTCGTGCCGCACGGGCGACGAGCTCCCTTGCTCGTCGTCGCATGCCCGCATTATACAACACCCCTTAAGGGTAACACGAAGCGTCCATTGCCTCGTGCGTGCAAGTTATATGAACGAATCGCATAAAAATTTAAAATTTATATTTAAAATTAATGACAAATTAATAAATAATATTAATTTCATAATTTTAGGGCGAAAAATCGAAAATTTATTATCCAATTGATTTCCGATTGTTATGGATTCAAGTCTAGGTCATAAAAATTTAAAATTTATCGTAAATTTACAATTTTTATGGTGGTTTTTAATCATAGGTTTCTAATTAAATTACAATTAATTATGAAAATCAAATTAATTCTAAATTATTCTAATTTTCAACAAATTAATCATAATTACAAATTAGATTGCATAATTAACAAGACTAGGCATTCAAACTTGTTAAACATATGCAGTAGGTCAATCAAAAATTCAAGATTTATCAACAAGAATCGCAAATATTTAATTTAACATCTTAAATTTACGAAATTTTGCATTCGAAAAACTAAAACCTTCGAAAAGTCATAGTTAGGCTTCGAATTTGAGAATTCTGGGTTCGGCAGAAAAATACAATTTTTGTCAAAATTTTAGAATGCCTTTTACATGCGGAATTGACACAAAAATCACTCAATTCGGATGAGTAACGAAGAAACTGCCGAAAAACTGCGTACGTATAATTAAATAAACGCAATTTGCAATTAATTAACAATTACGAAAATTAATCACCCCTTTTAATTCTTGCAAATTTGTAATATTTAACCATGTTCATGCAATTTAGATTATGAAAATAATAAGGGGCTCGTGATACCACTGTCAGGTTATGATACATATGACAATTCATAAATCATGCGGAAAAACCATAAACCCAGGAAAACATATTATTTACACATAATCATTTAGCATAGATTAGATGCATACTCTTTGTTGCGTGCCTTCCCTAGCTGCGCCCGAACCGAACAAGAACAAGTCTTTAGGACTCCAAGTGTCGTCCCTCCGTAGATAGTCCACAGCACGTCCGGATCCGCCTTAAGATTGACCAACTAGAATCGCCCTTAAGGTACTATTATTTTCGGCACTTTATAGGCAAATGTGTGACTGAATTTTTCTCTCAAAAACTCACTTTGAATACTTTGAAACTTGTGTTATAAATTGTGAGCCCTAGCCTCATATTTATAGCGGTATGGAAAGGGAATCGAAATCCTACTCAGACACAAATTAATTAAACCTAGAATCCTATAAGAACTCTAATTTAATTAATTTATCAAATAGAATTAGGAATTTAATCATTAACCGAACTCTGCATGTTTTAGGAAACGTGCACGAACACAAACACTTGCACACACACGCACGGCAGCCACGATGGGCCCCCATGCGTGCGCGCGAGCAGCAGCCCACTCAGCGCCCGCGCGCGCTGCGCGCTGCGCGCTGCGCGCAGCCTGCTGGGCCTGGCCTTGCGCTGGGCCTGGCGTGGCTGTTTGTGCGGCGCGCTTGGCTTGCTGGGCGATGGCCTGGCTTCGTGCTGGGCCTCGTCCGGCAGGCCTCGTCCGATGCTTATTCGTACGATGCGCTTCCGATTAAATTTTCCGATTCCGGAATTCATTTCCGATACGAACAATATTTAATATTTTCGATTCCGGAAATAATTTCCGTTTCGAACAAATATTTAATATTTCCGTTTCCGGAATTATTTTCCGATTCCGGTAATATTTCCGATTCTGACAATATTTCCGTTTCCGGCAATATTTCCGATTCTGGAAATATTTCCATTTCCGATAATATTTTCCGACACGTACCATGTTTCCGTTTCCGGCAACATCTACGACTTGGATAATATTTATATTTCCGATACGATCCATATTTCCGTTTCCGGCAATATCATCGTTTCCGGAGTATTCATTCCTTGCCTGTGACGATCTTAGCTCCCACTGAAACCAAGATCCGTCGGTTCCGAATATTCATAGATGGAGTATTTAATGCTATTAAATACTTGATCCGTTTACGTACTATTTGTGTGACCCTACGGGTTCAGTCAAGAGTAAGCTGTGGATTAATATCATTAATTCCACTTGAACTGAAGCGGCCTCTAGCTAGGCATTCAGCTCACTTGATCTCACTGAATTATTAACTTGTTAATTAATACTAAACCGCATTTATTAGACTTAACATAGAATGCATACTTGGACCAAGGGCATTATTTCCTTCAGTCCCATGGGCGTGCAACGCGTAGGGTGTTTGCGTTACGATTAAAGATCGTTTTGAATGTTTAATTTGAAAATTTCAGTTCACGTAATTTTAATTAATTTTAAAATTAATAATTTAAATTATTTTCTTGGATTTTAATTTTGAATATTGTAATTATAATAAATTTTATTTATTCTAATTATTTTACTAAAATTAAAATCATGAATTAATTTAAATACGACTGAAATTAAATTAAACTTTTGGATTCAACTATAAATTGATATGAGCTTTATATTTTAATTAAATTTGTATGTTTCCGGTTGGACTAGAAATACATTTTTATGTTTAAAATTAGTAAAGCATATAAATTTATTGGTTTAAGTGGGAGCGCTTTTTAGTCATAAACTCTTGATTAGGTCTACAAATCCTTAAGGTTAAAACAACTTGATTAGAATTAATAAGGACTGAATAATTGGTAGATTATTGGTGCCCTTGATTAATTGCTGCAAATGTTTACGTGATGCATAATGTGTTTTACTAACCAGCTATGTGGGCCATTCATGATAATGAATGGGTGAATGGTATATATTGTATATGTACTGTTTTGCAGGTTATGAAGTGACTAGTATGGCCCAAATAGGATAGAAAATATGGTCTGCGTACCATTAATTTGAATGTAATTGGTCTAAAGTACCAAAGTTGTTTTTCAATTCAAATATGGTCTGCGAACCATCAAATAGTTGTAATTAGTTATAGCTTATCCTATTTGAAGAAAATGGTGCCTCCCACGAAGATTTTCAAGACGGACTTTGAAGTCAAAGCTTCAAGATGAAGTCGGGCCATACTAGATCACATTTATCTTATGCATGCTTTAAGTTATTTATTGTTTTAAATATGTCTTAAAATGCATGAGATCAAAAGCTTGATTATGTTGCATGATTAAGGATTTTAGTTCACTTAAAATCTAAGGAACATAGTAAGAGCCTTAAGTTCCAAACTTAAAAATTGAGTTAAAAGGTGCCATGCCAAAATATACACTTGCTTGGATATCCTTTACATCAATCTAGTAATAGTTTTCGCTCAGCGAGGTGTTACTTATTGGTCCTAAAGGGGCAAGGTACACAAATAATTGTGAGTACATGTTAGTTTTGGTGAAACTCAACGATATAAGTAAGGAGTCCTTTTATGTCGTGGCAAATTCGATAGGTTTACCTAATAAGTTCTTAGACGTACCTATCAACCAAGAATAGTTTCTAGACTATTAGCAAAAGGCTTTTGCTTACCTAAGATGTTCTAGGATTAAGTCGACAAACTGTGCTTAGTTCTTCAATGATTTTAGGATCTTGGAATCATTTTATTCACACCTGCCGGAACACATAATTTGAATAAAATGCTTAATAAACATTGAATTATGCATGTATGCTAGAATTTAAGTTTATTAAGAGAAACTGTGAATGGTTATTTATTTGTTTATTCTTTTCAATTGTAGTTTTTAATATGGCAAACAACAATTCATTCAAATTCGATCAATTCTCGAAAAGGAGAAGTTGAACGGGAAAAACTTCCTTGACTGGCAAAGGAACTTGCAAATAGTTCTTATGCAGGAAGAAAAGGAGTATGTCCTAGATGAGGCGATGCCCGAAGCTGCAGGCGACGGGGTCACTCAGGCAGCCCTCAATCGTTGGATTGATGCCAACAAGGATGTGAAATGTCTAATGCTCGCCACCATGAGTGCGGATCTGCAGAAAATGTTCATCAACTCAGATGCTTTCACAATCATCAGTGAGTTGAAGAACATGTTCCAAGATCTGGCTCGAGTCGAAAGATTCGAGACTCATAGGCAAATTCTTGAGACCAAGCTTAAGAAAGGCGAGCCCGTAAGTCCACATGTTCTCAAAATGATTGGACTCATTGAGAATATGAGTCGGCTGGATCAGCAATTTTCTCAGGAAATGGCTATAGACACCATCCTCCATTCTCTTCATAGCGGGTATGATCAGTTCAAACTGAACTACAGTATGAATAGTCTGGACAAAACGCTCACTGAGCTTCACGGTATGCTGAAGACCGCTGAAAAGACGCTCAAAAGTGATAAGCAGGATGTGCTTATGGTGCGTGGGGGCAAGTTCAAGAAATCTGGAAAGAAGAGGAATGCTAAGAAAGGTGGCAACAAGGCCAGCCCAACTAAGCAAACTGGCGCCAAATCTGCAAAGAGGAAGGTCAGTCAACCCACTTCTAAATCCGAATGCTTCTACTGCAAGAAGAAGGGGCATTGGAAGAGAGATTGCTTGAAGCTAAAGGAAGATCAGAAGAACGGAACAGTCGTTCCATCTTCAGGTATTTTCGTTATAGACTGTATACTTGCTAATTCAACTTCTTGGGTATTAGATACAGGTTGTGGCTCACACTTATGTTCCAATCCACAGGGACTAAGAAGAAGTAGAAAGTTAAGCAAGGGTGAAGTCGACCTACGAGTGGGAAATGGAGCACGGATTGCTGCATTAGCCGTAGGAACTTACTATTTGTCGTTGCCCTCCGGGCTAGTTTTGGAACTGGAAGAATGTTTCCATGTTCCAAGTCTTACTAAAAACATCATTTCAGTTTCTTGCTTAGATGCTAAGGGATTTTCCTTTATAATAAAAGACAATAGTTGTTCGTTTTATTTTAAAGAGATGTTTTATGGATCTGCTAGATTAGTCAATGGACTTTATTTATTAGATCACGACAAACAAGTATATAACATAAATACCAAAAAGGCCAAAAAGGATGATTCAGATCTCACCTATCTGTGGCATTGTCGATTAGGCCATATAAACTTAAAACGCTTAGAAAGACTTCAAAGGGAAGGAATTCTAGAAACATTTGACTTAGAGGATTATGGTAAATGCGAATCATGTTTACTTGGCAAAATGACAAAGCAACCTTTCTCTAAAGTTGGAGAAAGAGCAAATGAACTATTGGGTTTAATCCATACAGATGTATGTGGACCAATGAGTACAAATGCTAGAGGTGGTTTCAGCTACTTTATCACTTTCACTGATGACTTCAGTAGGTATGGTTATGTCTACCTAATGAAGCATAAGTCTGAATCCTTTGACAAATTCAAGGAATTTCAGAGTGAAGTAGAGAATCAATTAGGCAAGAAGATTAAGGCACTGCGGTCTGATAGAGGCGGTGAATATCTGAGCTATGAATTTGATGACCATCTGAAAGAATGTGGAATTCTATCAGAATTGACTCCTCCTGGAACACCACAATGGAACGGTGTGTCAGAACGGAGGAACAGAACCTTGCTATACATGGTCAGGTCAATGATGGGTCAGGCCGAACTTCCATTAGAATTTTGGGGACATGCACTAAATACAGATGCACTCACTATAAATAGAGCTCCGTCTAAAGCTGTCGAAAAGACTCCATACGAATTATGGTTTGGAAAGCCTCCAAATGTGTCTTTTCTTAAGATTTGGGGATGTGAAGTATACGTCAAACGATTAATTTCAGACAAACTTCATCCAAAATCTGACAAATGTATCCTTGTGGGCTATCCAAAGGAAACAAAGGGGTATTACTTCTACAATACATCTGAGAACAAAGTGTTTGTTGCTCGAGACGGTGTCTTTTTGGAGAAGGATCACATTTCCAAAATGACAAGTGGGAGAAAAGTAGACCTCGAAGAAATTCGAGTCGAACAACAAACTCTAGAGAATGCTCAAGATGACATTCAGGATGAAACTCAGAGATCTTTAGAAGAATCTGGTGAGAATCATGGTCAATCTAGTAATGTTACCCCGCGTAGATCGCAAAGATATAGATCTCAACCGGAAAGGTACTTAGGTATTTTGACGAACGAGAGCTATGACGTTCTATTACTTGAAAGTGATGAACCTGCGACTTACAAGCAAGCTATGACGAGCCCTAGCTCCAAGCAATGGCAAGAAGCCATGCAATCTGAATTAGACTCCATGTCTAAAAACCAAGTATGGGATTTGGTCGATTTGCCAGATGGCTACCAAGCCATTGGAAGCAAATGGGTTTTCAAACTGAAAAAGGACAAGGATGGGAAACTTGAAGTTTTCAAAGCTAGATTGGTCGCAAAAGGTTACAGGCAAGTCCACGGTGTGGATTACGATGAAACCTTTTCACCAGTTGCAATGCTAAAGTCTATTCGAATAATGTTAGCAATCGCTGCATATTACGATTACGAAATATGGCAGATGGATGTCAAAACTGCTTTCTTAAACGGCGTTTTAACAGAAACTGTGTTTATGACACAGCCTGAAGGTTTTGAGGATCCAAAGAATGCTAAAAAGGTATGCAAGCTAAAGAAGTCAATCTACGGATTGAAGCAGGCATCCAGGAGCTGGAATATACGTTTTGATGAAGCAGTCAGTGACTTTGGTTTCATCAAGAACGCGGACGAATCTTGTGTATACAAGAAGGTCAGTGGGAGCAAAATTGCTTTCCTAGTATTATATGTCGACGACATATTGCTTATCGGAAATGACATTCCTATGTTGAACTCTGTCAAGATTTGGCTTGGGAAATGTTTTTCGATGAAGGATCTAGGAGAAGCACAGTACATATTGGGCATCAAGATTTACAGAAATAGATCTAAAAAGATTATTGGACTTAGTCAAAGCACTTATATCAATAAGGTGCTTGATAGGTTCAGGATGGCGGACTCCAAGCGAGGCTACCTACCCATGTCTCATGGAATGACTCTAAGCAAGACTCAGTGCCCAAAAACACTTGATGAGCGTAGACGAATGAATGGGATTCCATATGCATCATTGATTGGTTCAATAATGTATGCTATGATATGTACACGCCCGGATGTTGCGTACGCACTCAGTGCTACGAGCAGATACCAGTCAGACCCAGGAGAGGCGCATTGGACTGCTGCCAAGAATATTCTGAAGTACCTGAAAAGGCACAAAGATGACTTCCTGGTCTATGGTGGAGATGATGAATTAATTGTTAAAGGCTATACGGACGCAAGTTTCCAAACCGACAAAGATGATTTTAGATCACAGTCTGGGTTTGTCTTCTGCCTTAACGGAGGAGCAGTAAGCTGGAAAAGTGCTAAGCAAAGCACCATTGCGGATTCTACAACTGAAGCGGAGTACATTGCTGCACATGAAGCAGCAAAGGAAGCTATATGGCTAAGGAAGTTCATAGGAGAACTTGGTGTAGTCCCCTCCATTAAAGGACCAATAGCCCTGTATTGTGATAATAACGGAGCTATTGCACAGGCAAAAGAGCCTAGACACCACCAGAGAGTCAAGCATGTACTTCGTAGATTTCACCTTCTACGAGAGTTCGTTGAAAGAAAAGAAGTCGAGATAAGCAAAATTGGAACTGATGACAACATATCAGATCCATTAACTAAACCTCTGCCGCAGGCGAAGCACAACTCGCACACTGCAGCTATGGGAATCAAGCATATTGGAGAATGGCTTTGATGTCTCTGTTTAATGTTTTAAAGTTTTAGAGTTTAAATCTTTGTAAAACATTATTGGTTAATCATTCACAATAAATGAAATGAATTAATTTTTCCATTTAATTTGTGGTTTATTAAATGATGAGTCCCTTCAATTTGACGATATATTCAAGATAGACTGTCAGGACCAGTCATGTGACTAAGAAATGTCTATCAAGTGAACTTGAATGTCAAAGGTTGAAAATGGTCCCTAATCGGAGTTTTCTATAAAATTGGACGCATAGAAAACGTTAGACGATTAGAATGCAAGATGACTAGTAGTTCTGTTTCTTGAACTATGTGGACATGGCAATGTCATAATCATTTGCATAGATACTTACTTTGGGAAGACTAGTATCGGACAAGACCTATGAAACTTTACTGTAAGAGATGAAAATCTGTCATGAGTAAATTTCATTAAATTATTAGACACTAAATCCTCAATACCTGAGTGATTTGAGATTACTTGTTTGAGAACTGGTTGCTTTGACGTTGACCAACCGTCGCACCGTAAAAGGAGGCTATAAAGGCAACGCTCAGGTAATCACCTATCAAACGAAGTCTAATCTCAAGATCGCAAGATTGGGATTGTCCTCCCATAAATCGGGATGAGATGCTTAAAAGTTGTACAAGGCCACTCGGAGAGCTAGAAACTGTGAAATGCATGGCCGTGCTCGGATGAATCATAGGCTATGATTATCTGTTTATTTGATCAGTTGAACTCTGAAACCGAGGAACACCTCTGGACGTAATAAGGATGACAACTCTTACCTTATGTTCAAGAGCAAGCATCGAGCGACAAAGGAATTAGGAAATGCACACTTGTCCCTAAGGACAAGTGGGAGACTGAAGGAAATAATGCCCTTGATCCAAGTATGCATTCTATGTTAAGTCTAATAAATGCGGTTCAGTATTAATTAACAAGTTAATAATTCAGTGAGATCAAGTGAGCTGAATGCCTAGCTAGAGGCCTCTTCAGTTCAAGTGGAATTAATGATATTAATCCACAGCTTACTCTTGACTGAACCCGTAGGGTCACACAAATAGTACGTAAACGGATCAAGTATTTAATGGCATTAAATACTCCATCTATGAATATTCGGAACCGACGGATCTTGGTTTCAGTGGGAGCTAAGATCGTCACAGGCAAGAAATGAATACTCCGGAAACGATGATATTGCCGGAAACGGAAATATGGATCGTATCGGAAATATAAATATTATCCAAGTCGTAGATGTTGCCGGAAACGGAAACATGGTACGTATCGGAAAATATTATCGGAAATGGAAATATTGCCAGAATCGGAAATATTGCCGGAAACGGAAATATTGTCAGAATCGGAAATATTACCGGAATCGGAAAATAATTCCGGAAACGGAAATATTAAATATTTGTTCGAAACGGAAACTAATTCCGGAATCGGAAATATTAAATATTGTTCGTATCGGAAATGAATTCCGGAATCGGAAAATTTAATCGGAAGCGCATCGTACGAATAAGCATCGGACGAGGCCTGCCGGACGAGGGCCCAGCACGAAGCCAGGCCATCGCCCAGCAAGCCAAGCGCGCCGCACAAACAGCCACGCCAGGCCCAGCGCAAGGCCAGGCCCAGCAGGCTGCGCAGCGCGCGCGGGCGCTGCGTGGGCTGCTGCTCGCGCGCACGCATGGGGGCCCATCGTGGCTGCCGTGCGTGTGTGTGCAAGTGTTTGCGTTCGTGCACGTTTCCTAAAACATGCAGAGTTCGGTTAATGATTAAATTCCTAATTCTATTTGATAAATTAATTAAATTAGAGTTCTTGTAGGATTCTAGGTTTAATTAATTTGTATCTGAATAGGATTTCGATTCCCTTTCCATACCCCTATAAATATGAGGCTAGGGCTCACAATTTATAATAAGTTTCAAAAGTATTCAAAAGTGAGTTTTTTGAGAGAAAATTAAAACACACATCTTGCTCATAAAAGTGCCGAAATTTTCTAGTACCTTAAGGGCGATTCTAGTTGGTCAATCTTAAGGCGGATCCGGACGTGCTGTGGACTATCTACGGAGGGACGACACTTGGAGTCCTAAAGACTTGTTCTTGTTCGGTTCGGGCGCAGCTAGGGAGGGCACGCAACAAAGAGTATGCATCTAAATTATGCTATATGATTATGTGTAAATAATATGTTGTCCTGGGTTAATGGTTGTTTCCGCATGATCTATGTAATGTCATATGTATCATAACCTAACATAGAGCTCATTTATCGCTGGTGTGCCTGTCTTCCTTCTTTTCTTTTCTCTTTTTATTTTTCATTTGTCTTCTTTAAGCTGCTGCGTAGTCTGATGTTGTGGCAGTGACTTCTGGTTAGTCTGATGTTGTGGCAGTGGCTTCTGGTGGTCAGTACTGATTGTTGTGCAGGGTGTTTTTGGCATTGTGATATATTTCTGTTGCTTTATTTTCTGTTGAAGTTTATGTGTTGTTTATGTGCTGCATGTTCATTTGTTTGCTGCTGCTGTATTGCTGCCCCAATTCAGATGTTAAACATATATAACTTATGATTTTGTGTCAATGTAGAGGGGTTTTTATGTCATTGAGAATCGCAAACGTTGGATTCTTTCAAAAGCTGCAAAGCAATGGAAAGCTTTCAAGACTAGATTAAGACTTCAATGGATGTATTTAGAAGATGGAACAATAAGACAACAACCACCATGGAAATATTCTTGGATAGTTAAAGCTGATTGGGATAAGTTCGTGGATTACTGCACTTCTGAGGAGTTCAAGGTAGTATTGTTGTAAATCTCTTAGAAGCGACATAATAAATGTTTAAATTATGTTGAAATTAATAGGCAGTTTACTTATGTTGCAATTTTTCATTTGTACTAACTTTATTGGTCAAAAAATTTGTAGTTATTGAGTGAAAAGAATCGTGAGAGGGCAAAGAAGAAGACCTCAAAATATAGAGGAGGTCGACTTGGGTATCAACATTTTGAAGAACAGATAGTAAGATTTACTTATATTGTATATATTATTAAGGAATATAGTGTGTGATGTTCAAATTTCTCACTAGATACTAACAACATAAATCTAAATTGATTTTCTGCAATATTAGGAACAAGATCTTGAAAAGCGGGGAGTCCATGTGTCACACGTGCCTCGACATTTGACTTGGATTAAAGCTCATTCTCGTCTCAAAAATGGAGCTGTAACTTTCGAAAATCCCACCGATCAAGAAATTTATGAATCAATAGTAAGATATTTACACAAGACTCTTCAAAAAACCTGCTTATTTTTCATTCAACTCCTGTGAATAAGTACCGCATCAATTCTCAAATTGCAGATGGCATTGGAGGCTCAAGTTCAAAGAGGTGAAATAGTTGCTAATGGTCGAGATGATATCTTAGCAAGAGCATTGAATAAGCGGGAACATGGTGGTTCAGTGAGGGCCGTTGGATCAGGCATCACAAACAAAGAGTACTTTGGGTTTAACAAACCAACTGCACCTAGTCAATTGCATACTGAAATGAACAAGATGAGGTCAGAGATGGGAGTTATGCAAAATAATCAAAATATGTTTATGTCTTTCATGATGTCATGCTTAACCCAGGAGCAATTGAGGTCGTTCGTGGCCACTTGTGGTCAATTTGGTAGTTTTGGTGGGCATAATGGTCAGTTTGGTGGTTTAGGTGGGCAGGCGGGTCAGCTTGGTGGTTTAGGTGGGCAGGCAGGTCAGTTTGGTGGTTTAGGTGGACAGGCAGGTCAGTTTGGTGGTTTTGTTGGACAGGCTGGTGGTGTAGGTGGGCAGGCGAGTCAGTTTGGTGGTTTTGTTGGACAGGCTGGTGGTTTTGGTGGGCAAGCTCAGGTTAGTACAGGTGGCAAAGGGTCTGGCCAGGCTGTTTCTGGTGGTGTTCGCAATGGGTCTGATGGTGTTTATGGCGATGGGTCTGGTGGTTTTGGTGTCAATGGGTCTGGTGTTCGTGGTGGGAATATGATAACTACTACCCTGTTAAACAACTCAATTGATCATGGATTGCTCAATATTCCATTTACACAACTGCTAACCGAAGGTATTGGAGAACAAGGCAACGAAGGTCATCAGTATACCCATATTTCTTCAGAGGCTCGATCTCAGCATGATGCGTACATTGCATATGGTTCTAAAACAGAAGCTCAGAAAACGAGAAATCCTTCTGTGCATCAAGAGCATCAGGTTCAAACTGAGGTCGAGGTGTACCATGTTTCTTTGCCTCACGCAGACCCTACTAATCAACATGAGGGTGTAACAAGCCATGCACAGCAGAGTAATCATTTGGATATCACAAGTAAACATACTTTTCCTGAGGTATTTAGCATTTAATATTTTATTCCGTCAAAGTGATATCCTTCAATATGTATTTGTATAGTATACGCTCACGAAATTTGATTATGTTCCATAACTTGTATTCATAGGGCTGGAGTGATTGTTGTTTGGCTATTGAAGGCGGCGACGAAGGGCTTGTAATAGTTGCTAATGGACAGGTCTACGTACAAAAGACAACAGAAGTGATCAATAATCATGGACTATCAACGCCACCTGGTCACTATCGAGTCAGTATCACAGAAGATATTGTGCCTCATGCTAGCTTGCCATGTCCAAACGACGAATTACAGTATGTCTGTGAAGCTAAGAACAGTTATACATCTTGGCCAATTCACTTGATTCTTCCAAAAAAGGTATTATCATTAAAATTTGATTTTTAATAATGTGCTTATAATTGATTTGAACTGTTGGGAATTTTTTCGGAGAATTCGGATTAGATTATCTAGATATGCTACTGTTGGGATTAGATTATAATTGATATGAACTGTTGGGATTTTATGCTGTTCTGCCTTGTAAAATCTGTGTTCTTGTGAAATCAAGTCTGAGTTTCTGATGTGCTTTGTGGAATCAGACCATTGCTCATGGATTCAGTTTCAAGTTTCAACAGTGTCTGCTTTTTTAATTTTTTATTTATTCAGTTTCATTGCTCATATTCTTTCCTGCATTGAACAGTTCATAAAAATCCAGCTAAATCCAGCTACTGAATAAAAATCCTGCATTGCTCATAAAAATTCAAGAATACATTGAACAGTTCTAAATGAATGAGAAAGTAACAAGAATGAATGGCAGTTTTCGGTCATTTTTTATAACTAAATCCAGCTACTAATTAGTAATTATCTCAGTTTTGGAGCAAGTCTTCTAAGTTGGTCTGGAACTGACAAGGGAGGAGGGAAGGATACAACCCCAAAAAAGTTTTTTAAAAAAAAGTAAAGTGAACTCTGCCTCTCTTCCCTCGCCCTGATCTTAATTAGTCATCTAGGTTTTTTATTCAGAAGAGTTTTAATATTGCAGCCAACCTCTAATCCGATTCTCCATGGTATAAACTCATCTCATAAACTTATCTTAGTTTGGAAAATGACTGAACTGCATATATAGCAGTACAGATTTGACAAAACCAGTACACAACACTGAAAAAATTGAACTCATTTTTACCAACAGTTACCTCTGATCTGTATTTTGTAAATTCTCGGATTATTTTGAAATTTTGTAAATTCTTGGATTATCATTTGATGTATGTTGTTCATATGAAAAAGGCCAACGCGCACCCGGAAAATGAGGTGACCACTCCGTCCCCACGATCGACATCATCCCAAGGATCAACTACTCACAAGTATGTTATCACTGCCGATGATCTTGAAAAGGTATCTACTAGATGGTTGCAAATTTTGAAAGATCAAGCTATGGGAATGAGAAAGAAAGGTGAAACCATCTCCTTCAGTATCCCAAAAGGTGTATTTTTTAATGAACAACCGTTAGATGTTTTGCTTGACTATGAGGACATGCTTGATTGGTGTTTCCAAAAATCGATTGGAGCAACCCACTTGAATATTTTCATGAAGTAAGTACTTGTCCTTTTTTAATTCTCTAATTAACATTTAGAGTTTCTTTGTTCATTAACTTGTTTCATGTCCTACTTTTGATGGGATAAGGAACTTGAAAGAAAGATGTCAAGACGAAGGAATTTCGGGTATGTATGGATTTTGCGATAGTAATGTTCTATCTCCGTTGAATCCAACAGTGGAAGAGGCAGATCGGTGTGAATATTTAGTTCGTGCCTTTGGGTGCAACAAGGGAAAGAATCGTAATCAACTATTCTTTGCACCTTATAATGAGAAGTAGGTGCAATGCGTATTTTCTAATTTTATTTTCTTTTGATTCTGAAGATAGTTAAAGTTGTCTTTATTCTATTAATATGCTATTATTTTCTCTTATAATTTGTGTATATAGTCAGAACTGGATGTTAGCAGCCATTAGCCCTTGGAATGCTGTAGTGTATTGGTTGGATCCGGCTGGAGCAGGAAAGGAGATCCCTGAGTTCATTAAAAGAGACATCAATGAGTATGTGTTAACCATACTTGTCAATTTTCCTTGTCAATTTTCCTTAGCCTCCTGTTTCTTCATAATGGATATCCATTAATATCGAAAAAGAAGCTCATTGAGCTATCATTTTTTTTACGCAGGGGAATTAGAAGATTTAGCATTCTCTATCGAAAGGATATTAAGAAAGTAAAAAGGAATCCGAAAATTGGGTGGATGCAACCAGAGGTATTTCATCTGTGTTCTCTATAATACTATGATGTAGTACATTAATACAATAACTTAACTTACCTGATGTATTACTGTATTTCTTTTATTCCTTATATTGTAGTGTCCTCGTCAACCTCAAAACAACAATGACTCCGGATACTATGTGTGCCGTTATATGATCGAGATTTTAGAAAAAAGAGTTCTATGGGTGCCTGACCAGGTATCATTTCCTATCATTGCTATTACCTGTGAGTTTGAAGTAAAAATGACTAACAGCTCTAAACTAGCTTTAGACTGCTATAGTAGCAAGCATACAAGATAGCATTATGGCGAAAACAACATCTAAAATCACCTGTCCTTAATTATTCGGATTCCCATACCTTGATTTGCTGCTAAGCCTGCTGTGTCCAGTCTGATTACCTGAAGGAACAATAATTAGATCATGCAGGTACAAAACAATGCAGAGTTCAGGAAATTTTAATGTATCCCAAACTCACCAACTTAGTATGCGTAAAAGGGAACTTCAGATTAGTAACCCTTCTTTTTTCCCCTTAATCTGTCATATTAGTAACCTCCTCTGTGCATTCTATATCAGCCCTAAGGAAAGACAGATGAAATACCTCTCAAATTCAGAAAATTTTTACACATTTATTCTCAGATGCCTAAATCTAAATCTATCCTTTATTTTATCTGGAAATTTACTTACTCCGTACTAGATGGCTATCCTTACAAAGTTACAAATAGATATAAAGGTAAAACCGTTCTCTGTTGCTTCAATTTCCAATCACAGTTAGCTTTTACAGAGCTGTAAATAATAGGATACCAGAGAAAAGAAGAGAACTAGAAATGTGCTGGGATCAATTAGGTTGAGAACTCTGATTACAGAGCGGACAAGCAAAAGAGATCAGACAAAACGCAGATTAACAGTTGATTAATAGTGTCAATGATTGAGGGTTTTGAAACTCAAGCGCGCATTGACTAATACTGTATAGAAGTGGTTTATTACAAAACAAACTTCTGAGATTAATATCAAACGCAAAATCATTATCCGATTGACATATACGTATCTAATCAAACCCAAAAAAGCGAAAGATGTATGATTAAGGACCTTAGATACTTTTTTCTTATATATAGTCAGGAGCAGTCCTGATAAACATTTCCTGATCTAAGCTCGAGCAAGAGCCTAGCATTCGAGCAAAAAAATTTGCTGTGAACATCTTGCAGTCTGCAAACTCTGTCCTAGCTGGTAAAGTCAGTTAGTTAGTTAGTTTCATAGATCATTTCAGTACATCTGGTAAAGTTAGTTAGTTAGTTATTTCATAGATCATTTCAGTACATCTGGTGTTTTTGCTTTGAGGTAAGATGTTTTGTCTGTCCAGATTTGGGCAAGTCACTGTTTGTTGTCTTTCCATTTTTACTCTCTATTCTGGGAACATCACTAAAGTGTGTTGTGGGATGCCCCAGGTTAAAATTTTGGTAGGAGTTTAGAGACGAATTTAAATTATACTCTTTAATCGTATTTTCTGAAGGATCGTGTCACCTTGTTGGCATATTTGCTGATTATTCTGGCATGATTTTAGTTTTGCTTGTAAATCTGCATTTCTGCATCTGGTATTTGCCCGTGAGCCGAACTATTGGCAGATGGCCGGATTGGTTAAGCTTAGAACCTGGTATCTTTTGCTTAATCTCAAATTGGTATTAGTTAGTATTTGTAACTGGAAGACTATTTATTCTTTGACCTCTATACCATTTCCTGAACTGCACCATTTACCTTGTTTATGCCATTTATTTCCAATTTTAGATTTTCATTTAGCTTAACCTGCCTAATATAGTTACTTGTACCATTCCATTATCATTACCTAAGAAGCGTAGCTGGGCAGGTCTTAGCTAGTTAGATTGCCTTGATATAGTACCTTCGTACTTACATTCATACACGATAAAGAATACTAGGCTTCTGTTATGAATTGTTGTAGCAGTTTCATTTTCTTTCCTATAATGAACTATGCATTTGCTACAACTATGTGTTTACTAAAATACTAATTATGTTACTTATTTACAGTTTTCTCACGAAACCTATTCATCGGAAAATGTTGATGAAGTTAGAGACATGTGGGTCGAGTATTTTCTCAAGCCAGAAGCAAATGAAGAAAACAAAGATGATGGTATAGAAATAACTCCGTGAGTTTTGATTGGCAAATCGGTGTAAATACATGATTAGATTTTAGAACGTACGTTTTGTTTTACGTTTTTAATTTGGAAATTACAAATTAATGTAAAGTTGCGTTTTGAGCATTACTTTTGGTAAATATATTTTTTTGGTAATATGGACTATTAAGAAATGTTTATTGAATTATTATAAAATATTACAGCAGCAGGTGGTTTAATACAATCGGTGAATGAAAAATTACAGGTTATTAGCATGTAAAGATTACAGCAGGTTTACAAATTACAATTGTTGAATTATTAAAAAAATATTACAGCAGCAGGTACTGAATTAACATTTTTTTTAAAAAAAAAATACATGAAAAGAGACCCGTTATTCGTAAAAAGGGCCCTTTAGGTATAATACTAAAAAGTTCAAAGAGACCCCATATCTTACATATGGGGTCTGAGGTTATTAGAAAAGAAATTAATAAAAAAATCAAAGAGACCCCATATCTTACATATGGGGTATGAGGTTATTAAAAAATAAATTAATAAAAAAATCAAAGAGACCCCATATCTTACATATTGGGTCTGAATATTTTTAATAAACAGACCCCATATCTTACATATGGGGTCTCTTTCTCTTCTAAAATATTTTCCTAAAGGCCTACGTAAGAGACCCCTTTTCTTACATGAAGGGTCTCCAACTTTTAACAAACAGACCCCATTTCTAAGAGGGGGTCTCTTTTAAAAAGAGACCCCCCCATCTAGAGACCCCCTTAGAGGAGGTATCTTATGCCGTTTTGGACGGGTCTCTTTGCCCATTTTTGTAGTAGTGCCAATTGACTTAGAGGATTATGGTAAATGCGAATCATGTTTACTTGGAAAAATGATAAAGCAACCTTTCTCTAAAGTTGGAGAAAGAGCAAATGAACTATTGGGTTTAATCCATACAGATGTATGTGGACCAATGAGTACAAATGCTAGAGGTGGTTTCAGCTACTTTATCACTTTCACTGATGACTTCAGTAGATATGGTTATGTCTACCTAATGAAGAATAAGTCTGAATCCTTTGACAAATTCAAGGAATTTCAGAGTGAAGTAGAGAATCAATTAGGCAAGAAGATTAAGGCACTGCGGTCTGATAGAGGCGGTGAATATCTGATCTATGAATTTGATGACCATCTGAAAGAATGTGGAATTCTATCAGAATTGACTCCTCCTGGAACACCACAATGGAACGGTGTGTCGGAACGGAGGAACAGAACCTTGCTAGACATGGTCAGGTCAATGATGGGTCAGGCCAAACTTCCATTAGAATTTTGGGGACATGCACTAAATACAGCTGCACTCACTATAAATAGAGCGCCGTCTAAAGCTGTCGAAAAGACTCCATATGAATTATGGTTTGGAAAGCCTCCAAATGTGTCTTTTCTTAAGATTTGGGGATGTGAAGTATACGTCAAACGATTAATTTCAGACAAACTTCATCCAAAATCTGACAAATGTATCCTTGTGGGCTATCCAAAGGAAACAAAGGGGTATTACTTCTACAATACATCTGAGAACAAGGTGTTTGTTGCTCGAGATGGTGTCTTTTTGGAGAAAGATCACATTTCCAAAATGACAAGTGGGAGAAAAGTAGACCTCGAAGAAATTCGAGTCGAACAACAAACTCTAGAGAATGCTCAAGATGACATTCAGGATGAAACTCAGAGATCTTTAGAAGAATCTGGTGAGAATCATGGTCAATCTAGAAATGTTACCCCGCGTAGATCGCAAAGATATAGATCTCAACCGGAAAGGTACTTAGGTATTTTGACGAACGAGAGCTATGACGTTCTATTACTTGAAAGTGATGAACCTGCGACTTACAAACAAGCTATGACGAGCCCTAGCTCCAAGCAATGGCAAGAAGCCATGCAATCTGAATTAGACTCCATGTCTGAAAACCAAGTATGGGATTTGGTCGATTTGCCAGATGGCTACCAAGCCATTGGAAGCAAATGGGTTTTCAAACTGAAAAAGGACAAGGATGGGAAACTTGAAGTTTTCAAAGCTAGATTGGTAGCAATAGGTTACAGGCAAGTCCACGGTGTGGATTACGATGAAACCTTTTCACCAGTTGCAATGCTAAAGTCTATTCGGATAATGTTAGCAATCGTTGCATATTACGATTACGAAATATGGCAGATGGATGTTAAAACTGCTTTCTTAAACGGTGTTTTAACAGAAACTGTGTTTATGACACAGCCTGAAGGTTTTGAGGATCCAAAGAATGCTAAAAAGGTATGCAAGCTAAAGAAGTCAATCTACGGATTGAAGCAGGCATCCAGGAGCTGGAATATACGTTTTGATGAAGCAGTCAGTGACTTTGGTTTCATCAAGAACGCAGACGAATCTTGTGTATACAAGAAGGTCAGTGGGAGCAAAATTGCTTTCCTAGTATTATATGTCAACGACATATTACTTATCGGAAATGACATTCCTGTGTTGAACTCTGTCATGATTTTGCTTGGGAAATGTTTTTCGATGAAAGATCTAGGAGAAGCACATTTCATATTGGGCATCAAGATTTACAGAGATAGATCTAAAAGGATGATTGGACTTAGTCAAAGCACTTATATCAATAAGGTGCTTGATAGGTTCAAGATGGCAGACTCCAAGCGAGGCTACCTACCCATGTCTCATGGAATAACTCTAAGCAAGACTCAGTGCCCAAAAACACTTGATGAGCGTAGACGAATGAATGGGATTCCATATGCATCATTGAATGGTTCAATAATGTATGCTATGATATGTACACGCCCGGATGTTGCGTACGCACTCAGTGCTACGAGCAGATACCAGTCAGACCCAGGAGAGGCGCATTGGACTGCTGCCAAGAATATTCTGAAGTACCTGAAAAGGCACAAAGATGACTTCCTGGTCTATGGTGGAGATGATGAATTAATTGTTAAAGGCTATACAGACGCAAGTTTCCAAACCGACAAAGATGATTTCAGATCACAGTCTGGGTTTGTCTTCTGCCTCAACAGAGGTGCACTAAGCTGGAAAAGTGCTAAGCAAAGCACCATTGCGGATTCTACAACTGAAGCGGAGTACATTGCTGCACATGAAGCAGCAAAGGAAGCTATATGGCTAAGGAAGTTCATAGGTGAACTTGGTGTAGTCCCCTCCATTAAAGGACCAATAGCCCTGTATTGTGACAATAACGGAGCTATTGCACAGGCAAAGGAGCCTAGACACCACCAGAGAGTCAAGCATGTACTTCGTAGATTTCACCTTCTACGAGAGTTCGTTGAAAGAAAAGAAGTCGAGATAAACAAGATTGGAACTGATGACAACATATCAGATCCATTGACTAAACCTCTGCCGCAGGGGACGCACAACTCGCACACTGAAGCTATGGGAATCAAGCATATTGGAGAATGGCTTTGATATCTCTGTTTAATGTTTTAAAGTTTTAGAGTTTAAATCTTTGTAAAACATTATTGGTTAATCATTCACAACAAATGAAAAGAATTCATTTTTCCATTTAATTTGTGGTTTATTAAATGATGAGTCCCTTCAATTTGACGATGTATTCAAGATAGACTGTCAGGACCAGTCCTGTGACTAAGAAATGTCTATCAAGTGAACTTGAATGTCAAAGGTTGAAAATGGTCCCTAGTCGGAGTTTTCTATAAAATTGGACGCATAGAAAACGTTAGACGACTAGAATGCAAGATGACTAGTAGTTCTGTTTCTTGAACTATGTGGACATGGCAATGTCATAATCATTTGCATAGATACTTACTTTGGGAAGACTAGTATCGGACAAGACCTATGAAACTTTACTGTAAGAGATGAAAATCTGTCATAAGTAAATTTCATTAAAATTATTAGACACTAAATCCTCAATACCTGAGTGATTTGAGATTACTTGTTTGAGAACTGGTTGCTTTGACGTTGACCAACCGTCGCACCGTAAAAGGAGGCTATAAAGGCAACGCTCAGGTAATCACCTATCAAACGAAGTCTAATCTCAAGATCGCAAGATTGGGATTGTCCTCCCATAAATCGGGATGAGATGCTTAAAAGTTGTACAAGGCCACTCGGAGAGCTAAAAACTGTGAAATGCATGGCCGTGCTCGGATGAATCATAGGCTATGATTATCTGTTTATTTGATCAGTTGAACTCTGAAACCGAGGAACACCTCTGGACATAATAAGGATGACAACTCTTACCTTATGTTTAAGAGCAAGCATCGAGCGACAAAGGAATTAGGAAATGCACACTTGTCCCTAAGGACAAGTGGGAGACTGAAGGAAATAATGCCCTTGGTCCAAGTATGCATTCTATGTTAAGTCTAATAAATGTGGTTCAGTATTAATTAACAAGTTAATAATTCAGTGAGATCAAGTGAGCTGAATGCCTAGCTAGAGGCCGCTTCAGTTCAAGTGGAATTAATGATATTAATCCACAGCTTACTCTTGACTGAACCCGTAGGGTCACAAAAATAGTACGTAAACGGATCAAGTATTTAATGGCATTAAATACTCCATCTATGGATATTTGGAATCGACGGATCTTGGTTTCAGTGGGAGCTGAGATCGTCACAGGCAAGAAATGAATGCTCCGGAAACGATGATATTGCCGGAAACGGAAATATGGATCGTATCGGAAATATAAATATTATCCAAGTCGTAGATGTTGCCGGAAACGGAAACATGGTACGTATCGGAAAATATTATCGGAAATGGAAATATTGCCGGAATCGGAAATATTGCCGGAAACGGAAATATTGTCAGAATCGGAAATATTATCGGAATCGGAAAATAATTCCGGAAACGGAAATATTAAATATTTGTTCGAAACCGAAATTAATTCCGGAATCGGAAATATTAAATATTGTTCGTATCGGAAATGAATTCCGGAATCGGGAAATTAATCGGAAGCGTATCGTACGAATTAGCATCGGACGAGGCCTGCCAGACGAAGGCCCAGCACGAAGCCGGGCCATCGCCCAGCAAGCCAGCGCGCCACAAACGCACCAGCCAAGGCTGCGCCAGGCCCACCGCAAGGCAGGCCCAGCGCGCGCCAAGGCTGCGGCAGCGTGTGGGCTTGTGGCAGTGGGCTGCGAGCTCGCGGCCTGCGCGCGCGCGCATGGCGCCCCTCGTGGGCTGCTGTGCGTGCGTGTGTGTTTGTGTGCTATACGAATCCTAAAGCAATCAGGTTTCAACTAATGATTAAATTCCTAAAACTAAAAGGATGAATTAATTCTATTAGGATTCTAGTTTAATTAATTCGTATCCTAATAGGATTACGATTACGATTCCCTTTCCATACCTCTATAAATAAAGGCCTAGGGTCATTATTTTAAAGAGAGTATTCAAGTATTCAAAGTGATTTTTGAGAGCAAAAATTCAGTCACATAATTGCCTATACTAACCGAAAATTCTAAGTACCTTAAGGGCGATCCTAGTTGGTCAAGCTTAAGGCGGACCGGACGTGCTGTGGACTATCTACGGAGGGACGACACTTGGAGTCCTAAAGACTTGTTCTTGTTCGGTTCGGGCGCAGCTAGGGAAGGCACGCAACAAAGTGTATGCATCTAAACTATGCTAAATGATTATGTGTAAATAATATGCTTTCCTGGCTTTATGGTTTTTCCGCATGATTTATGAATTGTCATATGTATCATAACCTAACAATTCGGGCTAGCACTAGCTCTAGCCTTTCTCTCCCTCTCCCGACGTCCTCCCCTACGGAAGTAGGTGCGAGGCTCGGGTTGGGGCTGTTGTGGCTGGGGTAGGGGGTTAATGTTATCACCCACGAAGAGGTAGTGCTGTTGGCCGGTTGGAAACTTGGTGCGGCCCTCGGAATCAGGCAAAAGGAAAAGTGATGTGGCCTTTATAGAATCCACCGTGGACCTCTCGCAGAGAGGCACATGGCCTATTCAAGCTTACCTCAACAATAAGACAAGATGCTTAATGCACACCTTTATTTTCCATTTAGGCCCAAGAGGCCCAAAAATCCTAGACTGGCCCAAACACTAAAAAGGCACACTAAAACCCTTTATTCCAAAACAGACCAGATAAGGACACATGTCCTTATCTCTAAGGTTAGCCAATCATATAACTAGGGTTTTTGGACCAATTCCGAAAACCTCGGCCTATAAATAGTTCAAATCCCAAGGTAAAGGGGCATTCAATTCATTCCCACCTGCCTTAAACTATCTTTGCTCTGCCTTCTCTCTACAAATTACTTCTCTCTCTAGCCAATACTTACTTAGGCATCAGAGGGAAGATTCCTACGGGAATATTCTTGTTTTGCAGGTTGCAGGAAGACCGTGCCAGCGCATACTTGCTACCTCCAAGGAAAGCGTGAAACATCATCACCACAAAAGATCCCACGACATTTAGCCCTGTCTGTGGCAAGGTATAGTATCATGGTGGAACTGCAATCTGACGGCGAGGAGCCTAACGGCAACGCAGGAGAAAGGCGTCCCCGTGAAAGGAACCAACACCATATAGAAGAAGAAAATCGAATTGCCAATTCCGGGAATACACCTCGTCGAGTCCAAGAAGCCGAGGTGGTTGTCAAAGAAGAGCAGGACGTTGAGGCACCCCCTCCAGGTGGTCATCTCAGTCCCAGCATAAGGGATGCTGTGGTGGATGAAAATTTGGACCTACCAGTCTCGGTTGGATCGCTGCGCAAAATCCTAGCTGGATTCCAGCGACAGATGAATCAAACCTTTCCACAGCAGATGAGCACCACGTTGCAGGACGAGACACGGAGAAACATGCTAATTTATAATACCGAAAGGACAGCCCCACAAGGGCCTCTCAGCCTAGGCGTCCATCGGAGAAGCAGAATGCCGTTCAGATCTAATGTCTGGAGAGCAGGGGAAAGCTCTCGCCCAGTAGCTAGCCGTGGAGCCAGTCCTTTGGCAGAACGTCCAGACATGGACCGTGGCAATCGAGTCCCTCCACCTCGGCGAGAATAAATAGCCCGACCAGTCTCTCGAGTGAATCCATCGGCTGCCCTGCGACCATCAGCCAGGCGACAAGAGAATTATGAAGCCGAGTCTGAATTATCTGACACTGGATCTACCCCTGTCATGGAAGACCAGCCTTTCTATCCCTCCACTCGAGGACAAACGCAGATGACTCCCCCCAGAGTGAGTGTGCGTTACCGCCTGGATTCCAGCCATCGTGAACCCACTTATCACATCCAACAAGGATTGAATAACCTGACGCTAAGACATATGAGTACCCCTTTCTGCGAGGCTATAATGAACACTCCTAAGGATCCCAAAGTCAAAACTCCTACCATTGAGGCCTATGACGTCACTACGGATCCGGATATGCACCTAGTCGCATACCGTGACCACATGTATATCCAAGGAACCAATGAAGCCACATGGTGCAAATACTTTCCGGCCACCCTCAAAGGTGTGGTATCCAAATGGTTGAGAGGCTGCCTGCGGGGTCAATTGCCTCCTTCAACGAGCTGCAGACTCTGTTTTCCACTAGGTTTATGGCATACAAGGAAGAAAGGAAAACGAGCATGCACCTAGGCCGCATTCAGCAGGGAAAGGAAAAGTCTTTGGGAAGTTATGTTGAACGCTTCAATCTGGAAGCTGGGCAAATTCCAGACCTGCCTGATGGCGTCTCCTTCGATAACTTCGTCAGGGGCCTCAAGAAGGGATCATTCAAGTTTGACTTAGTTAAAAAGAGTGTGTGAACGATGACAGAAGTTCTAGATGAAGCTGAGGCATTCATACATGCCACATAGATATGCAGCGTGTCCAAAGATGGTAAAACTGGAGAAGCAACGAATTCATCCGGGAAGAAGGACATGATTGATCGGAAAATCATGCGGGTCAACGACACCTGGGCCCTGTCTAAAGAGCATGACTCTACCTCTCCTGGACAATAGAGAGGACGACCACAAGAGAAGGAGATTCGAGTACAACACAGACCTCCTTACCATCCTAGTGGATGTGGGGACCAGGTTTGACCTTGAGCGACCCTTCCCAACGAAATCTCCTGCTGAGAATCGAGATCCTAAATTGTACTTCCAGTTCCATAAAGATATAGGTCATGATACCAAAGATTGTAGAAGTCTGAAAAGAGCCCTGGATGGACTAGCTTCCAAAGGACACTTAAAAATTATCTTCAAAGAAGCACTCACGACACAGGAAAAAGCCATTACAAGAAGAAAAAATCACCCATCTCAGCCGGAGAGGGAAATCACAGTGAAGGGGGGTTCATAGCTGTCATATCAGGAGGCCCTGCCGCTGGGGGACCCACCATGAGGGACTATGCCCGTAGGTTAGGACAAGTGATGTTGTCAAGGAAGTCACCGATGGATCCATTTCCTCGGATAGAAATATGTGAATCTGATGGAGGACGTGTAGTCACCCCACACATCGACGTTCCAGATCATACAAGTACATGTCAATAAACTACAATTAAAAAATTGTGTTAACAAACAATTTGATACTATTAGATTATTCAACGCCAATAGTAATAAGTACGTGGCCTGTAACTCTTGAGTCTGGGTACACAACATGCGATTCTCCAAATGTGAGGTACATTTGGTAACATAGGGGCCAATATGCATGGTAGTCGGTGTTCTCTCGAGCTATATGTTGGCATATTTGTCTTTCCAATGGAGTTAGGGAACTCAAGCAGTCTAGGTAGATAAGACTTGGGCCTTCCGCTGATATTTTGGTGTGATCACTTGTATGAAGAACCTGGTTCACCTGCTTCATTTGTTGCAGAGTTTGAATGGGAGTTGATGCTTCCTGCACATCATTGTTGTTGTCCCGACCAAAGCGTATAAAAAGAGACTGTTAAATAAAATCCACATTCTCTAGGTGACGACCAAGTAGGTTCACGGATATTACCATATCTGGATCTCTCAAATCTATCTGGGGTGATGAGAATACTTCACTAAGTCGTGGCCCATCCTGCACAGCTCAAAAATAAGCACATCCAATAGCCAAACAATGTTCCTTATCTATTAGGTGGTGATCAAAATTACAAGAAAAAATCACAACGTTTACTGTGAAAATAAAACAGGGATATACCTCCTCTCTAGGTTTAATAACACCAGGACTTTTTGGTGGTCTTCCCCTCTTTGGTTTTTCTAGAGGTAGACCTTTCTTCGTAACTGCAGGACTTTTGGGTGGTCTGCCCCTCTTTGGTTTTTCTGGAGGTACACGTTCCATGATGACTTCATTTTCTCCTGATCGCTCTGAACCAACATTAGTCTCCTCTTCCTGTTCTCCCGCACATATCAAACGACCAAGAGTCAGTTTGTTTTTATATTAATCAAATGCCAACAATGTAATTCATAGAGAACGTTTGGTCATAACCACCTCATAATAGGTTGGCATATAAATATTCAGTGATGGCCAATACCCTGTTATAACTACGAAATATGAGCATAGTGCACAAGTGAGTAAGTTACCAGTTGTTTATCTTTGTTACCACGACGAGTTCCTCTTCTTTTTGTAATTTTTCTCTCTGGCTGATTAGCATCGTACGTTATGCCGCCTGTATTGTCAGACTCTTCTTAGTTGGAGCCTTCTCGGTTGTTTTCTTTTCCACCGGACTCGTCACATGATCTTTTTTCTTTTTATTGACCACATCAAGAATTGGGAATTCCATTAAAGTGTCCATCCCATCAGGGAACTGGGATGCCGTGAAGCGAATATCTCCAATGTTGATTGTTGCACCATCATCATCATCATCATCCGGGTCTACTCCGTTTTCATCCTGGTCAATAATCAATTTCCTTTTAACAGAATTCCTGACTGGAGTTAAGAACGGAGAATGTCCTCGATTACCCTTTAGGCTGTTATCGTTGATAGAGAATGGGGAATTCGGAGAACATCCTCGATTACCCTTTAGGCTGTCGTCGTTGATAAAGAATGGGGAAGTCGGAGAACATCCTCGATTACCATCCCCTGTTTTCATCGACTTAATTATGAGGTCCTTCACTTCTTTCAATGTATACTCCAAGTTTCCAACCCTCCAATTGAGTTGATTCACATGTTTTCTATAACACTCATTCGCTATTCAAGAAACCATGACATAGGAGAAGAGAAAACAAATAAGCAATTATCCAAACCCAGAAACATATGAAAGACTTTTGTAATTCTAAATTTAATCTACTTACATCTAAAACAATTTCAAGAGAACCTTTTCCATTTGTATCTTGTATCCCTTCGGACATGACCAACACTGTAGTTCGTCGTTACTAACCTGTATTTGGGAAGTGACCCGGATACCTCCGCCTGCATTAACAAAGAAACAAGGACCCATAATCATTATAAATTCTACAAATTTTAAATTATATGTACAATTCATTTAGGGTTTAGTGCCCAATTCACTTGAGAAGGGGCTTAAATTGAAATTAAAGAGAGCGAATTTAGGTTTTAGAAGAATAGAATTTAGGATTATCCTTTAATGTACAATTCTGTGAGTGAGTTGAAGAGACCGAAATTAGTTTTAAGAAGAATAGAATTTAGGGTTTGAATGTACAATTCTGGGAGAAAGCAAGAAAGTGTAGGGGAGAAAGCGGGAAACAGAGAAGAAGGGTTTCACTGTTGGGAGGAAAAAGAGGGAAATTACGGACATGTTTCACTAAATCATCATTTTGAATTGTGTTTGGGTACTACCCTTGATTGATGTTGGCAATTTTTGTAATACCTTAAGAGAGGTAGCTACCAACAATGTTTACGGATATTATCCTTGCAGATGTTAGTAAATTCATAAAGACATAAGAATGGTAATAACCACAAACGTGTTTGGATACTAGCCGTAAATGATGTTAAAGAACATGAGGATATTCAGTAAAAACCTCGGTTCCTTCCTTCTCCCATGGCAGCGGCACACCTGCAACTTTTGCCAAGCAAATTCCAGGCATGGTAACCATCATTAAATCGATGGAAATTCCAGATTTAACACTAAAACATTATTATCATTCAACATATTTAACACTCCCGACAAATTGCCAAACTTCCGTCAGTACTCCATTGTTTCCGGCGGCCACCAAAGTCTGTCATTTCTCATTTCTACGGCTATGGCTACCGATAATTTTTGCAAATTCTATGGAACAAGCACCGAAATTCATTGCTCTTTAACACCTCCCTCTTTTGATTTCCAGATCTAACAACCCAAAATTTCGTGGTAAGATACAAGGACGAAACTATGAGAATATAAAAGAACTCCGGCAATACCCATGAACGATGAACGGCGAACGATGAACGACGAACGAGCTTTGTGAGGTCCATCACTGATTTACTGCAGGGCAATTTTCCGGCAATCGGAACTCCGGCGAAACCTTGGGTTAGCTTAAGCAAGAGGAGAGAGAAATAAACTTAATTGTTAATTAATAAACTTAATTGTTAATTAAGTTTCCTAATTATTTTATTTATTAATTTCAGATAATACGAAAGGTATTTTTGGAAAATTCAGAAATTACAAAAGGTATTTTCATAAAAAGAAATTGTGTAATTAAATTTAAAGATAAAAGAAATAAATTGATTAAAATATATTATTTTCATTAAATTTAAAGATAAAAGAAAAGAATTTTGTGTGGCCCATATTAATTCTAAACAATGGTCATTTTTATGATGACATCCCTAGTACTACCAACTTTTAAGGAAAATAACCACTTGAGCTACACTAGACATGTGTTTTATAGTGCATATTTAATACTTAAATATATTATGGGGGCCATGGCCCCCGCCAGCCCCCCCTAACTCCGCCCCTGTCGTGACTATCAACATAATCTAACTCACGTCTGCATGTCACGTTAAACATCTTAAGAGAATTATAAACTTATCGTGACCGTAAACACAACCTAACTCACGGTGCACATCACATTTAACCAATCTCATTAGCCATACCAAGAGCTCACATTTATGATTTAACATATACATGCCGGCCGTAGTTCCTAGTAGTTGTGACTTGTGAGAGGTGGCATTTCCTTTTTTATTTTCATACCATATGTGGCGTTCCTTCGTGGCAAACAAGTCGTTTTTACAACAACTGAAAATCCAAAACCAACAATAAGAAAGAATTTGTTTTGAGTTGGGCTGTTCTTCCCTCCATATTCATGCTTCTTTGTTACTTTCTCTCTCCTCTTTTGCATCATAAATTGTGGTTCTTCGCAATTCCCTCAAAACAACTCACTATCCATCTGGAAAAATAAAGGAAAATTCAATCGAAAAACAATATTACTTGTAAAATATTCATCTTGTTTAATTTTTCTCTTTCTCTAAAAACTTTCTTAATTTTTCCTTAAAAAAAAACTTTCTTAATTACTTCCAATTTGTATACTATTAATTAGTTAATTAATTGAAACATTTCTCCTTAAATTTTTTTAGTTCTTGGGAAGCTCCGGTGAGGGCCCACCTAGACCAGAAACTCTTCATATATATATTTTTTTTTGGGTATTTTTGTCTTTCAAATTTATTTATTTATTTTTTTTGTTGGATTTCTGGTCTGGGTTTTTATAATCTTTGAATAATTCAAGTTTATTTATTTATTTCTCCTTAAACCAAATCTTATAGAGTACAGTTTCAACATTTTGATAATTTCTTTTGATCATTGCATTGTTTTCTAACTAATAATAATTATTTTTGATCATTTCATTGGTTCTTTTCTATCGTTATTTGTTATCCTGGGGATACATTGCCATTGACTTTAATATCTTGAATCAGATATTTAGGGTGCATTGCCAAATTGGCAATTGAAATTACTGGGTTATTTAGAGATAAAACAAGTGGGTTTGTTTTCCGAGTTTTGAGGTTGTTGATTGAGTTGTTCTGTTGTTGTTTGAAGAAGGCAATTGACAAAGCTGATAAAATTAGAGGGTTAAAATTGGTGTTTTAATGCCAAGACATGACAAAAAGGTGTTGTGCGCGTAGAACATTGGTATAGAAGGTGTTTGTAGATTGTGATAATGGGGTGTATTTGTTCAAAGGAATCATCTGGTAATAATGATGAAAGAGGAGGGGTGAATAAGTCCCAGGTACATTTGCTTCCTTCAACAAAGAGGGAGGAGGTAAATGAAGGGTCAACGAATGTTTCAGGTTCCCTTAGTGGGGGTAGCCGGGCACCTTCAAAGGTGAATTCAGGAACTCATTCAGGAACTCATTCAGGAACTCATTCAGGTACTCATTCAGGAACTCATTCAGGAACTCATTCAGGAACTCATTCAGGTACTCATTCAGGAACTCATTCAGGTACTCATTCAGGAACTCATTCAGGTACTCATTCAGGAACTCATTCAGGTACTCATTCAGGAACTCATTCAGGTACTCATTCAGGAACTCATTCAGGAACTCATTCAGGTACTCATTCAGGAACTCATTCAGGAACTCATTCAGGTACTCATTCAGGTACTCATTCAGGTACTCCTTCGAATGGCTATTCAGGTTCTCTTTCGAATAAACAAGTGGATGATCAAGCCAAGACAATCATTGTTGAAAGACCATCATGTAGAGGGTCTCATCATCAAAGAAGGGCAACCGTGGATTTGGGTGTTAATGGAGGTCCAAAGCCAATGAGTAGTATACCCCGAAGCGTTCATGGGGAGCAGCAGGGCTGGCCATCTTGGTTGAGCTCTGTTGCTGGAGAAGCTATACAAGGATGGCTGCCTCGAAGGGCAGATTCATTTGAGAAGTTGGACAAAGTCAGTGGCTTTTAACTTTTTCCTTTTAGCACGTTGTAACTTGTCATTTCTTCTACATTGTAGTACTAGTCTCTAGAGTTTTTGAAATAATTGATTAAAAATGTTGACAGATTGGACAAGGAACTTACAGCAGCGTGTACAAGGCTCGTGACCTTGAAACAGGGAAAATAGTTGCTATGAAGAAAGTGAGATTTGTCAACATGGATCCAGAAAGTGTGCGCTTCATGGCTAGGGAAATACTTATCTTGCGTAAACTAGACCATCCAAACATCATGAAGCTTGAGGGTCTAGTAACATCAAGGATGTCCGGAAGCTTGTACCTTGTGTTTGAGTACATGGAGCATGATTTAGCTGGTCTTTCAGCAAGGCCTGCCAATAAATTCACAGAACCACAGGTACTGAACTACCCCCCCCCCTTATTTCATCCCCTTATTCATGATGAAGTATATCATTTTCTAAGACCCTTTTTATGATTTCCTCCTTTCTCAGATCAAATGCTTCATGCAACAGCTTCTCTCTGGCTTAGTGCATTGTCATAGTCGTGGAGTCCTTCACAGAGACATCAAAGGTTCTAACCTTCTCATCAACAACAACGGTGTGCTCAAAATTGGAGATTTTGGTCTGGCAACTTGCTTCAAGCCTGCCCAGAAGCAGCCATTAACAAGTCGCGTTGTAACTTTATGGTATAGGGCACCTGAACTGTTGCTCGGTTCAACTAACTATGGCGTTGCTGTTGATATGTGGAGTGTTGGTTGCATAATTGCAGAACTATTTGCTGGCAAGCCAATCATGCCTGGAAGAACAGAGGTAATGTTAATGTTAATGTTAATGTTAATGTTAATGTTAATTACCACCTTATACAATTGTTTTAGATTTCAAATGCATAATTCAAATGCTAACATTTTTAGGTGGAACAAATGCACAAGATTTTCAAGCTTTGTGGTTCGCCTTCTGAATCATATTGGAAGAAAACAAAGTTCCCACATGCAACTAGTTTCAAACCCTCACAACCCTATAGGCGTCGTCTGTTGGAGACATTTAAAGACTTTCCCCCTTCTGCTTTAGAGCTTGTTGATGCCCTTCTTTCTATTGAACCAGAGAAAAGAGGTGCTGCTTCAACTGCATTAAAGAGCGAGGTAAGTAGCTGATTTAGATTCATATTTCATATTTCATATTTCACTGCTGATTACAGAAATCTGACATTGGATATCTATGAGCATGTAATTGTGTTTTTACATGACTTTTCCCAAGCAGTTTTTCACAACACACCCACTTCCTTGTGATCCATTGTGCTTGCCGAAATGTCCTCCTACAAAGGAATTCGATATAAAAGTTCGTGATGAGGAAGCCAGAAGGTACGTAATGACATTGAATTGAACAAATTTTCAAATTTGTCTCACCATTTGAAACTTGTTCAAGATGTAATAATATCCCTTAGTATTGTGATGCATGACAATTTTGATATGTAAATTTATCAACGTTATACCATGGTAATGGGTAATAAGAATATGTGCATCTTGATTTCAGGCGAAAGGCAGAGCCTGGAAAAGGACGAGGGCATGAATCTGTTAGGAGAGGTCCAAGAGAGTCCAAGGCAACCCATGAGTATAATGCGGTATGTAGTATTTCCAGCCTGAGTAGAAAGCATTTGATGAATGGATTCCTAAAAAGTTGGAATTGCAGGAACAAAAAGGTTTGAGAAATTACAACGGTGAAGGAAAAGAAGGGACATCCTTTTCAGTTGATGCAGACAGGAGAAACACAGCAAATGGTCTGTCTCATTGTAGTACAATGGTTCACCCAGGATCGAAATGGAATAGGAAGTCAAAGGATGAAAATGATGCAGAACAGGGTTCTGGAAGGACTTACAGCTCTTCGAAAGATTCAAAGTCTCTCGTGACTTCGGGAGAAGCAGAGTTGCCACACTTGTCGTATACAAGGGATGACTGGTCTTCTGGCAAAGACCATGTAAGTACTCAGTAATAAGTATCCATCCATCCATTTTAAATACAAAGAATTGAATTGAATTGAATTTACAATATATATGGGGTTGTTTCGCTGATTATTTATCTTGTAATTTTATTCATTTCAAAGGGTTACGTGCCAAAGAAAAACAGGATTCACTACTCTGGACCTCTGGTTCCTCCCGGAGGAAACCTTGAAGATATGTTGAAAGAGCATGAGAGGCAAATCCAGCAAGCTGTTAGAAAATCACGCACAGAGAAAGCCAGAACCAAAACTATCAACCATGATGTTGCTTCACTTGTCATTTTCTAATATCAACACAGCATAGGAGAATTGAGAATTGAGAATTGAGAATTGAGAATTCACACACACTATTTTGCCTTATCTTTTTGGATTTTGGACATTTATTTCTCAAGGAAAATACTCACAGATGATGGCTGGTAGCTCCATAACCCTATACATGTATGTCCATATTATACCTGAATATTTCAACTTAATTGTTTCTAATCTTTGCAAACACATCGAATCACCAGCATAGGTCTTTAGCTTAGTTTTCCCCTTTTATAGACTACTCGTATTTGTAAACTACTACCACATCCGTTTCTAAGTATAAACTTCTTTCAAAAATTACAATAATACGGAGTATTCAGAAACGCTTAAATACAAATCTAATCATCTATATATATAAATCGTTTTATCAGTATTGTTTCAGATCATTTACCGTCAAAGTTAGACCTTCAAAATTACAAGATATAGCCTCTACTTTTTCCCGTTTTAATCAAATCCCAAGTTCACAACAAAAAAGATTTTAAGATTACATTCTACTTTTGCTAGCATAAAATATTCAATATATTACAAGTAAATAATGTACAAACTCAATATGATAGCAGGAATCTGGATGGCGTGGACTACGTTTCTCTTTATAAAAAGGTCTTTCATCATTCTGCAGTTGACAGTAAAATTAAAAAGGCAGTATTACTACATACAATACAAGTAAATGAACAAAGGGCTAACTACTCAAGTCTTCTTCAATTCTATGTACACATTCAGTTTAACACTTTAACGTAACATACAAATATATCTTACCAATTTAAATTCCACCACAAGCTTATTATTATTGATTATATAAGTTCCTGCATCTCGCTGTTGCCGTGAAGAAGAAGGTAGAATTACAGATCTTGCTTAGGCTTTCGACTGAGCTCCGAGTACTGACCCCCCATTAGTTGTAATATCTCTTCCCACAAACCTTCTGACGAAACAGGTGAACTACCGAATAATAAGTTAGTGCTGCATGCAGCCACATGCCAATAATTTGAATCAATTTCTTCTCGTAATTGATCAAGTTGCCAACCAGCATATCCAACAAAGAATTGGAAATCATTGGGCTTAAGCAACCCTTTTTTCACCAATCCCATTGCTTCGTCCAAACTATTTCTAGCACCAAAACACAGGCCAGGGATCACCTCTTCAAATCCAGGGATCTTGGGTTTTTCCCCTGTTTTTAACAGAAACATGCTTGCTTCGAGAGGCCCACCAAAGTGCAACGAACAGTCAGCAAAGGTGGTTGCTAGTTCTACATTATTGGGCTTCATGTGCTTGATTTTTTTATGAAGTGGGCGGTTTATTACCACTCCAAAGGGACCTTCTTGAGGGTGTCGAGTCCCAGATCTGAGGAGGAGAACCACACTTCTCTCAAAAGTACCAACACCGTCTAACTTTTCTGTGGCAACAAGAATGGACCCTGCCTCTGGTACTGAAATAGGATGGGCCCACTTCATACCAAGTGGTTTTGATTCTATATGTGAATGTGACCCATCATGGCCATGACTGCCGGACTCATCAACAGATTCTGCCTAATAAGATTTACAAGCATAGATCAGGAGACGAGACACAATATAAAACATATTTCCCTACACCAAAAAAAAAATGTAATTAAGGCATGACAAGTCAGCAAAGTGAAAACCATTGGAGCAGTCTATACTGTAAATTTGTATTTCCTCAAAAAATAAGTGTTAGCATTTTGCAAAACATAGCAGAAGTCTCATAAAATGATACAATGCCCTGATTAGAGAAAGCCTTTAATGACAGTGGTATTCACATTTGGGATTTGAAAAGAGTAAATTTTTTATAAAAAAAAAAAACTAAATAAAGTTAAGCGTAAAACAAGTCATTTTGGTCAAATTAATATAACTCAAGAGACTTATATTGGATTGGAGGAAATAACAGAATTCCATGTCAGGGCATTAAAAACTAATATTGTGATTTTCACAAGCATTGTGTAATAACTAAATTGAAGCCAAATGGCAAATTCAGCTAGATATAATTCGTAATGCCCATTTGAATTTACACAGCTTTCAGTTACCTTACCAGATGCTCTAAAGTGCACAAGATTTTTACCACGTTTAACACTAACACAACTAAAATTGCTATTACCAAACATTTACGTTACACTTCAATAACTCAATACCATGAATTTGAAGTGAGTTACAGAAAATATAATTGGAAGCAATTTAGTTGCTCCTGGCCCACAAGAAGCAACAAAATCATGCATCCATTGTGCGAAGGAAACCTTTACCTAGTTGAGTTTGATTTCTCGTTACCATTCCAAACCGTGTTACGCAAGTTCCAAACCAAAAAAAATCAAAAATTTACCATGCCCGTTGCTAAATGCATTTACTTTTCCTTAAAAAATGCATGTTTACCCATTGTAACCCAAATAAAAAACAATAGCTCAACAGCGGTCTAAGAGTTCATTTAACACAATAACAAAAGTTACTTTTTGAGAGAATTAAAGAAGTGGTGTCAATATCCATAAGAAATCGAAGAACATCCTCACAGAAACAGGCATCATGGATAACTATCTAAAATTCCTAGCAATTTTAGGATGCACAATGAGATCAAAGCTCGTGCGAGTAGTCAAAACTTAACACACATAAGAATGGAACTATTAGTGCGTGTTATGATTTACTTCATACTTCATATAAAATTAGGAATCATACTGAACATCTTACAATCATGTTCTTTCCCTATACTGTCCGTTAAAACCACATCTCATTCACAATTTGCAACTGCCACCCAAAAGCTCACAAGATCTGTGAACTACTTTAGTGCTTATCAAGACCAATGTGCAACATATTATGTCACCACCAATTTTCTTCCATCTTCACGCAGAATAACTAAATTATTTTCAAAAAGCTGCTGGAAAGATCTTCCGCGATGCACTAAAAAAAATCACATGGCAGTCTTACAATGGATAAATATTCTGAGATAGTATTTTATTATTTTTGAGCAGCCCATATCTTAATTCTATGTTTGGAAGGATGTGCGTCATAAAGACTTTTAACGCAAAAAATGAAATTGGAGCCATGAGTATACTTGTTGAAGATTTAGAAATTGGCACATGGCAGCCCAAATAATGACTAGGCAGGCATATCATGCAATCAAGAAAAATACATGGACAGATGGACCCACGGAGATATCAGTTGTTTCAAGAAAACTAATGACGACCAATTAAAAAATTTGATATGGTTACCTGCTCACGAGCAAAGAGTGTTGCCCTAAACTCTCTCCAGTCTGAAGTAATGTGATGAGGCTTTTGACTGGCGTTGTTGTTCGATTTCTTCCCATTAGAATTATTTCCTTTGGGACCATTGCCCCCGGATTTTGGATGATCACCATTCCCTACATTAGAGTCATATCCAAAGGTTAACTTAAACAAGGCTTCAATGACGAAAAGGTGTCACATTGAATGTAAGCAAAAAGTAATTGCATATTGGATGAAGGGTCAACTGGAAACAACCTCCCTTTACTATAAGGTACAGCTGCCTACATCTAGAGCTGTCAAACAGAGACTCGAGAACCACCCAACCAAACCCGAAGTGACATGAATCTGAATTCAATCGGCATGGACACACTGACCCATCATGACCCAAAATCCAATGAGCCAACCCAAATCTAATTGGACACCTGATTTGACAGCTCTACTTATATCCGTCCTCCCCTCAATGCCACCTAGGGCAGGGCCTCTTCAGAGGATTAAGGCAATGTCTTGTTTTATTTTTGGGTTCTTAATACAAGTAGGAACTTTATCAACAAACTCGAGATTAAGATGATGGATATACTAAAGAGCAAGAGATTCTGTGCTCACAAAATTTGTTCATTTAAAGTCTCTCATTAAATAGGTTAGTGACTGCCAAAGGGCAAGAATCTCTTTGGTTAACAGCGCTTGGCATAATGAGATTCACAATGCAGTATTAATTTTGCTTCCTTTCTAAAAAAAATTCCTTAGCTGGAATTATGAGAGTGGATTGATCCAATGTGCTATGTTTATCTATTTCCTGTTTATAAAGTTTGTTTTGATGTGATTAAAGACAATAAATGTTCAAGAAGACATTTTTCTAGCAACAGTTGAGACCAAGATATGAACTCAACAATCTTCCCCCATTAAATCCTGGTGCCCAAAAGGGGTATTATGTCTCTAAAATTTTGGTTAAAAGCCTGACTAATAGATTGGATATGGTGCTTAACATCAAAGCTACTTTTTTTATGAAGGGTACGCACATTATAAAAGCTGCTCTTGTGGTCAATGGGTAGATCCCAAGAGGAAGGAAATCCTGGGTTCATCTTTAAGTTAGCCTTTGAGAAGGGTTATTAGAGCCAAGTATCTGGAATTCTGGACATAATAATGACATGTAATTTGTCTTTTGATTTCATGTTTTTAAGACTAATCTGCCTTAGTTCACTATCACCGAGATTAATTTGAACTGGGTTGTTTTAAATTGTTTCCTTTCTTTGACAAGGTGTGTCGGCCCTTTTAGAAACGATCCTTGCAGAATTGCTTTGGCAGATCTCATTGCAAATTGGATTGTATTAGAAAGTCTCCATTTCTTTGGCAAGGTGTGGAATCCAAAGCTAAGCTTTCCTTCGAAAATATTCCTAGAAAGAAAGGTTTTAAGGATCCTGTTACAAAAAGATATTCTAGGAGATTGCATCGGTGATGGCATCCTTATTGGACAGTGTTCTGTGCTAATTCAAACTTGATATCTACATGTCCTAGTACCACCCATTTACCCACAAGCAAGCGTTATAAGAGGTTTGGAGAAAGATGAGATTGCCATCGGTTTAAAGAACTAGGAGAAGATAGACAAATAAATACCTCCTCCATTCGTTTTTACTCGCAACGTTGGTCACTCTCACGCATGCGAATGCACAACTTTGATAATTAATATCTTTGATTCTATTTAAGCAAAATTATAAAAAGTTGATATTTTGAAAGTAAATACTTAGACGAAT
Source organism: Spinacia oleracea (assembly GCF_020520425.1). Lineage (NCBI taxonomy): Eukaryota > Viridiplantae > Streptophyta > Magnoliopsida > Caryophyllales > Amaranthaceae > Spinacia > Spinacia oleracea. Next base: position 106,331,137 of record NC_079490.1, on the reverse strand, counting down.
CTAACAAAATGTCAAGATCTCACATGACTATGTTTTATCTTACATATAAATTACCAACAATAGCAAAGTAGAATATGTAAATAGTGGAAAAAGCCCAAACGTTACAAGTATTAAAAAAAAAAGAGGAAGTATGAGTTAGAAAATTGGTTGTAAACCCTATCAACTTATCAAGAGCAATACCTCAAGGTTGATAACTTGATTCCTAAGAACATCTCCTTAAAGGAAAGTTGACTCTAGCTATTTTTAAAAGAAGCAAGCTCTCTTTGGTATAGAGTGATGAAAGAAAATAGGACATTCATAAGAATGGGTGGGTGCATAAACATGAACACGAGAATTCTCATAAAAATCCAAAGTAGATATGTAAGGGAGATCTAGTTGCTCATTTAAAAGAACCAAAAGTGTGCGAGCAATCAATCTAAATCCTATTCCCTAATCTCGGTTGATTGTCTTTAGTTCATCTTTAGAGAGAGAGGAGAGGCATCGACGGCGGCGGAGCAGGGACGGTTGGGGTGGTGGTTGTAGATTGAAAGGAAAACGCAGTAGTAGGTGTGTGGGAAAGGTATTAGAGAGAGAGGTATTACGGTTCAAACTATATGGGATGAGTCAATGTGGCAATCAGCAACATTTGAGGCAGAGAAAGAATAAAAATTTAAATTGTCCCAAGTTCATTAATCGCGTCTTTATTACCAAAGAAGGGAGTGAAATAATCATAGGGCTCGCATCCTCGCTTCATAAGCAATAAAAATTTGCTCGACCACTAAGGGCCTAATCGGTAATTACAAAAAAGAAAAAATATATATTACAAAATATATATATATATATATACGGAGTATATATCATCATTATAACTAGTTTATCATAATTTTGCTAATTTGTCTAGTTAACTTATTGTGGCCATAAGAAAAGGTGAAATGTAAATTCCATCATCAATATTTTATCAGCATTTTTGTTTCCCTTTGTTCAGACAACATCATATGTGGTTCTTCTAACCTACCAAAAAAGAAAGATTTTGGATTCCCCTTCCTAGTTAAAAAATAAAAAAATAAAAAAACAAAGCATCTGCAACACCACACCACCTTGTGACGATGTTAGCCCTCTCCCCCAGAAAATAAGAGGAACGTCAATAACTCAATACCAACACAAACCTTAATAGTACCTGCAGGGGCTGCAGCTAGCTTCCTCACTTCACTTTCTAAATCAAACACGTCACTAGCAGTCAATCTACTCCTTAAAATTCACATCCAAACCTTTTGCACTTTAATTTTTATACACCAAATTCAGAGATGAATATTCGGCTGCTTTCTCCTCAAGAAGCACTTAGTAAGACCAAATTTCTAAAATTTGAATTGAAGTGTTCGCATGGAGATTATGTTGAAGTGTTCCCATGGAGACTAAAAAAACTTACTTTTCGTATTATTTCAACCGAAAAAAGAGATTTCAAATAAGATGAAAAGTAAGGAGCGACAATCGATATAGAACGGGCAGCAGGGGTCATAAGAGCAGCATCCCAATATGCCTTGTTCCTGGCAAACACATAAATATGCTTCTGTCCCTTTGCTCCTGGCTTCTGTATCCCCGCCTTCTCCGCTAGGAGAAGCTTGCGGTAAGGAGCCCGTGGTCAAGGTGGCGGAGAACGAGGTCGTATCGAGGAGATACTGGTAGCAGCCGGGGACAGCAGTCCCAGTCACAGCCAACAGTCACAGCCAACAGCTAACTTATAGAATATGTTAATATTCTGTATATATTCTTTTGATTATCTCATATATTTTGTATTAGGCAAGTATATATTTAGGTGAGATATTATAGCCTAGCATTACGCAATTAGTTCCATAAAATTAGCCTAATATTACGTTGATCATTTTGTATATAACTGAAGAATCAGTAATGAGAAAGCCACAGAAAATATTTCTCTCCCTCTCTTATTCTTTCATGGTATCAGACTTCTAGGTTTTCCGCTGCCCTAGACTCCTTCTCTTCTCTACTTCTCCACCTTCCGTCGCTCCCATGTCTGACTCCACGTTCCATCCGGCGCTTGCCGTCTCGAACATCAAGAACCACATCCCTATCGTTCTTGAGATGGAAACAGACCACTATTCCGCTTTGGTTGAACTATTCAAGCTCCATGCTCGGTCACACCGGGTTCTCGACCACATCATTCCACCAGAACAGGGCAAGGAGAAGGATCTTACTACGGATGAAGACAAAGAGTTGTGGTCGACTCTTGATGCTGCGGTCCTTTAGTGGATTAATGCCACCATCTCTACGGACCTTCTTCACACCATCATGGAGCCAGATGCCACGGCGCAAGAGGTCTGGGATAGGCTTTGGGAGACATTCCAGGATCACAAAAACTCGCGTGCGGTGGCTCTGGAACAAGACTTCACTCACATGAAGATGGTTGATTTCCCTAATGCATCAGCTTATTGTCAGAAGCTCAAGACGTTGGCGGATCAGTTGAAGAGCGCCGGGGCTCCGGTGTCTGAAAATAGGTTGGTTCTTCGCTTAGTGGCTGGAGGCATACAAGTATGTTATTTCGCAGATTAGGCATGCAAAGCCCCTTCCTCCTTTTTCAGAGGCTCGTTCGAGTCTTTTGCTTGAAGAAAAGGCCATGGCACAAATGTTCGATGACTCTCCCTCCGCCATGGTGGCTGCGACTCGAGAGGTTGACAGGGATTCAGATGTTCAGTCGAATCAACGACATGGTAGGAATGGTAGAAATGGTGGGAATGGTCGGAATCACAACAACAACAAAACCAAGCACAACGGGGACGGAGGTCGTCGCGGCGGCAAGGGTCACGGTGGCTCTCGCGGAGGCAGTGGCGGTGGCCAGCCGGCACCGACGGGACAGCAGTCAGCAGTACAGCCACCCACCATGGTCGTACCAGTCAGGTGGATGGAGGTGGGTTTCGAATCCGGCAGTAGCACCATGCCCTTACCCAACCACTGGGATTGGGCTGCTCCTTCTCATGGCCCGATTCGTGCACAGCAGACTCAAGGAGAAATTTTGGGCCCACGCCCAAACCATGCTGCTTTCACTGCCTCAGATCAGCCCCCGTATATGCCAACAGACATTGAGTCCGCTTTTCACACCATGACACTCGCCCCGCCCGATCCGAATTGGTACATGGACACCGAAGCAACGTCACACATGACATCCACCCAAGGTAATCTCTCGTCTTATTTTAATTTGAGCAAAAATAATGGTATTACTGTTGGTAGTGGTCAATCAATTCCAATTCGTGGTTGTGGTCATACTAGTTTATCTCCCCCAAACCCTCCATTGTCCCTTAAAAATGTCCTTCATGCTCCCAATTTGATTTAAGAATTTGGTTTCGGTTCGTAAATTCACCATTGATAATAATGTGTCGGTTGAATTTGATCCTTTTGGATTTTCTGTGAAGGATATTGTGACGGGGATGCGTCTCATGAGGTGTGAGAGCACGGGAGATCTTTACTCAATCACCACCACCATCCAAAATCAAGCCACTACTCCATCCGCTTTTCTAGCTTCGTCTCTTTGGCATGACCGGTTGGGTTACCCGGGAGCTCCTATTTTAAATTTTCTTAGGCAAAATAAAATTATTGAGTATACTGGAACTCGTAATTCTCAAGTTTGTCATTCTTGTGTGCTTGGAAAACATATTAAAATGTCATTTATGTCTTCTATTTCTACTACTTCCATGCCGTTTGATATTATCCATAGTGATTTGTGGACATCCCCTGTCTTGAGCTCTGCAGGGCACCGCTATTATGTCTTGTTTTTGGATGACTTTTCAAAATATTTGTGGACTTTTCCGTTGTCACGAAAATAACAAGTATTTTCCAAATTTGTATGCTTAAAATCATTCATTCAAACTCAAGTTGGGCGACCCATTAAGAATGTTCAATGTGATAAAGGTCGGGAATATGATAATAAACAGGTCTGGGATTTATGCGAGTCTAATGGCATGTCATTCCGTCTTTCTTGCCCCCACACATCATCCCAAATTGGTAAAGCAGAGCAAAAAATACAGTCAACTAATAATATTGTTCGAACTCTTTTAGCTCATGCCTCTAGCTCATGCCTCTTTACCACCTTATTTTTAGCATCACGCCTTAGAAATGGCTACATACCTCCTTAATACTCTTCCAAGCAAATTATTGTCCAACCAATCTCCTCTCAAAATTCTTTACCAACGGGATCCATCATACTCACATTTTCGGGTTTTTGGGTGCTTATGTTATCCTCTCTTTCCTCCACCACTATTCATAAACTCCAGGCCCGTTCCACTCCGTGTGTGTTCTTGGGGTATCCGCCAAATCATCGGGGGTTTAAGTGTTTTGATCTGTCATCCCACAAAATTATAGTGTGCCGTCATGTAGTATTCGATGAAACAAAATTCCCTTTCTCCCAATTACACAATGCCGAACCTCACACTTATCATTTCTCGGATGAAGGCCCAACCCCTTATGATGTGTATCATCAGCACGCTGGCCCAAACACACCAGCCCAAACCCCTCAAAACCCTTTGCATGAGTCCCATACCCCACCCATTCTGCCCGTGGACCACACTCTAGTCCAGCAACCAACTGGGCATGCTCCGTCCAGTCCACAGCATGCTGGCCCACATCCTTCACCTCCCTCTCCTACTGAGGTCCAGCACTGTTCACCGGGCCCAGTGAACACGCCCAACACAGTCAGCCCCTTGACCAGCTCACAAGGCTGACAGCTTCTGGCCATATTAGCCCAACTCCCCCTCCCTTAGGTCCACGCCATTCCCACCACCACCACTCGTATGGTCACACGTAGTCAACATGGCATTGTTAAGCTGAACCGTCGTCTTAACTTGCATACCTCGGTTACAAAATCACCCATTCCCCTTAACCCGTTGACTGCTCTTCGTGACCCGAACTGGAAATTGGTCATGGATGATGAATATAATGCTCTAATTAAAAATAAGATGTGGGAGTTGGTGCCCCGTCCGCCTAATGTTAATGTTATTCGTTCTATGTGGATTTTTTCGCATAAAGAATTGTGTGACGGTACTTTTGAGAGGCATAAGGTCCGTCTTGTAGGTGATGGCAAAACTCAACAGGTTGGGATCGACTGTGGTGAGACTTTCAGTCCGGTGGTCAAACTGGCAACCATTTGTACAGTACTCAGTCTAGCTCTTTCGAAGAATTGGTCTTTACATCAATTGGATGTTAAAATTGCTTTCTTGCATGGGGAGCTTAAGGAAACAGTGTACATGCACCAACCCATGGGGTTTCGTGATCCACATCATCCTAATCATGTTTGTTTGCTGAAAAATCCTTGTATGGCCTTATTAAATAGGCTCCCCGGGCCTGGTACAAAAGGTTTGCAGATTTTGTATCTCGTATTCGTTTTGTGAACAACAGGTCCGATAATTCTCTATTTGTGTACCATCACGGCAACAATATGGCTTACCTCCTCCTTTATGTGGATGATATAATTCTCACTTGCTCTTCAGATACACTTCACAAGTCTATTATTGATCTTCTTAGCTCGAAGTTTGAAATGAAAGATTTGGGCCCTTTGCATTATTTTTTAGGCATTGATGTGACAAGGCACACAGGTGGCTTATTCCTCTCCCAGCGCAAATATGCCGAAGATATTGTTGAGAGGGCTGGCATGGCCTCTTGTAAGTCATCTCCGACACCAGCTGACACTAAGCCAAAAATGAGTGATTCCTCTGGCACCCCGTATGATGATCCGGCACATGTTCGTAGTCTTGCAGGAGCACCAAAAAATTATTCACCCGGCTCAACATCTCCTATGCGGTTCAACAAATTTGTTTGTTTATGCATAATCCTATGATTGGACACATGCAAGCTCTCAAGCGTATCATTCGCTATGTTCATGGCACATTGACTCATGGCTTAATTTATTTCCTTCTTCCATCACCACTCTCCTTTCTTATACGGATGCAGATTAGGGCGGGTGTCCGGATACTCGTCGCTCGACGTCCGGCTATTGTGTGTTTCTTGGTGATAATTTGATCTCCTGGTCCTCAAAACGACAAGCAACCTTATCTCGTTCGAGTGCAAAGGCAGAATATAGGGGAGTTGCTAATGTGGTTTCGGAATCATGTTGGTCACGAAACTTATTGTTGGAACTCCTATGTCCGATTCGGAAAGCCACTTTGGTGTATTGTGATAATATTAGTGTCATTTACCTATCAGGCAATCCGGTTCAGCATCAGCGCATATTGATATGGACATTCATCTTGTTCGTGAAAAAGTGGCTCGCGGACAGGTACGCGTGTTACATGTTCCCTCGCGTTATCAAATAGCATATATTTACCAAAGGACTTCCTTTGGTATTATTTGAGGATTTTCGGGACAGTCTCAGCGTACGGTTACCTCCCGCTTCGACTGCGGGGGTGTGATAGAATATGTTAATATTCTGTATATAATCTTTTGATTATCTCATATATTTTGTTTTAGGCAAGTATGTATTTAGGTGAGATATTATAGCCTAGCATTACGCAATTAGTTCCATAGAATTAGCCTAATATTACGTTGATCATTTTGTATATAACTGAAGAATCAGTAATGAGAAAGCCACGGAAAATATTTCTCTCCCTCTCTTATTCTTTCACTAACGCTAGTCAGTCCTCTCGTCAGCCACACAACAGTGCCGAGCAAGGCCTGCGTCATACGTTGAAGTGCGGAGACTATATGGCAAATTAACCTTGAAATGAAACCTTATAAGATAAACCATCTTCACTACCAAGTGAATGAGATATGACCATGTGATAGTAGGAGAATTCTGAGATGAATACTACACAGTTTCCACATTTGCCAGTAAAACTCAACTAGACATTATAATCACTTCCGAAACATGAACATCCCACCCGATATTTCCAACTTTTAGCCCCTAATATGGCAAGGCTACTTAATGCCCCCCTCCCCCCAACCCCATTTCTACCAGTTTCAATTTCACAATCCCAATATGCAAGACCATAATGTGTACAAAATTATTCCAATCCCAAGCGGGATTTGAGCTGAGGTTTTGGGTACCATCCTAAATGCTTTAATCCACTAAATTAGTTAGCATCCACTCATGACAAAATCTGTAACTAAACTAATGTCTAAATTTCAAAAAAGTCCCATAAAAAACACACAGAATTCAAGAAAGTAAAAAGCAACAGTATAAACAATTACAGCAAAATAAAATGCAAAAATCAAAAGTACCCAAAATAGAGAAAGGCTAAAAGGGTACCTGAAGAAGATGAAAAATTATCAGAATCCTTCTTCCCCATAGATTTAACAATGAAGGAACTGTTATGAGAGAGAGAATACTTGCGCTTTGAAATTCTAAACTCAAAAACACGCCCACCATCTTCAACTGAAAATGGCGAATTCTTAACAAAATTAAACGAACTGGGTTTCTCTGGAAATGAACTTCGAGCAAAAATGGGAGATGGGTTATTGTATTTGATATGAACTGACCACAGATCCATTTTTTCCGATCAAAATAATGGAAATTGGAGGGGTTGAGGGGAATTAATTGGTGGGTTCTGCTTTACTTTTGTATCGATTTTTGGGTGGAATTTGGAATAAAAGAGTTAGTGAAGGGGAAGTAGAGAGAAGGGGCAAAAGAATCTGAAAGCATTAACCAATTAGTTACGCTGGAACAGAGGAGGAGGGGAGACGAAAAGGACGAGCGATGGATGCAGACATAAGAGGAGGGAGGACAGAGAAAGAATATGCTTTTTTTATTTCGCAGATTGAAGGCCTGGTCTTGATGGTCAACCATTTATCCATTTCCTTCCATTGTTCGAGCCAAGGGTCTCGGCTAGACTTGCCAAAATTGACCCGAACCCGAAAACCTGATCTGATTGATTCGATTTGTAACTCGAAATTAATTCGAAGCGACGACTCAAAATCAACCCAAAAATCGAATAGATCGAACCCAAAATCGATCTGGAAGTGATTTGACATGAAATAACCCGATATCCGAACGAACCGAAGAACCCGATCCGATCTTCACCCGAAACCGAATTAACCCGAACCGAAAATAACTGTAAATTTTAAATCAACCCGAACAGAAAATATAAAATTGATCTGAATGAAGAGCAACTCCAATTTATCAATTATTTTAAATACAAGTTTTTCTTAGCTGTTCATATTATAATTATTTAATTATTTATTATTATTGTTATTATTATTATTATTATTCTTTTATTAATTTATATTGTTTTGTGTTATAGAAAAAGGTTTCAATATTATGATAGTGTCAATGTAAAAAAAACATAGAATGATATGTTAGTTTAGTAATCTTATCTTATTTTTGGCTCATTTAAATAAGATCATTCAACAAATGATAAGAAAATAATGGAAATAAAACCAACATTAGCACATGGTAAATAAATTTAAAAATAATATCTTCAAGACATCCATTTTGGACATGGAAGATAACTTATCAGATAAAAATTAATAAGTAACTAAGCAAATGGCCAAAGTCATAGGCAATGTTCTATTCTAACTAGCTTATATCAAAATATTATGTCCAAAAGTCATACTGGAGTAATTCAACCCTAATTTCTTACAACAATCTAAGATAGTAATAAGCAAATATCCAAAAGTCAGATCTTCATAACTCCAATAAGATGCTACTTCCTCTAATTAGTAACAATTAGCTAATATATAGTATTGACATCAAATTAGTACGGATTAACAATTAGCTAATGTATCCTATTAACATCATGTTGATTATGAACAAGATTTTGGTGTAGCCCAAACCACAAAGGAACCAACACAGCCGTCATCTTCATTCACTGCATGTTCAAGGAAAAAAAGGAGTCAGGAATAGCATTTTCCCATTTTACCCAATATAAGCAAATGCAATATCTCCATAGAAAGAAACAAATCAATTAAACATAAAGGTTGAAATGAACTTACTTTCATAACCAACCAACTACGAGATGTTATCAAAGCCCCCACATGTCCAGGAAGAGTAGAACTTCTATACTTATTCAAAACTCGACCTCCTATACTAAAGGTTAATTCCGAAGCCACAATTGTGAGGGGAACAATGAGTATATCTCTAGCAAGACGAGAAAGTGTTCCATACTTTTACTCATTCTCTTTCCAAAAATGTAAGATGTCAAGTTTAGTTGTTCGTTCCAATTTAACATCCCCAAGATAAGCTTGCAATTGTGATCTCCCAGCATAAGAAGGCACAACTTCATTGTTGTCATATGTCTAAAAGAACAATAAATAGAAAAATAAGTCATGCAACTATTAAATTATGGTCCATGTGACTCCTTACTGGTAACAAATGATCAGAACATGATTATGCCTTAAATTCATTGGCATAATAATAATTCAGAATTAACCAAATTTAAATATCAACCAATATACTAATATTAGAACATAGAATAAACCTGCAAACTCAGCAGCCAAATAACCCAACAATGGCAAGATAGGTAACTAAACAAACTGTATGAAAACAGAAAAATATATAAACAAAAAATAAAACTTACTGCAAAATAGTCAAATTTACGCTTGTGATTGTCAGATGGTGTGCTTGTAGCTTCATGTGGGATGGAGCCTTCCGGAGCATATTCCTGGCAAAATATCTCTAACTTGCATGTGACATAAGAAACTTTTAACTCAGCTATTGCCTTCCCATACAAAATTTCATAACTAAACATCAGAACAGAAAGCTTGCAACGAGGATCAAGAACTATATCAAAGGTAAATAACATGCTATAATCATCCTCTTCCGAGTTGAAACAATACTTATCAAATTTGATCTTCATTTCTATTGCCATTTGTTTTAATACCTACCTGTCAAATCTGTCAACAACATAAGAATCTTACAAACATTCCCAAATTACAAATTTGAGGTAGGATAATCGCATCCTGAAAACAACTTAGTTATGCGAGAGAAAGGTTCCAAAACATCTTAAATTTTCTGAAGATTCTCCCACTCTTCAAAGTCAGGGCAACGTTTGAAAGAGGAGTATTTTATAACCATGTCCATGAAAGCCTCACGGTATAGAGAAGTCCTTTCAAGCATCAAGTATGTAGAATTCCATCTTGTAGAAATATCAAGCCACACCGATTTAGTTTCTCCTATCTTTTCTAACTTAACACGATAGCGAAAAGTACTTTTTCTTGTTTCAGACTACTTAATGTACTTCACACAATCTCTAACCTTAACAAAAACATGTTCAATGACCTTAAGTTCATCCTTAACTATCAGATTCAGTACATGTGCAGCACACCAAACATGAAAAAAATCACCATTGTGTAACAAAGAGCCTCGTCCCTTCAACGTATCTTTCAAATAATTTTGCAATTTATCGTTGCTAGAGGCATTGTCTAATGTGAAACAAAATATCTTATCCTCGATACTTCAATCTTGAATCAAGGCTAACACAACACTATACATTGTTTTTCCAGTGTCTGGTGTATGTGACAAAACTCTAAAACTTCACTAACTAAATTCCAATTAGCATCCTCGTAATGAGCAGTGAGACACAAATATCCTTCAGTTTGACAAGAAGTCCACACATCATAAGTCAAAGAGATACGACCATAAACATTACTAAGAGTTTCCTTCAGTTCAACTTTCAAACTTTTATGCATATTTAAACAATCAGCTTTAGCAGTGTTTCTACAAATACTTCTTACTTAATGATTCAAATATGCATGAATTTTCCTGTTACCCTCATGCTCGACCAAAGAAAATGCATATCTATGTTTTATAATGGCTATAGATATCAACTCCTTGTATACCTTTTGCTCATAAATAAAACATGTTTTTCAGTCAGTATTCGTACGTTGAACTTATGCAAGATAACGTTGTGGATATGCTTTCTCATGTTGGTAGTTTCATAATGTGAGTTGGCGATGAAAGACTCGGTCTTGCAATGTTTGCAAATTGCCCTCTCTTTCCCATCTTTAGTTTCTGACGAGTCAAGTTTCATGTATTCCTTCCAAATTGTACTCCTCTTTCCATTAAAAGCTTGTGTTTCAGGCTGAATAAGGATGTTGTCAGCTAGAAGACCTTGCGCATTAGCTTGTGTTTGTGGTGTTCTAGCTCATTGACTACCTCTGGTGTTGTCTCCAAGGTTGTGGACCTTGTGGTTGTTGACCTTAGAGAAAAGTGAAGGAAATAATGTCCTTGGTCCAAGTATGCATTTAATGCTAAGTCTAATAAATGCGGTTCAGTATTAATTAATAAGTTAATAATTCAGTGAGATCAAGTGAATTGAATGTTAGGTTATGACAAATCTAAAACATATATTTCATGCGGAAAAACCATAAAGCCAGGAATCCAAATTAATTGCCACATAGTCAATTAGCATAATCTAGGATACATACATGTGACGCGTGCCTTCCCTAGCTGCTCCCGAACCAAACAAGAACAAGTTTAGGACTCCAAGTGTCGTCCCTCCGTAGATAGTCCACAACACGTTCGGGTCTGCCTTAGATTCAATTAACTATAATATAGTCTAAGGTTTTAATGTTATTCGCACTTAATTATTTGGCAAATTGTTAAGCTTAGTTTAATCTTTAAAACTATATGAATACTTGAGAATATTATCTATGAATTGTGATTATTCATCACCTATTTATCGGGTGGGATTATCGGAGTTAGAAATCCACTACGATTCAATTTATCTAATTCCATTAGAATTAGACTTAAATTAAACCTTTGTTTTTAGTGTTTAGTTAAACGACTAACTCTAGTGAATTTAGGAAAATAATCTATATAACCGGACAAATCCTAAGCGCCTAAGGATTCGAAGCATGCACGAACACAATGACACGCACGAACAGCCCACAAGGGGCGCTGTCCGCACGCGCGGCCCAGCAGCGCTGGCACGCGGCCCAAGCGTGGGCGCTGCCAGCCTGCTGCCTCGCCTTGGCTGGGCCTGGCCTCGCCTTGCGCTTGGTTGGGCCTGCCTTGGTGGGGCGCGGGCTTGCTGCTTTGTTTGCTCGCTTTGCGCTGGCTTCGCTAGGCGCGGGCCTAGCTTCGTGTTGGGCCCTTGCGTCTAGCAAGCTCGTCCGATGTTTATTTCGTACGTCGCGCTTCCGATTCGTTTTCCGATTCCGGAATTCATTTCCGATTCGAACAATATTTAATATTTCCGATTCCGGAATTAATTTCCGTTTCGAACAAATATGTAATATTTCCGTTTCCGGAATTTATTTCCGATTCCGATAATATTTTCGATTCCGGCAATATTTCCGTTTCCGCAATATTTCCGATTCCGGCAATATTTCCATTTCCGATAATATTTTCTGATACGTACCATGTTTCCATTTCCGGCAACATCTACGACTTGGATAATATTTATATTTCCGATACGATCCATATTTCCGTTTTCGGTAATATCATCGTTTCCGGAGTATTCATAATTTGCCTTTTGACGATTTCAGCTCCCACTGGAACCGAGATCCGTCGATTCCGAATATCCAAAAATGGAGTATTTAATTCACTTAAATACTTGATATGTTCACGTACTATTTGTGTGACCCTACGGGTTCAGTCAAGAGTAAGATGTGGATTAATATTATTAATTCCACTTGAACTGAGGCGACCTCTAGCTAGGCATACAGTTCACTTGATCTCACTGAATTATTAACTTGCATAATTAATTAATATTGAACCGCATTTATTAGACTTAGCATTTAATGCATACTTGGACCAAGGGCATTATTTCCTTCAGTCTCCCACTTGTCCTTAGAGACAAGTGTGCATTGCCTAATTCCTTTGTCGCTTGATGCTTGCTCGTGAACATAAGGTAAGAGTTGTCATCCTTATTATGTCCAGATGTATTTCTCGGTTTCAGAGTTCAACTGATCAAATAAACAGATAATTATAACCTATGATTCATCTGAGCACGGCCATGCATTTTACAGTTTCTAGCTCTCCGAGTGGCCTTGTACAACTTTCAGCATCCCATCCCAATTTATGGGAGGACAATCCCTAATCTTGCGATTTTGAGATTATACTTCGTTTGATAGGTGATTACTCGAGCGTTGCCTTTATAGCCTTCTTTTACGGTGCGACGGTTGACAATGTCAAAGTAACCAGTTCTCAAACAAGTAATCTCAAATCACTCAGGTATTGAGGATTAGTGTCTAATAATTTTAATGAAATTTACTTATGGCAGATTTGAAGGAAATAATGCCCTTGGTCCAAGTATGCATTTAATGTTAAGTCTAATAAATGCGGTTCAGTATTAATTAAACAAGTTAATAAATTCAGTAAGATCAAGTGAGCTGAATGCCTAGCTAGAGGCCGCTTCAGTTCAAGTGGAATTAATGATATTAATCCACAGCTTACTCTTGACTGAACCCGTAGGGTCACACAAATAGTACGTAAACGGATCAAGTATTTAATGGCATTAAATACTCCATCTATGGATATTCGGAATCGACGGATCTTGGTTTCAGTGGGAGCTAAGATCGTCAAAGGCAAGTAAATGAATACTCCGAAAACGATGATATTGCCGGAAACGGAAATATGGATCGTATCGGAAATATAAATATTATCCAAGTCGTAGATGTTGCCGAAAACGGAAACATGGTACGTATCGAAAAATATTATCAGAAATGGAAATATTACCGGAATCGGAAATATTGCCGGAAACGGAAATATTGTCAGAATCGGAAATATTATCGGAATCGGAAAATAATTCCGGAAACGGAAATATTAAATATTTGTTCGAAACGAAAACTAAATCCGGAATCGAAAATCTTAAATATTGTTCGTATCGGAAATGAAATCCGGAATCGGGAATTTAATCGGAAGCGTATCGTACGAATTAGCATCGGACGAGACTTGCTAGACGAAGGCCCAGCACGAAGCCAGGCCCTCGCCCAGCAAGCCACACGCATCAAACCACACGCCGAAGCCTCGCCAGGCCCAGCGCAAGGCCAGGCCCAACTAGGCGTGGCGCGCGCACGGATCAGGTGGGATGCGAGCATTGGGCCAAGGCGCCGTGCAGTTCGCGTGGGCCGCGAGACATGCGCACGGGCTGTGCGGTGCTCGTGTTCGTGCTCGTGTGCGTGTTATACGAATCCTAAAGCTATCGAAATTCGTGCTATGATTAAATCCTAATCCTAGAAGTTAGAAATTAATTAAATAGAGTTCTAAAGGGATTCTAATTAATTAATTTAGTGTTCTAATAGGATTCGAAATCCTTTTCCATGATTCTATAAATATGTGCCTAGGGTCACAAATTTATACACGATTTTTTCAATAAGTATTTAAAACAATAAAAGCTGTGATTTTTGAGCAGAAAAATTAGCCACATTACTTTCCTATTTAGCCGAAAATAATAGAACCTTAAGGGCGATTCTAGTTGGTCAATCTTAAGGCGGATCCGGACGTGCTGTGGACTTTCTACGGAGGGACGACACTTGGAGTCCTAAAGACTTGTTCTTGTTCGGTTCGGGCGCAACTAGGGAGGGCACGCTACAAAGTGTATGCATCCTAGACTAATTATATGATTATGTGCAATTAATATGTTTCCTGGCATTAAGGTTTTTCCGCATGATTTATGTTGTTCATATGTATCATAACCTTACAGTGGTATCACGAGCCTCTTATTATTTTCATAATCTAAATTGCATAACATGGTTAAATTTGCAAAGAATTAAAATGGGTGATTAATTTTCGTAATTGTTAATTAATTGCAAATTGCGTTTATTTAATTATATGTACGCAGTTTTTCGGCAGTTTATTCGTTACTCATCCAAATCGAGTGATTTTTGTGTCAATTCCGCATGTAAAAGGCATTCTAAAATTTTGACAAAAATACTTTTTTTCGGCCGAACCCAGAATTCCCAAATTAGAAGCCTAACTATGACTTTTCGGAGGTTTTAGTTTTTCAAACGCAAAAGTTTGTAAATTTAAGATGTTAAATTGAATATTTGCGATTCTTGTTGATAAATCTTGAATTTTTTATTGACCTACTGTATATGTTTAACAAATTTTAATGCCTAGACTTTTGAATTATACAACCTAATTTGTAATTATGATTAATTTGTTGAAATTCGAATAATTTAGAATTGATTTGATTTTCATAATTAATTAATGATTTAATTAGGTATCCATGATTAAAAACCACCATAAAAATTGTTAATTTGTGATAAATCTTAAACTTTTATGACCTAGATTTGAATCCATGTTAATCGGAAATTAATTGATTAATAAATTTTCGACTTTTCGCCCTAAAATTATGAAATTAATATGATTTACTAATTTGTCGATAATTTTAAATTAAAAATTTTAAATTTTTTATGAAAAACGCTCATAAACGTTGCACGCACAAAGCAAAGGATGTTACGTGTTACCCTTAAGGGGTGTTGTATAGTGCGGGCACGCGACGACGAGCAAGGGAGCTCGTCGCCCGTGCGGTACAAATGTAGCGAGCAACATAGCATGGTGGCGCACGAGGCAATGGTGCTGGCCGTGTGTTCTATGCGATGGGCGATGAGCGATGGGCGACAAGCAAGGCACTGCGAGCAGTCGCGTGTGGGCAGCAAGCGTGCTGCGCCACAGCGCGCACTGCCTCGCGCCGGCAAGCGATGGCTCGCACCAGCGAGCGCTGGCTCGTGCAGCCAGCGATGGCTCGCGTGCAGCGAGCGATATATGCCTCGCGAAGGGGCTGCTGCGATGCGATGTACGCGGGCAGGCTGCGCGCAAACGTGGCTTGGCTTGCTGCGTTTGCGCGTGGCTGCTGCCTCTCGTGCCTTGTGCAACGGTCAGTCGAGGGGCGATGCGGCCTCGAGGCTCGATGGGGCTTGGGCGCAAGCCCAAGTGCCTCGTCTTGCGACGATTGACACGTTTTGGTTTTAATATGAATTTCCAGTTCGGAAATAATTTTAATTAATTTTAAAATTAATAATTTAAATTATTTTCTCGGATTTTAATTTTGAATATTATAATTATTATAAATTTTATTTATACTAATTATTTTACTAAAATTAAACCTTGAATTAATTTAAATTCTTAAATTCAACCGAAAATAAATTAAATGGATTCGATTATAATTTTATGTGAGCTTTAAATTTTAATTAAACTTGTATGTTTCTGGTTAGACTAGAAATACATTTTTATGTTTAAAATTAGTAAAGCATATAAACTTATTGGTTTAAGTGGGAGCCTTTAGTCATAAACTCTTGATTAGGTCTACAATTCCTTTAAGGTTAAAACAACTTGATTAGAATTAATAAGGACTGGATAATTGGTAGATTATTGGTGCCCTTGATTAATTGCTGCAAATATTTATGTGATGCATTACAATGTGTTTTACTAACCAACTATGTGGGCCATTCATGATAATGAATGGGTGAATGGTATATATTCTATATGTACTGTTTTGCAGGTTAATGAAAGTGACTAGTATGGCCCAAATAGGATAGAAAATATGGTCTGCGTACCTTAATTTGAATGTAATTGGTCTAATGCACCAAAGTTTGTTTTTTCAATTCAAATATGGTCTGCGTACCATCAAATAGTTGTAATTAGTTTAATTATAGCTTATCCTATTTGAAGAAAATGGCGCCTCCCATGGTGAAATTCAAGACGGAGTTTCCAATCCATTTTCAAGACGGATTTTGAAGTTGAAGCTTCAAGATGAAGTCGGGCCATACTAGATCACATTTATCTTATGCATGTTTTAAGTTATTTATTGCTTTAAATATGTCTTAATTATGCATGAGATTATGGCTTGATTATATTGCATGATTAAGGATTTTAGTTCACTTAAAATCTAACCAACATAGTAAGAGCCTTAAGTTCCAAACTTAAAAAATTGAGTTAAAAGGTGCCATGCCAAAAACACTTACTTGGATAACCTTTACATCAATCTTAGTAATAGTTTTCCACCATAGCGAGGTGTTACTTATTGATTCTAAAGGGGTAAGGTACACAAACAATTGTGAGTACATGTTAGTTTTGGTGAAACTCAACGATATAAGTAAGGAGTCCTTTTATGTCGTGGCAAAATGGATAGGTTTACCTAATAAGTCCTTAGACGTACCTATTAACCAAGAGTAGTTTCTAGACTATTAGCAAAAGGCTTTTGCTTACCTAAAAGATTTTAGAATTGAGTCAAAATACATAATGTGCTTAATTCTTCAATGGTTTTTAGGGTCTTGGAATCATTTTATTCACACCTGCCGGAACAATAAATTCGAATAAAATGCTAATAACTTGTTTAAATTGCATGATTGCTTTAATTTTCAAGTTATTATTCATGATAAATGTTTAGACTTTTCATGCTTTAATGTATGTTTAAATTATTGTTTATAATTAAATATCTTGCACTGCAGTAAATCCTTTTAGAAAGGTAACAGTAAATTTCCTCGATTGGTAATGAATCCAAGAACGATTCACGGAAATAAGAGAAAATGAGCAATTTAAAATGTACGTTTCTTTTAGCGACTTTTATGGTTGTTTTCGAGTATCAAAGTCGAATGGCGAACCAATTGGTGCTTGTGAATTCAAAATACAATGTAGTTTTGAGATCATAAAGCATTGAGTTTAAACGCCCAGCTTTACCAATGGTTAACAACCTAATATCTTTTTCCATTTAATTCTCGAATGAGTCTAGTCCCTAGACATTCGAATAGATCGATGCTTAGAGAACTTTAGAAGCTTCTGGTAAGATCATCTAGTTGAAACAGAATATTCAACATAAATGGTAAGAACTTTGTTGGAGTGACATTGGACATGTCTAAACAAAGTATAAAAGTCAACACTAGAGAGTTCAATTCTTAAGGCTATAAGAAAGGGTACAAGAAATAGGAAAACAAAGGAATAAATGAAAGGAATTTACAATTCTGTTTCTACCTATAAGTTTATGTTTAAAGAAAAGTGACCTAGCAATCAAACTTCCTTGGTATCATATACCGCTTGAGGTTCTTACTTCGGTAATAACTCAAATAATGGAAGCTAGGATATACTAATGGAAGCCTACAAGTGGGAAATGAAGCATTGCAATGCTACATTAGTTTTAGGGTCATCTGGTTTGTTTTAAGTCCTTTCAAAGACTGGAACTTAATGGCTATTTTGTTCCATAATCAGCATACCTAAATTTCTGCTTCAAACACAGAAAGACTCACATTCAAGAAAAATAAAAACAATGTTTGTTTGTTTATTTGAATGAAATGGTCATTTTCGGGTTGAGTTAATATGCTTGATTAAAAACAAACAACTCTTTAACAATAAAAACTTTACTAGGTTCAAATCAACCCCTTGATTTGAGTTCAACTAATCTTTGGCATTGTTGCTTAGACCATATCAACAAGTTAACATTCATAAGCTCTATTTTGATGGACTTTTGAAAGTTGATTGATTTCTAGATCAATTCAAGACAAGCTAGTCTTACTTGTTGAAAGTAACAAAAGATATGAACTATTATTAGAACGCCTAGACAATAGAGTTCAAGGCTAAAGAAAGATTTTATGACTTTATTATTTCACCTGGATTTGAGTGATATAAATTTGAATCTGTTTGGCTAGTTCAAAGATTCAGAAGTATAAAATCCACTTGGCAAGAAATCATAAAGATCTAGGTTAGATCATGACGATGATTACTTTAAGACCAAATATGATCATCAATGATTGTGCGTTGTAATTTCACGACCGAGCTCCATAAGGTATGAAATATCTACGTTGGAATGATCGAAGTCAATTAGTACTTGATTCGATGAAAAATTCTGTAAAGGTCGTCGGCCTACGACGACTTCAAAACCTTAGATAATTCTGGACCGTTAGATTAAGTTTATTAAATCATAGCCATCCATCTAATAAATTATATTAAGGCTTGTTTGTTTACAAGAAATAGGGAGAGATTAAATATATATTTATACCCTTTAAATTATTATAAATTGCATATTAATCCCTCCCTTAAATATTTATTTAATCTATAAATAACACAATATTATGGAATATCATCTTCGATCATCATCGACCTTCATCATCATCTCCAATGGTCTTCGTCAATCATCTTCAAAAAAAAAAAAAAAATTGTCCAACATAAATATGCAATCATCTTAGAATATTAAAAATTAAAAAGTGTCCATCATCTTCGGTAATCTTCTTCTTCCTCAACCATATATATGTCATCTTCTTCCTCATTCCACATCTTTTCAATGTCAAAATAGCACAAATAAGAAAAATTAATTATTCACATGAACGACTTTATAATATCAAGTTATAACAACATCATTTTAAATATATTTGAAAATTAATTAGTTTATCATTATACATAAAGTTAAATGTATTTTTTAGTTGATGCATTTACAAATCAATGTACACTATAAATTTTATAAATCATATTAGCATAATATGGTTAAATGTCGATTTTTCATATTCTCCATTGATGTTGGTTGAAGCTTTGAATAATTCCATTAACGTTGTTTGAAGAACTCAATAAATTCGTGATGGAAAGAAAAAGCTAACCCTGAATATTTGTTAACTTTTTAATTAATTTAATTAAAGTAAAAAATAATATATCATTTATTTGACATATGACATAATTATAATAAAAATGTTATTTGAATAAAAAAAAAAGTAATCATTTATTTTAATAAAAACGTAACTTTTTATTGAAAAAATAACGTAATTTTTTTATTAAATATAATATATCATATATTATAGAAAAATAACGTAACTTGATAAGAAACGATTTTTTTTTTAAAATAGACATTTATTTTAATTAAAAACAATATATTTCTTTTTATTTTTTATTAAAATCTGACCGAAAACTTGGAATTAGGAAAGAATCCTATGAATATTGAATCACCCTAATCAATTGCTATTATACTTTAGGAAAACTAACAACAATAACTAGTTATTCATTTTAATTAAAAAAGCGCATATGGAAGTATTTATTTTTTTACTAAAATTTTAACAAAATCTAGAAATTTGAAAAGAATCCTATGGTTATTGAACCACCCTAATTAATTGCATCTATAATTTAAGAAATTATCGTTTTATAATCCTAAAATATATTTTTCATTTTTATCCCAAAATATCTTTTTATTCTTTGTATTTTTGCCGAAAATTAAAACATATACTTTCGGTATATAAATATTATTGTTATGGCTTAATTCATTCCCAAACAAAATTTATATTTCCTATAGTTCATCATATCTATAGAACGTAGTATTTCATAATATTTTTTGTGTTTTATTGAATTTAGTATTACTTAGTCGTATTTATGTCCTCAAATTTTTTGTTTTTGAATTTCCCTAAAAAAACGGACGTTTCTGCAGAATATATTTTTACTATATTTATCCGTTTGAAATAATGTACCAGCCATATTAATTTATCCGTACTCATTGTTTAATATGATCACTTTTTGACGATTTCGCTAAAAAAAAAAAAATCTAACTTGTTTTTTCTTTTGAAAAAGTTACGTACCTTTTTAATTAATATAATAACACTATGGGTATGCCAAAATCATGGCTAAAGTTAAGGCTTAAAATTAGGAAAATTGTGGACTATACAAACAAATTTAAATATTTTAATGTAGTTTAAGAAAATCAACTGTATTTTAATTTATTTATTTCGACGTAACGGTATTTTAACTTTAGGTTTTTTATATAATTCTTTTTTGAAACTTACTGAAATATAATTATTACAGAATAAAAATAAATAAATTATTAGATTTATATAAAAATAACGTTGAAATTTCTTAATTGGGTAAATTGAAAAATGTCGTCATATCTTTTTTAACTTCTCTTTATAGTTATTTGACGGAAATATAATTATGAAGAGAATATTTTCGAATGAATCATAATTAGTTAAGATTTATAATTTTCAAAATGTGTACGATTATAATTTTTAAATGTTAAAAAATTTAACAATTACAGAATTTTAGAAAAATTAATGAAATTTTAACTTTTTAAATTTATGCAACAAAAATTAGTTGATTTAAGAAAAATATTGATGTCATAAAAATTACCAAAGTTTTTCCAAAAAATTATTTTGACCTGTCATGCCTAAAAAAAGAAGGAGAAAATTACATTCAGTTTGTAAAGTACTTAATAGCCAAGACACAATTCTAATAATCAGGTATATTTATGGAAACATATTGTTATTGCAAATGTCGCAAGTTTTTTGTACAATCAAGAACAAATAATTTTAAAAGTGCTTTACAATTTCTGACTTAAGGATCAAATATTATAGAGATTAATCCACTTACTAAATTAGGGTTGCATTTCAAAAAAAAAATTTGTTTAGGACCCTTGAATACAATATTAGGCATACCCAACTAATTAGGTTGTTTGAAAAAGGTTTTCGACACAGGATAAAATTAGAAATAAATTTAATAACAATAACATTATGTGGTCACATAATTAATGAATTTCGGAATACATATTTTCCCAATGATCAAGTTACTCAAATACAAAATGTGAATGACCAAAAAGTAGAAAACGACCTGAATAAATTTAAATAATATGATAATTTTGTCAGTTTAGTTAACTAGTACTACTATTACCATGTACAAAGTAGTTGATCACACAATACACTTGTAAATGAAATGATTTAACGGGTAACAATCACACAATATAATTGTAAATATAATTTTCTTTTATAAGATTATTGCGTTGTATGCTTTTATATTAGATATCTCTTTTGCATATAAAATCGTGTAATAATATTCTTTAATGCATATTTTAATTTAATACCCATATACCAAAGGATGCAATTAAAGTAATGTTACGTTTATATGATGACTGTAGTAAAAAATTGTGTAATGCGGAGTAATATTTTTTAAATATTAAATTTACTTTAATAATATACCCCATATACCGAAGGATGAAATTAAAGTAATGTTACGTTTATATAATGATAGTAGTCAAGAGTAACATAGTTTATATAGATATAAAACTAAGAAATCCTAAATTTTTATTTTAATGGTACTACGTGCATAGAAACATGTACATAAAAATACACTGAACGTACAAGATATGTCTATCACAAAGAGTCTCCACTTAGGGTCTATTTTTCTTACTTAGATCAACTCAAATTATCCTAAAAAGTATGAATTTGACATATGACCTTTTAAATTAGGACCTTTTAAAATCATCTCAGGCATTCCCAATTTTCTGCATTATATTCTTTCTCGGGATTACAAAAATGCATGTGGGGTTTATCGCAACATGAGAATAATAGAATTCTAAGACCAACGTCTAATTGCCCTTTGAATTTTTTTTTAATTTGCGTCAATTTAGAGATGAAATTGCGTAGAAGAAATATACAAGGATATAAAAATAAACTTAGACGTGTATCGCGCGTTACATTACGTATATCGAACTTAATTAGCTAACACGACCATGAGATCACCTATTTATGTCCACGGTGGCGTACAAATAACAAATATGGAGTCCAAAAGTATTTATTTTATATAATACTCAAGTTTAAAGGTTTTTCACTCAAACTAATTGATATAATTCCTATAACCTTATTTGGGAGTCCCTAATGTGATTAACCATAAGCAAATTATATATAATTTCATTGTAGAGTGAGGACGTGCAAATTAATAATCAGACTTGACACCGTGTGACATTTCGAGATGATTAAGCTCGTATGCAATACTCATTTGTTCAAGAGTTATTTTGATATTTTTATTTAGTAACTCCTAAATAACAATTAGGAGTCCCAAAGTATAAATTGATTTATACTCCTCTGCCCCACTTTACTTGTTACACTTTATTTTTCCATATGTCACACGTTACTTGATACATTTTCAAATTAGGAATGACCCTACTAACTCCTTTCAATCTACCTTTTCAATAAAATATAACCACTTATCACCTAAAATTTTGTGCAAAGGTGAGTGTAACGAGTAATGTTGGACAAAGAGAGTAACTAATTAAAGGTAACACTACACTTGAAATGCATAGAAAGAAATCAACAAATCTGTAAAAATACTCCAATGTTATTCTTACATCATTACTTTAATTATCTAACACATACAACCATGAGGTCACCTTCTTTATGTATACGGTAACACATAAAAAATAAACAGGGAATCCCAAACTTTCTATCTTATCCTATACATATTATTTTAATCTTAGTTATTTTGATATTATTATTAGTATCTTCTAAATATGAAATATGAAATCCCAAAGTGTAAAATTATGGGTAACCCTAAAGAAATAAGCAAGACCATAATAAAACCCCGAATGTTATTTATTCATTATTTTTCGGCAAAGGAAAGTCCCAAAGTATTTGGTAACTTCTAAACTAAATTTGGGAATCACTAAAATTAACAATAATTTAAAAAATCATAAACATATTATATATATAATCATAATATATTGTGGGGATGCCAAACAATCAGGTTCATTATGCACCCTGTGATGTTTTGATTTGATTACACTCACTTAGTTTACAATACTCATTTTCCTAAGAGAAGTTATTTTGAAATTTTTAGTAACTCTTAAATTGGAAATAGTAAGTCTCAAAGTAGAAACTTATTTATAAAATTATAAGTAGTGATAGAGATGAAATGACATAGAAATATATCAGCAAATCCCTAAAAATTCCCAAATGTTTTTCCTTAGTATGATTTTGATTTATTATTTAATAACTCCTAAATAAGAAATGGGATGTTTCAAATTATGAATGTATTAATATAATTATGGATCACACGAGAGCTGAATGTGCATGGAAGAAATAAGCAAGGCCATAAACAACATCGAATCTGCTATGTTCGTTACATTACATTGGTTTTAGTCATTTAGCACGACCTTGTTTTCACTTATATCATGCATACGATAATGCATAAATAGTAATCTAGGAGTCCCGAATTACCGGTCAATACTCATTCGCCAAATACTTTTCTCTCATTTTCAAGTTATTTTGATGTTATTATTTGATAATTCTTATATAAGAAATAGAAAGCCCCAAAGTGTAAATTTATTTTATTAATCATGGGTAATGCATACGACGAAAGTGTGTAGAAGAAATAAGAAAGACAATAGAAAGACAATGAAAAAACCTTGGAGGTGTTTTGTGCGAATTACATCCGATTTAATTATTTAACATAACCATGAACTCACATATTTAATGTATACATGGTGACTCATAAATAATAAATAGGAAGTTCGATAGTATTTATCTTGGGGAAACACCGTTGTTGTTTGTGACGTGCCTAATAGGAACTTCACGTAAAGAATTAGTAACTACTAAAACACAATTTGAAAGTTCCTAAGTAAATGGTACACAATATATATAATAATGCCCAAATAATAAGCTACCTTAAACACCTTGCAACGTGTCAAAATGATAAGATTCAAGCACATATTCATTTGCTTAAGAGAAGTTATTTTATTGTTTTCATATAGTAACTCCTAATTAGGAAATAGAAATTTCCAAATTATTTGGTAACTACTAAATCTAATTTGGATTTTCAAAATTAAATGAATAAATTTAATTATATTATATATATATATATATATATATATATATATATATATATATATATATATATATATACTTGTTAATTCAATTTTAAGATTTAAAATTGAGTTAACAAGTAGTTTAAGGAAATAACCTTTCAACATTAGTATTATACAAGATCATTACTTTGGATACACTTTTCTTTTTTTGCATAACTCCATGTAACATAACACACGACAAATATAAAACTATTAACAAGTCTTCTAGCAAGCTCAAGAAATAAGTGAGCTCATGATTGTGTTAGATAATTAAACTTGATGTAACATCACACACGAAACAAATTTAATAATTAATAATTATACCATAAAAATCAAACTTCAAGTCTCTGTGGCAAGCAACACCACCAAATTATAAAGTTATGACTTTTAATAAAAATTGAAGTTAGTGGGAGTCGAACCAATAACATTGAAGAGAAAAAATCAATATCTGTAGACACCTACTTTTGTCCCCATTCCCGCAAGGGAAAGGTTCGATGATGAAAGCATAAAAACTCCACTTGACAACGCATCTCCTATAAAATAAACGAATCTCGATTCCCCATTTCATTTCACCCGAAACCAGCTATTTATGGAAACCTGCTAAAAATAGTAACTGCCGTAAAAGGTAGCTTCTAAAAGTGGCAAATCATAAAAGATAGAAACCTGTCAGAATTAGGTGTTGAATTCCAACATAAATCCTAAATGAGATAGAAAACTGCGAGAATCCTATTCCTAAAAGGATTCAGAAATAAGAGTTACGTATTAATTAAAATCCTAACGAACCTAGAGTTCGTAACGGGCCCAGACGCATTCCGTCACAAATTGATACGCGCTAAGAGACTCAAATTAATCTCAAACTCTACGGATTTTAGAATCCGAATCTGACTAAACAAAAACTGCCCAGACCCTATTTTCAACGCCTGGCTCTGGGCGCCGAAATCTTCGGCGCCCAGGCCTGGGCGCTGAAAATACCTGGGTACGTCTATTTTCCTAATTCTTTGTGGATTAGAACTCTGCAATTCTATCTTTCCACGAACTCTTCCCTATAAATAGACCCCTAGTTTCGACGTGAAACAACACACAACAACACATAATATATTATGAGTATTGACTCTAAACCCCTTAGCCTAAGCCTCTCGCTGCGAAACTGTTCACGCGTTCTGTCGCAATCGATCCATAAATCGAACAGAACGTATCCTGTCCCATAATCGAGATTCGTTAAATAAAAAGGAGAAATAGCAAAGTCAAAGTGGTTAGTTTTCTGAGAACCCTGACGCACCTCTCAAGGGTGCGTCGTAATGTGTCCCTTTCGATGATTTAACCGCTTTCCTCGCCCTTTTTATGAACTGTTAAACTAACCTAATATGATTGTTCTATCACGCCTAATAAATATAATATTTTTGGGAAATCGGATTATCATGCTAGGTCCCTTAATGATATTTAAATCAGATAATCACGATTGAATTAGTATTATATGCTGCATACTGCTAAAATCAATTCAGATTAGTTTAATAGTTAACGCATGTCCCTTCAATTATTTATGCTGAGCTAGTAAGGATATCCTGCCTCTGGAGTTATCGACGAGCGAATTACTCCTCTCGGTAGTTACAGTCCCCCGAACCCTCAATCTCTACCTTGCGGGTGTATATTGAGAGATCCCCACACCAGGGATCACAAGGGAACCTACGGCCGTCGTGGTCAAACATAATTGCACTCCCTTTATGTCACGATAACCGGGTTTTGTCAGTTTTTCTCATTGTCGTTAAAAACTGAATGGCGACTCCTATATTACTAGTCAATTGGGTGTATACTCACAGGAAATCCAATTACACTTGATTGAATAAAAAGAATCGTCACACCCACGAGGGACAGGTCACGCATTAGCCTTGCGCTTTTTCGACCCCCTCACAGTGGCGACTCCACTGGGGATAGTGAAGGAAATACTCGTGCTTGTAGGTAATCAAAATAGCCGAAGGGTGAAACGATCCTGCCCCGCGTTTATTTCCCCAACAAGTTGGGACGACCTGAAAATCAGCATATTAATGTGAACGGGCAGAACATCATAACGAATCTCGGCTCCCTCGGGAGTTGGGACTAAGGATACCTTTTTCGCCAATAGGGGGGTGCATACGCCGCGCATGTTTCCCCCTCGGTACTTGTGCAGGTAGTACACCTATCCCGAACCCAATCGCTCGCCCATTAGGTCCCTCTCGCCTGCATGCCCCCTTGGCTTGCACTTGCGGGTTGGCCTCTTGAGCGAAATTCGTCTGTTGAAGACACTACCTCGACCGGGGCATGTGTTGGATCTACGATAGAAGCGGTACCAAGCCAGGCGCAGATAAACTACCCATAGAAGCCTATCATAAACTACGTGGCATATTTAATTTTCAAATCCATGTTTGTAATGTAGTTATGTGTAGCGAAATATGTGATTGTGTGTGACAAACTATCCTAGAAAACCAATGACCTTAAAAATTGCCCAAACATTCATAGACTAATTTGCCAAAGAGTTATACCGAAACACGTGTTCCGCAAACCCGAATAATCGCCACAAAATAAGCGACGCTCGGGATGGCCTGTAACGAATCCCACAAACGCTGTCACGCGTAAAGGACGTTATTAGGCAAGCACGCAAATCGAAGTCGCAGAAAACGAGAACCAGCCAGGGACGCCTTTTCAACGCCCCTGGCTGGGCGCCAAAGTTTCTCACGCCCGCTGCTGGGCGCTGAAGTTGCTGCTTGACTTTCTGGTCAGGCGCAGCAGCCTCGGTGCCCAAGCAAAAAGAAAGTACGTAGCACAAAAAATGTTCATCAAAAGAATTGCTACGAGGGCATAAGAAAAGCACTCGATTTCAAAAGGCGACTCGCGAAAAATTAATAACTCTTTGTGTCGTCGTTAGGCCTCCTACGACGACAATACTCGGCACCAAAACCGAACATGCTAACAACTATGAATGTCACACGGGCAAGTGTTTCGAAAATCCAAAGAATGACCAAAAAAAAACCCCAAAAAAGTGTACCGACAGAAGAAAGAGCGAAAAAGTGAAAAACCAATTTAGAGAGTCGAAGTCTAGACTAAGTAATGCTTGAAACTTTGGGAACCTAAACTTTAGCTTATCTTATGCCTAGGACCGGTCCTACCACTTGGTGCCGATCAGGGAATCAACGGCTAGTGCGTCTCGAAGATACATCACCAAGTCTAGCAACTCCAAGCTCCGTCCGTCGTCCCTCATTTCAAGGATCTCTGCTTCCCCAACCTCGATTCGCACCTCCAAACATGTCCATCGAAGATTTGCGAGACCAGATGGTCCAAATGACCCAACTCATGGGCCAACTGAAAATGGAAAATGAAGCCTTAGCGGCTGCGCAAGCCAAAAATGACCTCGAAAACGAGAAGAGGATCGAAAAAATAGTCCTACAGCAAACCATGGGGAGCAAATACTTCTCCCTCGAGCCTGAACCTTTTTCTGGCAAATTACCAGAAAAGTTCAGTTCATCTGACTTACCAAAGTTCAAGGCCACGGATAACCCCCGTGATCATCTACTGAGCTTTGTGAATACCATGAACTTGAAAGGCGTGGACAAGTCCATGTACCTACCTGCCTTTCCTTTGTCCTTGGAACCTGTGCCGCTCAAATGGTACTATCACTAGGACCCTAAGGTCTTCCCCACTTAGGAAGACTTTGTCAATGTCTTCATCAAGCAATACTCGTCGAACATGGATTTCCAAGTCACCATGCGCGAGCTGGAAGTTCTCTTCCAAAAGAAAAATGAGGGTTTCACAACCTACTTTGTTAGGTGGAGGGACCAGGCGGCCCAGCTAATCAATAGGCCTCCCGGAACGGAATTGGTCCAAAAATTCATTGATAACTTAGACCCGGCTTACAGACAACACCTTAGGTACCTGGGACTCGACACTTTCAAAAGAGTTTATGATGTGGGAATAAAAATCGAGGACGACCTCGCCAAAATCATACAGAGCAAACCTGCATATAAGACCAACACCTATAATCGGGGTAATACACCCCAAGCCCAAGAAGTCCATGCTGTAGAAGAGGCTCCCGCCCGAAGATACCCTGTAAGATGGGTCCGAGACCGAAAGTTTGCCCCACTCGGGTCAACTTTGGTACAAGCCTTTGAAAGACTAACCAATCAAGGAAAGTTGAGACCTATAGGCCCCACCCGCGACCCTCCTGTCAAAAACAAATATTGGGTCGAAGGTACTTACTGCAAATTCCATCAAGGAAATGGGCATGACACTGAAAACTGCTGGTATCTAAAACATACGATCCAGGACATGATAGAGGATGAAGTAATACCTCTCCCTAACGTTGGCAAGCCCAACAACAACAAGAGCCCACTCGGCTCTTGTCACATCTCTCTCGACCAACCAGAGAATTTCGACCCCACGGTGTATATTACACCTCAAGGTGCACCACTCGCTGTGGTACCTATGGATCGAATCGAGGGGGAAGTGTGCGGTGTGTGGAACGATGATGGCGAAGATATTTACCTATCTCAAGTCTCAGGCCAGGACCTCTTCACTAAAACTTGGCCCGGGTATGCTCTCATTGACACCACCCCTCAGGAGCCCGAGGTCGACAACCTCACCCGATCCGGAAGGATATACCAACCGGATATTCACCCACCTCCTATGGGCGACATCCCGGTTAGGCAAACTCCTGAGAACGGGCGGCACGCCACCGTCGCAGAAGTCATTGAAAATCCTTTCCTGAAACAACTGAAAAGAACCAAGGCTGAGATTACCATCTGGGATCTTATGTGTACTTCAAAGGAACATCGCGAAAACCTTATTCGCTCACTTGATCTCATCTCAGTACCCACATATATCACACCTGACTCATTGGTTAGCCATGTCACGAGAGATGCCGGAGAAAAAGCCATAGTTTTCACTGATAAAGACTTACCCAAAGAGGGGGGTGCTCACAATAAAGCCCTTTACTTAGTGGTTGGATGCAAAGGACAAAACATCCCCCTAGCGCTCGTAGATAATGGTTCGGCGGTTAATGTCTGCCCATTGCGAATCGCCCATTGCTTGGGGCTAGGAAGCGATGACTTCCAAACCTCCTCACAAGGGGTACGAGCTTATGATAACTCCCGAAGGCCTGTGTTGGGAAAAATCAACCTTACCATACAAACTGGGCCTGTGGCACGCACCACGGAGTTTCAAATAATCGACATCAAGCCCACTTTCAACCTCCTCTTGGGGCGACCTTGGCTCCACGACTTAGGAGGTGTGGCTTCAACCTTGCACCAAATGGTTAAACTTAACCATATCGGGGTAATACTAGAAATCCGCGCCCCTCCTCTCGACGTCAGTTGTACTATGGTTGGAACGGCCGAAACTGCAGATGACCTTTATGGGTTTCAAATGGAAGAAGCAATCCAGTTCATCGAAGATTATGATCCAGCATTCCTAGACCCGCATGCATCCCGAGTCATCCCTAGAATGCTGTTAGCTCAAGGTTATTTCCCAGGAACCCCATTGGGCATAAGGAAGAAGGAATGCACATTCCATCCTTTTCCCGACAAATCTACTCCCTTTGGCTTAGGTTATGAACCAACAGAGGAAGATATTGCTGACTGCCTATCTATGCTACGCCTTAACAAAGCCAAACAAACCACCCTCTTTCCCCCATATCAAAGGACCCTTAACGGGATGTTTGTTAGGGAAGGAGAAGAACACCCATGCTGTGATTTCCCTGAACCCTTCGTTCAGGATGGCTTGCTAAAACCCGGATTTGAAATTTTCCATGACTGCCACACCTTGGATGAGGCACCCCACCTCACCAAGACTAAAACAGCTGAAATATTGGACAACCAGGCTCTATGGACATTGTTTAACGAATCGAGGCCTATGGAGAACGAGACTGTGATAACTACCCTAGCTTTACAAGATGAAGGTTTTGATCCAACCCGGTTAATCTCTCCTACATCAACACTAGAAGAGGTCGGGAACGGATGGGTGAAGATATATCAGTGGGTCAACGCAAAAGGAATGGAATTCAAGATGAGTACCGGTGAAGGACCAAAGTTTTATGAGACTAAACCCCAGGCTTGAGCCACATAGGGCACCATTAGTAAAAAGCGCCTAGTAGTTCTTTAGATTGATAAAAAAAAATAGAGACTTTAGATGGTCCTAAGGCCCTTTAGAATATGGGTCAGTTTTATTTCAGTGTGTTTTCCTTACTTTCCCAAATCAATAAAGACGTAATATTTTTTCCTAAAAATTTTATTCTAACACTAAATAAACACCAAATGTACTTGCAAAATAAAAAAATAAAGAAACGGCCCACTATAGGCCCAACAAACAAAGCCCACTCGGTTTTGAAATAATGCCATGTGAACCAGTTCCCGAAACCCACAAAATAAACCACGCTATCCCATCCTCAAAACCTAAAAAGCCAACCAATGTCATCATGAGAGCCAACCCATGCAACCCAAAATAAAAAAGAAATCAAAAATTTAAAACAAATGCAAATGTTACCAAAAAATAAATTCATAAAACGTAGAACCCACCGACAGCTTTCACATAAGATTCCATCATACCCTCCACAAAGATCTTCATAAGTTCCGCACCCTAACTCCATTTTCAAAACTGTTTTGAGTCACCAATAGAAAAAATTAATCTGGACAAAAATGTTTTTCACGCTAACAGTCAAAAAACCTCCAAAACAGCCTCAAAATTAACTTTAACTATGAAGCAAAATATCAAGGCAAAAAAAAAACGAAATAGAAATAAACGCAAGAACATGTGAAGCAAAACGTCAAAATTGACCGCCCAAGTTATTTTCAGCGCCCAGGGCTGGGCGCCGAAATTTCTGACGCCCCAGCCTGGGCGTTGAAACTCTCTGCCTGCCAAAGTTTTCCTTTTTTCGAAAAGTGCTCGTCATTTTATCCGCACGCAACGGAAAAATAACGAACACTTGGGGGGTACAGTGCGTATCCAAATAGGTTTACCAACAAATTGGTCGAATTTTACGCAACCTATGGAAAACGGCAGATGAAAATAATGGCAAATACTTCACTCATTTGACCGATTAAGTAATATGTTTCCACTTCAGGACATATCTACCGAGATCCGGCATACTAGAACTTATTCTAAAGCTAAGAACTACGCGCGACCTGATTCTGACAAGATACGTAGGCAATCCTTACCAAGGATTCGGTCCAAATAATAATAACAGAATTATATTCTTTGTGTAAAAAGTGATAGACATATAAACAAAATTGAATGGAAACTAAAAATATGCCTTTATTAAAATATAATAAAAAGGAAAACAAAGTGCTAGGAACAAAAACAAACACAACTGAAATAAATAAAGGGCACCTACACCCTAGCAAGAACTACACTACTCTAGTTCTTCCGGATCATCAAATAAAGTCTTGTAGAGAGCAATGTTCGCAGGATCCACCCCCACAGTCTTCTGCGCTGCCCCAATATCAATCTCCATAAGAACCGGCTCTTGGACACTAACTTCCAAAGATGCCAAAGCTTTAGAAACATTTTCAGTTATAGCCCGCTCAGCCTCAAGGGCACAAACAGTGGTGGGAGAAGGATTACTACCATCAATCGGGCTAGCCACTGTTTCTACAGGCGGCTGAGCCTTCCTAACCCATACATTGTTCCGGCGACGATCTCCGCGAGAGCTTGCATTTCTTTTAACAACAGCAGGCCCCTTCATGTTAGGCACCTTTTTTGGCCTGACACTGGAACGGGGAAGAACTTCCTTTCGCTTTCGATCAGGACGAGCTTTCACAGTCTTAAAACTATAGGTACGAGGTCTGGCAGAATCAGGACCCTCATACTTAACACGAATACGAGGTATCAAAAGCTCAGCCGGCTCTCCATTACGAGCCTCGGTCCTCACATCCTTGTCATCGGAACTCATCCACAACTTATAGTTTTCAGAAAGACCCACAAACCCATTTGTAGCTACAGCCTAACGCGGGAGACCATCATAATACCTAGCCCACGCTAAGACCCGTGTTTGTGCAAAGGTCGCTACCTTAGGTGGTACCGTATCAGAAAAGGGGATAGTCTGCCTTAAACCATATTGACGCATGACTCGGTAAGGGAAAATATAAATGGGACAAGATAGCCCCAACAAAGAAATATAAACCGATACATCAGACCCCCCCTGTCATAGTAGTCAAACCCCACCATGGTACCACCCACTTAATAGAACAAATGCCGTAAGTAAAAAAGGAGGTCCATTCGGCCTCGTCCTGGCCTTGGTGCAAGTATTTTCGGTTACCCAAAGCTATAGGGCGATAATGTTTAGGATCGGCAGGAGCTTCCAAAAGTCTAAGCCGTTCCGCAAGCCAAATCTGCAAAAACAGGTACGATTGAATCAAACGAATGAAAAAAAAAAAAAAGGTTCCTGGGGCGCAGTTTCAACGCCCAGGACCAGGCGCCGAATATTCCAGCGCCCAGCCCTAGGCGCTGAAACTCAGCCCCAGGCAAAAAAGAAAAGTGGCGTATATGTGCGCAAAGAAAAAAATAGATTACCTGCAGTAATAGGGGGCTTCCCTTAAAAATTTCGGATTTGGCATCCTTCTTCAGCTCATCCGCACTCAGCAAAGTCTCAGCGACAACCAACGGCATAATAGAATAGCAACTTTCCATCTGGCTAATCAAGGGGATCAGCCTTATGTCACCGAACTCACCGTTATTATTCGACAGCAAATAATGATTCAACAAGCAAAATACAAGGGCTCGAATGTTCAATTTTTGTTCGGTCATATTCTTACTAGGCCTAAAATGATGTTTTACGAGTTTTGCCAAGTTAACCTTATCGTCTACAACAAGTTCAGCAAACATGTTATCATCTAGCCCTAGGAAAGCCCTTATGGTTGTTTTACCCTCTTCAATAGTGCCAGGGGTAACAAGAGTAGCATTGGTAGGATAACCAAGGATCGCAGCAAATTCATCAGGCAAAGGACATATTTCATTGCCCCGAAAGGAAAAAACATGATGATCGGAGTCCCAAAAGTTTAGGGCAGCATGCAGAAAATTATAATCAATATTAATTTGTTGTAAGCCTAAAAGTGCCTCTAAGTGGTATTCTTTTAACAAAGCTTTTTCTGTGGGAGTAAGGGCTCGTAGCCAACGCCTAACAGTCCGTTGGAGTGAGAAAGTAGGGGTCGACATGGCAAAAGCAGTAAATAAATTAGAGCACGGCAAAAAAGAGAGAAAGAATTTGAGAGTGGTGGAAAATAAGGACGTACTTAGCCCCTATATATAGCTGAACGCACCCAATAAACATCCTGATCCCATTCGGAAACGTGTTTAGAAATCCGAAAATCAAATATAACCAGGAAAGAACTTTCAGCGCCCACCTCTGGGCGCCGAAATTTTTAACGCCTGAGCTTGGGCGCTGAAAATGCAGCCCAAGGCCCAGATTTCACAAAAACACGGAATAGGAAAGGACTTAAGACCGTGTTGCTAAAACACGCGGCCCTATTGCAAGTAAGATCAAGCCCAAAGCACCTTTAGCTCCCAAATAAACAAAAAATAATAACAGTGAAACTTGGTCGAAACTTAGACTCATCTCAGAAAACGCTCATGTACACTTTTTAAAAACTAAAAAAGCAAGTTAAATATCATGGTCATTCTTCGAAACACCAAAAATATGTGTCGTCAAGTCATTGGTTTTCCAAATAGAAAATGTCTGTCTGTCAAAGGGATAATCCGGGCCAAGCCAAAACCGGATGTCGCCTGAAAGCTAAAGTCGCACTCCACGGCTTCACTAAAATAGCACACTACTATAGGAGGTCGCTCGCACATACGAGCGTGACCCCAAACATGATTACAAGACGTGAAAAACGACCAACGAGCCCCAACACTTGGGGGCTCACGAAAAGTGGACTCCAACAAAAAGCGTGCAATCAAAATCACATTCCCAGACTGCGCCACGCACAATAACATGTTTGGATATCTCAAAAGATATTGTTAAACAAAAATATACACAATGTGGACCCACTTATAGGACACATCTAATCAGGAAAAATTACGACCCACCAACAGGTTGTAATCACAAAAGCCCTTCTACATAGGCAAAATAAGAAAATCAAAATGGGCTCGCCCACCCTCAGCGGGCGGGGTCTGCGTTACTAGCCGCGCAGGTCCTCAGTTTTCGAAAGAAATAAAAACTTCAAATTTAAAATAGGCTCACCACCTTCAGTGGGCGGGGTCTACGGCGCAAACCACGTAGGTCCTTATTTTCAAAAAAAAAAACAAAACAAAATTTCAAAACAGATTCGTCCATTTCAGCGGACGGGGTATCCACCCTCAGCAGACAAGGTTCGCCACCTTCAGCGGGCGGGGTCTACGTCACAAACCGCGTAGGTCCTTATTTTCAAAAAATTTCAAAACAGATTCGTCCACTTCAGCGGACGGGGTGTCCACCCTCAGAGGACAAGGTTCGCCACCTTCAGTGGGCGGGGTCTACGTCACAAACCGTGTAGGTCCTTATTTTCAAAAACATCAAACAGATTCGTCCACTTCTATCGGACGGGGGGGTCCCCCTCAGAGGACAGGCTCGCCCACCTTCAGCGGGCGGGGTCTGCGTCACTAACAGCGCAGGTCCTTAGTCGCTGCAGCGATAACTTTTACTGGATTTTCCTTCGTTTTACTTCCTATAAAAACAAGGGTACTGGATTTTCCTTCGTTTTACTTCCTATAAAAACAAGGGGGTTTTCTCGTTTAGCCAGCCCTGAAAATGAGAATCTTTAAAAACGTTTTACCTCGTGATTGGGCTTGGCCAGGCCCAATTACACTTTACAGCTTTAATTTCGAAAACATCTGTAGTTACTCCCAATGAAAAAGTGAGGGAGTTTCTACGCATCTTTAGATCCTTCCAATGACAAAGTGAGGAAGTTTCTATACTATCAGTTGACAAATCCCAATGACACGTGAGGGATATGTCGACACTTCAAGTGATGACCCTTAAGTCAAATGTTATCACTCGGGGGCTCGTGAGACCCTCGCAAAACAGGTCACATACACCATGGCTTGTGCGACGCACTCCGTCTAATACTTTGACCATCGTCTTACTCCAAGACTCAGTCAAAGTGGGGGCTAACTGTAGACACCTACTTTTGTCCCCATTCCCGCAAGGGAAAGGTTCGATGATGAAAGCATAAAAACTCCACTTGACAACGCATCTCCTATAAAATAAACGAATCTCGATTCCCCATTTCATTTCATCCGAAACCAGCTATTTATGGAAACCTGCTAAAAATAGTAACTGCCGTAAAAGGTAGCTTCTAAAAGTGGCAAATCATAAAAGATAGAAACCTGTCAGAATTAGGTGTTGAATTCCAACATAAATCCTAAATGAGATAGAAAACTGCGAGAATCCTATTCCTAAAAGGATTCAGAAATAAGAGTTACGTATTAATTAAAATCCTAACGAACCTAGAGTTCGTAACGGGCCCAGACGCATTCCGTCACAAATTGATACGCGCTAAGAGACTCAAATTAATCTCAAACTCTACGGATTTTAGAATCCGAATCTGACTAAACAAAAACTGCCCAGACCCTATTTTCAACGCCTGGCTCTGGGCGCCGAAATCTTCGGCGCCCAGGCCTGGGCGCTGAAAATACCTGGGTACGTCTATTTTCCTAATTCTTTGTGGATTAGAACTCTGCAATTCTATCTTTCCACGAACTCTTCCCTATAAATAGACCCCTAGTTTCGACGTGAAACAACACACAACAACACATAATATATTATGAGTATTGACTCTAAACCCCTTAGCCTAAGCCTCTCGCTGCGAAACTGTTCACGCGTTCTGTCGCAATCGATCCATAAATCGAACAGAACGTATCCTGTCCCATAATCGAGATTCGTTAAATAAAAAGGAGAAATAGCAAAGTCAAAGTGGTTAGTTTTCTGAGAACCTTGACGCACCTCTCAAGGGTGCGTCGTAATGTGTCCCTTTCGATGATTTAAC
The DNA here is from genome assembly GCF_020520425.1 of Spinacia oleracea. Classification (NCBI taxonomy): domain Eukaryota; kingdom Viridiplantae; phylum Streptophyta; class Magnoliopsida; order Caryophyllales; family Amaranthaceae; genus Spinacia; species Spinacia oleracea. The sequence continues at coordinate 106,294,722 of NC_079490.1, read as the reverse complement.
CGCTTTCCTCGCCCTTTTTATGAACTGTTAAACTAACCTAATATGATTGTTCTATCACGCCTAATAAATATAATATTTTTGGGAAATCAGATTATCATGCTAGGTCCCTTAATGATATTTAAATCAGATAATCACGATTGAATTAGTATTATATGCTGCATACTGCTAAAATCAATTCAGATTAGTTTAATAGTTAACGCATGTCCCTTCAATTATTTATGCTGAGCTAGTAAGGATATCCTGCCTCTGGAGTTATCGACGAGCGAATTACTCCTCTTGGTAGTTACAGTCCTCCGAACCCTCAATCTCTACCTTGCGGGTGTATATTGAGAGATCCCCACACCAGGGATCACAAGGGAACCTACGGCCGTCGTGGTCAAACATAATTGCACTCCCTTTATGTCACGATAACCGGGTTTTGTCAGTTTTTCTCATTGTCGTTAAAAACTGAATGGCGACTCCTATATTACTAGTCAATTGGGTGTATACTCACAGGAAATCCAATTACACTTGATTGAATAAAAAGAATCGTCACACCCACGAGGGACAAGTCACGCATTAGCCTCGCGCTTTTTCGACCCCCTCACAATATCTAACTAGTTTTACCAGTATGAAATTTAATTCTTAACATTACTGACTGACATCTTAGGAAAAATCTATGGAATTTAATTCTTAACAGTACTGACTGATGTAATGCACACTCAGTTAATTATGTGTGAACGTGTAACACCATCAATTAATGGTGTGACTAAATACAAGAGATAGATAGAAAATCAAATCTTTTTTTTGGTGTTAGCACCCGGTTTACCCTTAGGGCTAATCCGAATTTGGGGCGAGTTCTGGGTGGATAGGTTCCAGTCCCCTCTCAATTATTGTTGCAGGGGATCGAACACGGGTTCTCCCTACCAAGTTCAGCTCCAATCACCACTGAACCAACAGTCAATTGGTTAAAAAATCAAATTTTAACATAATTATGTTTCACTAAAAGATATCTTATTATAATTATCTTTTATTCTCAAATATATTTTAACATAACTATCTCATTTGTATGGCGTCATTGGTTAAATATTATTTATTGTAAGATATTTATTAATTTTGGTTGCGTATTAATTTCGGTAATTATTCAAATACCAATAATTTCGTGGAATAATAATTTTTTACAAAAAACTTATTAACTTCCATTTTTAAAATTTCGGTAAATTTATATTTTCAATAATTTTTTATATTTAAATAAATCTATTTATTCTGTTAATTTTTCAAATTTTCTTTAGTATTTTTTAAAAATAAGAATCTAGCAAATTTTAGAAGATACTACGTAATATTGGGCCACAAAAATAAAATCTTATATTCACCGAAAAATATCTTAGCATAATTATTTTTTCTCAAATAAATATAACCATAATTACCTCCTTTTATTGGGCATGACCACTTACTTATTTTTGGAAGATCTTTATTAATTTCTGTAATTTATTAATTTTGGTAATTAGTATTAGTTTCTATTTTTAAAAAAATCGATAAATTTTTTGGAGCCAGTGGTTTTTTTAAATCAAATAATTTTGAATTTTTTTTAATACAAACTTTTGTTTAAGGCGGTCTTTTTCGTAAGACCGCCTTAATGGCACTTAGTCTGCCACGTAATTTGCTGACCTAAGCATACATTTAGCTTTTTAATGAAAATATATATGCGTATTTATCATTTCATCTCATTTCATTTTCACCCTAATTCATTTCTCACTCCTCAGAAACTCTGCCTTTCTCTCTCTTCTCGAATCCTTGCCTGCCCAAATCGCCGTCGGAGATGGCTAAGAAGCCGACGGAACAGACAACGGTGGTGGCTTGTTAAGGTAATTCCTCATCTCTCTCCTTCATCTGGATTTCTCTTTTCTATCTCCTCTGGAATTCTTCAATTTTTTCGATTTTGATTTTCGAAACCCTAATTGTTGATGATTTGTAACAGAAGAAGCGGCGACAGTGGTGGTGGTGGAGGAGGAGAACAGCGAAGTCGATTATGGTGTTTAGCAGCGGGATCCTGGTGGCCGGCGGGATGGGGTAGCGAAAACCAGATCGGCGAAGGAAAGAGATGAAGGAGAATCCGGCGTCGCTGCCGTCGCCAACGAAGGTTGTCGGAAATCTAATCTCCTTCGCGCAACCTATAAATTTCCAGCTTCTCTCTCGCTCGAACTAAATCTTCAAGGTATGTAATTCGTTTTTTTTATTGTTGTCGATTTTGATGGTTGAAGCTATGTTTACGCTAGAGTTTTTGGATTTTGATTTTTGATGTAATTAGGTCAACTCTTGCGATTTTGTTTTTGATTCGATTAGGTTTTTGTTTCGTTTCGATTGAATTGATTAGGTTTTTGTTCAATCCTTTAGGTTTTTGGTGTCGATTAGATTGGATTGATTAGGTTTACTTTTTTCAGTTTATGTGGATGTAATTGATTTGTTCTTGTTTCCGGCAGGAGGAGGAGGCTTTGCGGTGGTGGCGGTCTGGTTGATGGTTGTGCAGTGTTGCTGCTGCAGTGTGATGCCGATTATTGTGATAGAATCGCTGCAAACTGAGGATTCGTAGCTGGAAGTACTGGTGTTTTAGATTTAGTTAAGAATTGTAATGTTTTAGTTACACTTTTTTTTGTATTTAGTTAAGAATAATTATGTTTTAGTTTTAGTTATAATTTTGAAATAATGGTCTTCTTAGTGGAATTGCTGGATTGATTTTCTATGTTTTAGTTATGAATTTTTAAGTTTTAGTCACGATTTTTTTGGTTTTAGTTAATTTTTTTTGAGTTTTAGTTACGTATTTTTGAGTTTCCATTCAGGGCTTTAGTTATGATTTTTCGAGTTTTAGTTATCATTTTACCTGTTTAAGTTACGATTTTCTTGGTTTTAGTTAATATTTTTTGAGTTTTAGTTATGTATTTTTGATTTTCAGATAACGAATTTCAGATTTTTAGTTAAGATACAAAATTTTAAGCATTGAAAATAATTAGGTAAGCAATTGAATCAATTAGTTAAAATTTAAACTAATAAGTTAAGCTTCAGAACCAATTAGTTAAGCAATGTAATAAATTAGTTAAGTAATGTAACATATTAGTTAAACCATGCAACCAATTAGTGAAGCACTAGAATCAATTAGTTATGCACTGGATTTAATTAAGTTAATCACTGGAACTAATTAGTTAAGTTTAAAGTTCAATTAGTTAAGCAACGAAACTAATTAGTTATGAAACGAAATCAATTAGTTAAGTACTGAACCAATTAGTTAAGCAATTAAATCAATTAGTTAAGCATTGCAACTGATTAGTTAAGATTTTATGAGTTTTAGTTAATAATAAGTTTGTTTAAAATTAATAACTATTTGACTCATAAGTTTAACTATTTGTCTTTATACGTTAACTATTTTGTTATTCAATTAGTTATGATTTTTATTATTTTTAGTTATATTTTATACTAGTTTAGTTAGTACCAAAAAAAATTGAAAATTTTAATTTTGAAAAAAAATGCGAAAAAAAATAATTAAAGCCTGAAATTCAATTAGTTAAGCCTGAAATCCAATTAGTTAAGCCTGAAGTCCAATTAGTTAAGCCTGAAGTCCAATTAGTTAAGCATGAAGTCCAATTAGTTAAGCATGAAGTCCAATTAGTTAAGCCTGGAAAAAAATTCAAAAAAAAAAAATTCAAAAAAAAAAAAAAATTCAAAAAAAAAATATTTAATTTTTTTTTAAAAATAATTACATGCTGACGTCAGCATGACGTCAGCACACGCGCCAACATGGCTGCCAGCAAGACTGCCAACAAGGCGGTCTTTCCTGTGAGGCGGTCTCACACAAAAGTTTCTCTTTTTTAAACCAACAAAATATTTTTAAAAAGAAATCCTGAAAATTGTGGAAAATATAATTAGTCTATAATAAAATCTTAACATAATCATATTTTTCTTAAATACATATGAACATATTTATGAATTTCGTTACCTAAAATTAATTTATGTATCTTTTTACACAAATTCTTATTTACATGGGGTGTACGATAAATATTGTACACCGAAGTTAAAGTTGACGTAAAATGCTTAAAAGTAACCATTTTATATGTAAAAGTTATCTACTTTTTAGTAATAAAAATTTTCATTTTAATAAAAAATATTTCTTCAAAATCACTAATAATGTATAAAATTAATCATTTAACACTTTAAAATGTTTATTTATTGAAAAAAATTTAATAATATATAAGTTAGAGAAAACTGAGTAAAAGTTAGAGAAAACTGCGTAAAAAGTTATGTTGGTGCACAATAAATTTATTGTACACCTTATGTATGCAAGACCTTTTGATCTTTTTATATACCAGTGTTTTTTTCTTTCAAAAATCATCTAATTTTGGAATTTCATCAATTTTTTAAATTGGGAATTTTTTAAATTGTTTAATTTATAAAATTTTAGGAATGTTAATTAGGGTACAAAAATAAATCTTAATACAATTATCTATATCTTGTTAAACTTCAGTAATTTTATGGCACTAGCAAAAAATTATTTCTTTTGAAAATACCAAATCTTAACATAATTATCTATATTTTTTTTTGAATTTCGGTAACCTTTTTGTCACCACCTTTTTTTTTATTTAAATCAATTAGTTTAGGTTTTAATTTGGATAATAAGATTTTAATTTTGGTGATTTTTTTAAATTCGGAATATTAAAAATTTAAAATATTGCAAATTTTGGAAATTAATAATCTCTATTATATAAAGGAACAGCTGAGGGCATAATAGTAAAATAACTTTTCGTGTCCCCCTGTGAATTGACGAAATTACCCCCTAATTAAACCCCCCCACCCTTTCACTCTCACACTCTCACTGAGTCTCGCACATACCTCTCTTTCTCTCTCCTAGGTCTTCGGCGTCCCTAACCTCCCTCAACCTCCCTCCCGTTTTCTCTCTCCTTCCTCTTCCTCTTCATCTTCTTCGATCTTCTTCCTCTAATCCTCTTTCACCAAACCCCATCCTCCATTCCAAACCCTAAATATTTCGTGTTTCTTTCACCGCACACGCAGACTCTCTCTCCTCCGCCTCTCGCCTTCGCCACCGCCATCACCATCACCATCACCATCACCATCACCATCACCATTAACGTCTGATCTTCTGGAGATCCGGGTGAGATAACTCGCCGTTTTTCCGTTCTATTCTCTTCTCAAAGATTCGGTAAATTCGGATTAAAACTTATGTTCTTATTCGTTTGATCTTTGTGTTATTGAGGTTTTTTAATCATCAATTGGTGGAGATGGAGATGGAGGCGGCATCGGTCGGCCCTTTTCACGTTGAATCTCTTCAAAAATCAAAACCCTCATCATCATCTAACCTGTTAAGTTTCCCAACTTTTTGTTTTCGATTAATTAGTGTTAGGTTATGATACATATGACACTACATAGATCATGCGGAAACAACCATTAACCCAGGACAACATATTATTTACACATAATCATATAGCATAATTTAGATGCATACTCTTTGTTGCGTGCCCTCCCTAGCTGCGCCCGAACCGAACAAGAACAAGTCTTTTAGGACTCCAAGTGTCGTCCCTCCGTAGATAGTCCACAGCACGTCCGGATCCGCCTTAAGATTGACCAACTAGAATCGCCCTTAAGGTACTCAGAAAATTCGGCACTTTTGGGGCAAGATGGGTGTTTGAATTTTCTCTCAAAAACTCACTTTTGAATACTTTAAAACTTGTGTATAAATTATGACCCCTAGGCCTTTATTTATAGAGTTATGGAAAAGGAATCGTAATCCTAGTAGGATGCGAATTAATTGGAATTAGAATTCTACATGAATTCTACTTAATCAATTTATCCAATAGGAATAGACATTTAATCATACACTGACTCTTGCAGATTCAGGAATCTCGCATGAGCTCAAACTCACACACACACGGCAGCCACAAGGGCTGCCCACGCATGCGAGCAGCAGCCCACGCAGCAAGGCCCACGCATCCGTGGCCTTGGCGCGCGCTGGGCTTGTGGCGTGCGTGCTTGCTGGGCGACGGCCTGGCTTCGTGCTGGGCCTTCGTCCGGCAGGCCTCGTCCGATGCTAATTCGTACGATACGCTTCCGATTAAATTTCCATTTCCGGAATCTATTTCCGATACGAACAATATTTAATATTTCCGATTCCGGAATTAATTTCCGTTTCGAACAAATATTTAATATTTCCGCTTTCGGAATTATTTTCCGATTCCGGCAATATTTTCCGATACGTACCATGTTTCCGTTTCCGGCAACATCTACGACTTGGATAATATTCATATTTCCGATACGATCCATATTTCCGTTTCCGGCAATATCATCGTTTCCGGAGTATTCATTTCTTGCCTGTGACGATCTTAGCTCCCACTGAAACCAAGATCCGTCGGTTCCGAATATTCATAGATGGAGTATTTAATGCCATTAAATACTTGATCCGTTTACGTACTATTTGTGTGACCCTACGGGTTCAGTCAAGAGTAAGCTGTGGATTAATATCATTAACTCCACTTGAACTGAAGCGGCCTCTAGCTAGGTATTCAGCTCACTTGATCTCACTGAATTATTAACTTGTTAATTAATACTGAACCGCATTTATTAGACTTAACATAGAATGCATACTTGGACCAAGGGCATTATTTCCTTCAGTCTCCCACTTGTCCTTAGGGACAAGTGTGCATTTCCTAATTCCTTTGTCGCTCGATGCTTGCTCTTGAACATAAGGTAAGAGTTGTCATCCTTATTATGTCCAGAGGTGTTCCTCGGTTTCAGAGTTCAACTGATCAAATAAACAGATAATCATAGCCTATGATTCATCCGAGCACGGCCATGCATTTCACAGTTTCTAGCTCTCCGAGTGGCCTTGTACAACTTTTAAGCATCTCATCCCGATTTATGGGAGGACAATCCCAATCTTGCGATCTTGAGATTAGACTTCGTTTGATAGGTGATTACCTGAGCGTTGCCTTTATAGCCTCCTTTTACGGTGCGACGGTTGGTCAACGTCAAAGCAACCAGTTCTCAAACAAGTAATCTCAAATCACTCAGGTATTGAGGATTTAGTGTCTAATAATTTAATGAAATTTACTTATGACAGACTTTCATCTCTTACAGTAAAGTTTCATAGGTCTTGTCCGATACTAGTCTTCCCAAAGTAAGTATCTATGCAAATGATTATGACATTGCCATGTCCACATAGTTCAAGAAACAGAACTACTAGTCATCTTGCACTCTAATCGTCTAACGTTTTCTATGCGTCCAATTTTATAGAAAACTCCAATTAGGGACCATTTTCAACCTTTGACATTCAAGTTCACTTGATAGACATTTCTTAGTCACAGGACTGGTCCTGACAGTCTATCTTGAATATATCGTCAAGTTGAAGGGACTCATCATTTAATAAACCATAAATTAAATGGAAAAATGAATTCTTTCATTTATTGTGAATGATTAACCAATAATGTTTTACAAAGATTTAAACTCTAAAACTTTAAAACATTAAACAGAGACATCAAAGCCATTCTCCAATATGCTTGATTCCCATAGCTGCAGTGTGCGAGTTGTGCTTCGCTTGCGGCAGAGGTTTAGTTAATGGATCTGATATGTTGTCATCAGTTCCAATTTTGTTTATCTCGACTTCTTTTCTTTCAACGAACTCTCGTAGAAGGTGAAATCTACGAAGTACATGCTTGACTCTCTGGTGGTGTCTAGGCTCTTTTGCCTGTGCAATAGCTCCGTTATTATCACAATACAGGGCTATTGGTCCTTTAATGGAGGGGACTACACCAAGTTCTCCTATGAACTTCCTTAGCCATATAGCTTCCTTTGCTGCTTCATGTGCAGCAATGTACTCCGCTTCAGTTGTAGAATCCGCAATGGTGCTTTGCTTAGCACTTTTCCAGCTTACTGCTCCTCCGTTGAGGCAGAAGACAAACCCAGACTGTGATCTGAAATCATCTTTGTCGGTTTGGAAACTTGCGTCCGTATAGCCTTTAACAATTAATTCATCATCTCCACCATAGACCAGGAAGTCATCTTTGTGCCTTTTCAGGTACTTCAGAATGTTCTTGGCAGCAGTCCAATGCGCCTCTCCTGGGTCTGACTGGTATCTGCTCGTAGCACTGAGTGCGTACGCAACATCCGGGCGTGTACATATCATAGCATACATTATTGAACCAATCAATGATGCATATGGAATCCCATTCATTCGTCTACGCTCATCAAGTGTTTTTGGGCACTGAGTCTTGCTTAGAGTCATTCCATGAGACATGGGTAGGTAGCCTCGCTTGGAGTCCGCCATCTTGAACCTATCAAGCACCTTATTGATATAAGTGCTTTGACTAAGTCCAATCATCGTTTTAGATCTATCTCTGTAAATCTTGATGCCCAATATGTACTGTGCTTCTCCTAGATCCTTCATCGAAAAACATTTCCCAAGCCAAATCTTGACAGAGTTCAACATAGGAATGTCATTTCCGATAAGCAATATGTCGTCGACATATAATACTAGGAAAGCAATTTTGCTCCCACTGACCTTCTTGTATACACAAGATTCGTCCGCGTTCTTGATGAAACCAAAGTCACTGACTGCTTCATCAAAACGTATATTCCAGCTCCTGGATGCCTGCTTCAATCCGTAGATTGACTTCTTTAGCTTGCATACCTTTTTAGCATTCTTTGGATCCTCAAAACCTTCAGGCTGTGTCATAAACACAGTTTCTGTTAAAACGCCGTTTAAGAAAGCAGTTTTGACATCCATCTGCCATATTTCGTAATCGTAATATGCAGCGATTGCTAACATTATTCGAATAGACTTTAGCATTGCAACTGGTGAAAAGGTTTCATCGTAATCCACACCGTGGACTTGCCTGTAACCTTTCGCAACCAATCTAGCTTTGAAAACTTCAAGTTTCCCATCCTTGTCCTTTTTCAGTTTGAAAACCCATTTGCTTCCAATGGCTTGGTAGCCATCTGGCAAATCGACCAAATCCCATACTTGGTTTTCAGACATGGAGTCTAATTCAGATTGCATGGCTTCTTGCCATTGCTTGGAGCTAGGGCTCGTCATAGCTTGCTTGTAAGTCGCAGGTTCATCACTTTCAAGTAATAGAACGTCATAGCTCTCGTTCGTCAAAATACCTAAGTACCTTTCCGGTTGAGATCTATATCTTTGCGATCTACGCGGGGTAACATTTCTAGATTGACCATGATTCTCACCAGATTCTTCTAAAGATCTCTGAGTTTCATCCTGAATGTCATCTTGAGCATTCTCTAGAGTTTGTTGTTCGACTCGAATTTCTTCGAGGTCTACTTTTCTCCCACTTGTCATTTTGGAAATGTGATCCTTCTCCAAAAAGACACCATCTCGAGCAACAAACACTTTGTTCTCAGATGTATTGTAGAAGTAATACCCCTTTGTTTCCTTTGGATAGCCCACAAGGATACATTTGTCAGATTTTGGATGAAGTTTGTCTGAAATTAATCGTTTGACGTATACTTCACATCCCCAAATCTTAAGAAAAGACACATTTGGAGGTTTTCCAAACCATAATTCGTATGGAGTCTTTTCGACAGCTTTAGACGGAGCTCTATTTATAGTGAGTGCAGCTGTATTTAGTGCATGTCCCCAAAATTCTAATGGAAGTTCGGCCTGACCCATCATTGACCTGACCATGTCTAGCAAGGTTCTGTTCCTCCGTTCTGACACACCGTTCCATTGTGGTGTTCCAGGAGGAGTCAATTCTGATAGAATTCCACATTCTTTCAGATGGTCATCAAATTCATAGCTCAGATATTCACCGCCTCTATCAGACCGCAGTGCCTTAATCTTCTTGCCTAATTGATTCTCTACTTCACTCTGAAATTCCTTGAATTTGTCAAAGGATTCAGACTTATGCTTCATTAGGTAGACATAACCATACCTACTGAAGTCATCAGTGAAAGTGATAAAGTAGCTGAAACCACCTCTAGCATTTGTACTCATTGGTCCACATACATATGTATGGATTAAACCCAATAGTTCATTTGCTCTTTCTCCAACTTTAGAGAAAGGTTGCTTTGTCATTTTGCCAAGTAAACATGATTCGCATTTACCATAATCCTCTAAGTCAAATGGTTCTAGAATTCCTTCCCTTTGAAGTCTTTCTAAGCGTTTCAAGTTTATATGGCCTAATCGACAATGCCACAGATAGGTGAGATCTGAATCATCCTTTTTGGCCTTTTTGGTATTTATGTTATATACTTGTTTGTCGTGATCTAATAAATAAAGTCCATTGACTAATCTAGCAGATCCATAAAACATCTCTTTAAAATAAAACGAACAACTATTGTCTTTTATTATAAAGGAAAATCCCTTAGCATCTAAGCAAGAAACTGAAATGATGTTTTTAGTAAGACTTGGAACATGGAAACATTCTTCCAGTTCCAAAACTAGCCCGGAGGGCAACGACAAATAGTATGTTCCTACAGCTAATGCAGCAATCCGTGCTCCATTTCCCACTCGTAGGTCGACTTCACCCTTGCTTAACTTTCTACTTCTTCTTAGTCCCTGTGGATTGGAACATAAGTGTGAGCCACAACCTGTATCTAATACCCAAGAAGTTGAATTAGCAAGTATACAGTCTATAACGAAAATACCTGAAGATGGAACGACTGTTCCGTTCTTCTGATCTTCCTTTAGCTTCAAGCAATCTCTCTTCCAATGCCCCTTCTTCTTGCAGTAGAAGCATTCGGATTCAGAAGTGGGTTGACTGACCTTTCTCTTTGCAGATTTGGCGCCAGTTTGCTTAGTTGGGCTGGCCTTGTTGCCACCTTTCTTAGCATTCCTCTTCTTTCAGATTTCTTGAACTTGCCCCCACGCACCATAAGCACATCCTGCTTATCACTTTTGAGCGTCTTTTCAGCGGTCTTCAGCATACCGTGAAGCTCAGTGAGCGTTTTGTCCAGACTATTCATACTGTAGTTCAGTTTGAACTGATCATACCCGCTATGAAGAGAATGGAGGATGGTGTCTATAGCCATTTCCTGAGAAAATTGCTGATCCAGCCGACTCATATTCTCAATGAGTCCAATCATTTTGAGAACATGTGGACTTACGGGCTCGCCTTTCTTAAGCTTGGTCTCAAGAATTTGCCTATGAGTCTCGAATCTTTCGACTCGAGCCAGATCTTGGAACATGTTCTTCAACTCACTGATGATTGTGAAAGCATCTGAGTTGATGAACGTTTTCTGCAGATCCGCACTCATGGTGGCGAGCATTAGACATTTCACATCCTTGTTGGCATCAATCCAACGATTGAGGGCTGCCTGAGTGATCCCGTCGCCTGGAGCTTCGGGCATCGCCTCATCTAGGACATACTCCTTTTCTTCCTGCATAAGAACTATTTGCAAGTTCCTTTGCCAGTCAAGGAAGTTTTTCCCGTTCAACTTCTCCTTTTCGAGAATTGATCGAATGTTGAATGAATTGTTGTTTGCCATATTAAAAACTACAATTGAAAAGAATAAACAAATAAATAACCATTCACAGTTTCTCTTAATAAACTTAAATTCTAGCATACATGCATAATTCAATGTTTATTAAGCATTTTATTCAAGTTATGTGTTCCGGCAGGTGTGAATAAAATGATTCCAAGATCCTAAAATCATTGAAGAACTAAGCACAGTTTGTCGACTTAATCCTAGAACATCTTAGGTAAGCAAAAGCCTTTTGCTAATAGTCTAGAAACTATTCTTGGTTGATAGGTACGTCTAAGAACTTATTAGGTAAACCTATCGAATTTGCCACGACATAAAAGGACTCCTTACTTATATCGTTGAGTTTCACCAAAACTAACATGTACTCACAATTATTTGTGTACCTTGCCCCTTTAGGACCAATAAGTAACACCTCGCTGAGCGAAAACTATTACTAGATTGATGTAAAGGATATCCAAGCAAGTGTATATTTTGGCATGGCACCTTTTAACTCAATCTTTAAGTTTGGAACTTAAGGCTCTTACTATGTTGGTTAGATTTTAAGTGAACTAAAATCCTTAATCATGCAACATAATCAAGCTTATGATCTCATGCATTTTAAGACATATTTAAAACAATAAATAACTTAAAACATGCATAAGATATTTGTGATCTAGTATGGCCCGACTTCATCTTGAAGCTTTGACTTCAAAGTCCGTCTTGAAAATCTCCGTGGGAGGCACCATTTTCTTCAAATAGGATAAGCTATAACTAATTACAACTATTTGATGGTACGCAGACCATATTTGAATTGAAAAATAACTTTGGTGCTTTAGACCAATTACATTCAAATTAATGGTACGCAGACCATATTTTCTATCCTATTTGGGCCATACTAGTCACTTCATAACCTGCAAAACAGTACATATACAATATATACCATTCACCCATTCATTATCATGAATGGCCCACATAGCTGGTTAGTAAAACACATTATGCATCACGTAAACATTTGCAGCAATTAATCAAGGTCACCAATAATCTACCAATTATTCAGTCCTTATTAATTCTAATCGAGTTGTTTTAACCTTAAGGATTTGTAGACCTAATCAAGAGTTTATGACTAAAAAGCGCTCCCACTCAAACCAATAAATTCATATGCTTTACTAATTTTAAACATAAAATTGTATTTCTAGTCTAACCGGAAACATACAAATTTAATTAAAATTTAAAGCTCATATAAATTTATAATTGAATCCAAAAATTTAATTTTAATTTCAGTCACATTTAAATTAATTTATGATTTTAATTTTAGTAAAATAATTAGAATAAATTCCATTTATTATAATTATAATATTCAAAATTAAAATCCAAGAAATTAATTCAAATTATTAATTTTAAAATTAATTAAAATTACGTGAACTGAAATTTTCAAATTAAACATTCAAAACGATTTAATCGAAACGCAAACACCCTACGCGTTGCACGCCCATGGGCCGTACGCACACAGCCATTGCTGGCCATGTGCGCGCAGCCCATGCGCTCGTAGCATAGCTGCTGCTGTCCCAACGCAAGCCTCCGCACAGCGCCCACCGCACGCGAGCTATCGCTCGCAGCGCGCGCGCGAGATCGCTCGCTGGGCGCGCTGGCTCGCTCGCTGGCGCGCGAGATCGCTCGCTGGTGCGCGCGAGCCATCGCTCGCTGGTGCGCGCGAGCCATCGCTCGCTGGTGCGCGACATCGCTCGCTGGGCGGGCGACGTCGCGCGCTGTGCGCGCGAGTGATGCTGTGCGCAGCGCTCGTGGCACGCGAGCTTGCGCTCGCTGCGCACGAGGCTGCGCGCACTTGTGCGAGGCAGCGCGCGTTGTGGCGCAGCTCGCTTGCTGCCCACACGCGACTGCCTTGGCTCGCCCCTCGCCCATGCCCATACGTTCATTGCTCGTGGCACACGACACAAGGCAGGGCTGCTGCCTTGCGCTCGTGCACTACGCCCTTGCTCATTGCATTCGTGCCGCACGGGCGACGAGCTCCCTTGCTCGTCGTCGCATGCCCGCATTATACAACACCCCTTAAGGGTAACACGAAGCGTCCATTGCTTCGCGCGTGCAAGTTATTTGAACGAATCGCATAAAAATTTAAAATTTATATTTAAAATTAATGACAAATTAATAAATATTATTAATTTCATAATTTTAGGGCGAAAAATCGAAAATTTATTATCCAATTGATTTCCGATTGATATGGATTCAAGTCTAGGTCATAAAAATTTAAAATTTATCGTAAATTTACAATTTCTATGGTGGTTTTTAATCATAGGTTTCTAATTAAATTACAATTAATTATGAAAATCAAATTAATTCTAAATTATTCTAATTTTCAACAAATTAATCATAATTACAAATTAGATTGCATAATTAACAAGACTAGGCATTCAAACTTGTTAAACATATGCAGTAGGTCAATCAAAAATTCAAGATTTATCAACAGGAATAGCAAATATTTAATTTAACATCTTAAATTTACGAAATTTTGCATTCGAAAAACTAAAACCTTCGAAAAGTCATAGTTAGGCTTCGAATTTGAGAATTCTGGGTTCGGCAGAAAAATACTATTTTTGTCAAAATTTTAGAATGCCTTTTACATGCGGAATTGACACAAAAATCACTCAATTCGGATGAGTAATGAAGAAACTGCCGAAAAACTGCGTACGTATAATTAAATAAACGCAATTTGCAATTAATTAACAATTACGAAAATTAATCACCCCTTTTAATTCTTGCAAATTTGTAATATTTAACCATGTTCATGCAATTTAGATTATGAAAATAATAAGGGGCTCGTGATACCACTGTTAGGTTATGATACATATGACACTACATAGATCATGCGGAAACAACCATTAACCCAGGACAACATATTATTTACACATAATCATATAGCATAATTTAGATGCATACTCTTTGTTGCGTGCCCTCCCTAGCTGCGCCCGAACCGAACAAGAACAAGTCTTTTAGGACTCCAAGTGTCGTCCCTCCGTAGATAGTCCACAGCACGTCCGGATCCGCCTTAAGATTGACCAACTAGAATCGCCCTTAAGGTACTCAGAAAATTCGGCACTTTTGGGGCAAGATGGGTGTTTGAATTTTCTCTCAAAAACTCACTTTTGAATACTTTAAAACTTGTGTATAAATTATGACCCCTAGGCCTTTATTTATAGAGTTATGGAAAAGGAATCGTAATCCTAGTAGGATGCGAATTAATTGGAATTAGAATTCTACATGAATTCTACTTAATCAATTTATCCAATAGGAATAGACATTTAATCATACACTGACTCTTGCAGATTCAGGAATCTCGCATGAGCTCAAACTCACACACACACGGCAGCCACAAGGGCTGCCCACGCATGCGAGCAGCAGCCCACGCAGCAAGGCCCACGCATCCGTGGCCTTGGCGCGCGCTGGGCTTGTGGCGTGCGTGCTTGCTGGGCGACGGCCTGGCTTCGTGCTGGGCCTTCGTCCGGCAGGCCTCGTCCGATGCTAATTCGTACGATACGCTTCCGATTAAATTTCCATTTCCGGAATCTATTTCCGATACGAACAATATTTAATATTTCCGATTCCGGAATTAATTTCCGTTTCGAACAAATATTTAATATTTCCGCTTTCGGAATTATTTTCCGATTCCGGCAATATTTCCGATTCTGACAATATTTCCGTTTCCGGCAATATTTCCGATTCTGGTAATATTTCCATTTCCAACAATATTTTCCGATACGTACCATGTTTCCGTTTCCGGCAACATCTACGACTTGGATAATATTCATATTTCCGATACGATCCATATTTCCGTTTCCGGCAATATCATCGTTTCCGGAGTATTCATTTCTTGCCTGTGACGATCTTAGCTCCCACTGAAACCAAGATCCGTCGGTTCCGAATATTCATAGATGGAGTATTTAATGCCATTAAATACTTGATCCGTTTACGTACTATTTGTGTGACCCTACGGGTTCAGTCAAGAGTAAGCTGTGGATTAATATCATTAACTCCACTTGAACTGAAGCGGCCTCTAGCTAGGTATTCAGCTCACTTGATCTCACTGAATTATTAACTTGTTAATTAATACTGAACCGCATTTATTAGACTTAACATAGAATGCATACTTGGACCAAGGGCATTATTTCCTTCAATTAGGGTTTCAATTTTGCTTTACTTATTTCAATTTCGTGTAATTTTCGATTAACCAGAAGGAGGCGGCATCGGTCGATTAATTAGGGTTTCAAAACCCTCACGTTGATTATTTTTGGGTGAAGTTTTTACTGAGGCAATGGCTTCTTCATCAGGTATGAAATTATGAATATCCTCTTACCATTTTGTTTAATTGCTAATTTGATTGAAAAATACAATCTTTTGTCAATCAATTGAAAAAAAATACATTCTTATTTCTAATTCTTCATGTATTTGGTCAATTTGATTCATTTTCTCATCTGCGTATGTCTTAAAAAAACGCCAATTACTTTGAGTTTATGATTTTTTAGCTGATCACTATGAAATTTGGACATCAGCAGGACTGGAATTCCAATTGCACTCTTTTGGTTTGTGCATTTCGGAATAGGCCAAAGTTCCGGCAAGTTGAAGCAGATGGTGGAACAATTGTTTCAAAGGTTTTCACCTTTATCTTGGTAAAAAATCTTGCTTGCATTGCCTTTTATCATTCATCTTTTTCCTTTGTTTCGTTGCCTTGAATCATTAATGGTCTGGGGTAAGTTTAAGTGTCAATAACTGAAGCAAAGTATGCCTGTTCTTTGAACTATTTCTTTGGGAAAATGATTGCTAATGCTACTCATATCTTTTTGCTTTGGAAAATCTACTAGGTTTCGAGAAAGGAACCAAGTCCGTTATCGCTTTCTACATGACATGAAATTGCTATTGTTATTCATGAACTAGCTCAGGCTCAGTGTTGTAAAACAGACACATATTATTGGCATATTAACATATTTATTGTGGCATATTGACACATATTTATTGGCATATTGATACATATTATTGGCATATTGTTGGTGTTCTGACTGAGGCAGGGCTATAGACTACAACTACTCCGTATACGGGGAAACCATTATCGCTTTCAAATGGACATGAGATCAAATTGTTGAACCAAATTTTTGAACTAAATTGTTGGGGTTATAAGGGTAGGAAGAATGTTAAGGTCATGAGAGATTAATCTATCTCTAAGAGTTGAATTACTGGTGTCATTTTAGTTTGCTACAAATGTGACATTCATTAATATTTGCTCTTAATAAACTAAATTACTCTTTTTTCTTAGGTTTGATAAGGGATTTTGAGTGTTAAAGTGTTTATGTGGATTATTTTTGTTACTATGAGGTTGAGAATTGCTATGACAAAATGTTGATACGATAGTAACTCCTTCTGTTGGACAATCACTCTGATAATCAGTCTTGGTTTATTGCCAATCCTTTTGAATATCTTTGTCTGATGAATGGTTATCTGATGTGATGATGAATGCTTTTGGTAATTTGGTAATCACGCTTTTCGTGTCCCCCACGTAAACGACAAAAATACCCTTCCCCTTTAACTTTCAAACCCAACAGCGTAAAACACAAAGTTCACTCTACGCCGCTTCACTCTCATATTTTCTCTCTCCTCCCTTCACTCAAAGAGTCAAAGATCTCAAATCTTTAGTTCTCTCTCATCTTCGATTTATTTTTTTAATTCCTTTTATTTTTTTTAATTTTTTTGCATCAATTTTGTTGTTTTTTTGGATTTGGTTCTGTTTGTGCGACTCCGATTTTACAAACTAAGGATTTAATTGTTGTTTTGTTTTCGTTTTTGCATTTTCATTACTAACTGAAAACATATTTATAACGAGGTTTTACTTTTGATTAGGTTTTAGAAATCTGATTTGCAGCCTTCAGATCATCAAAACAAGTAAGATGTGGGTGTTTCATCTACGCAACGATGTGAAACAGAGGATCAGGTTATCGATCGATTAGGGTTTGAGGGTTTGATGGATTTTGTCAAGGTTTTGGAGGGAAAGATTAATTTGGTGGATCAGAGAATTAATCAGATGCGATTAAATTGTAATAATAATAACAATTCTCTTGGTTTTAGTCATAAGATTATGTTGGATTGTTTTAAGGGTCCTGATCCTGATATGGGTTTTGTTGGTTGGAAGGAGTAATCAGGTGTGGTTGGATTCACCATATGATTGTCATTATCAATCTAACGGTATGATTAACGATATTACGGGTTTAAATGGTGTTGAGGCTCAAATTTTTGCGAGAAAGATGGATTTGATTGATGAAAGGAATAATCAGATGGATTTGATTGATGGTTTTCTCAAGGTAAAGTTTCAATATTTTTATTGATTATTGTTGTCTTTATTTTAAGGTTGTTTTTGTTACCAAAGATTTGGACTTTAGGATATGTAGCTAAGACATTGATACATGTTTAAATCTACAGTTTGGTCCAAATTACCAGAGGCCGTAGCATATTTTTAAATGATAAACAGTAAAGTCTAATACACTGCGGGTACAAATGATTAAATCTACAGTTTAATTGCTATTTTGGATCATTGTTTATGTGGTATTTCTTATTGTAGATTTAAACAATAACTACAGTTTGGGGAAAATTAAATCATTGTGAATGCGCATATAACAATTAAAAATACATCTCACGTCTTTTCCAAATTAGACCTATGATTTGTAATCAGTATCTTTGTGAATGCATAAAAACATGTTTAACTTAAATTTTAGGTCTGATAACAGATTTATCGATGGTAATAAACCTTTTGGGTTCCATGCGGTTGTGTTGAGTTGTTGCTTAGGTATGAGATGGAAATTATAGAAAGAGAGCAGTAGTGATTGGGAGGAGCAATATTGTGGGACTACCTGCATCCTTACTTTTGATTGCTAATTTTTATATACTTCGTGTAATTTACTAATGTTTGATTGAGTAAGAATTTGGGCAATTTGTTCTTTTAATTCTAGAGCTTGAGGAAACGTAGGTGGTGGTGGTGGTTTTGTTCATGAGAAGACAATGTATTAGGCTAGGTTTGAGTAATGCAATTTTAACATGGTTAAGCTCACTGGTTCAATTGATTATTTGTTGTTTTAGTGCTAGAGTTGGTCTTCTAATATTTCGTGATGTCATCTTTTGTTTTAATTAAACTTAAACCATTCATGTTTTATCATATCGATTCTGAATTCTGAAATATGTATTAAGTAGTAACAATCTATTGATATCCCTTTGGTTGATATCTTCCTGTGAATCAAGTATTATTTTTATACTCAATTTCTTTTTTTTTTTCCTTCTATTGAACGACGTTCTTTTTTCTTTTTCTATTGCAGTGGACCTCATAATCCTAGCATTATTGTAGCTGCGACACTGTCGAAAATGAACAGAATGAGAGATGTCAAAATGTCGAGTGACAAGTCGAAGCTAAAGAGACAGAATAGTCGTTGTACTCGCAATCAAGTCTTATTTTTATACTCAATTTCTATTTTTACTCACAATCAAGTCTCATAATCGTAGCATTTTGTTTTCTGTAGTATTTTTTTGTACTCTCAATCAATTTAAGAGGTTTGTGACAATATATCCATCGCGTGTATAATCTCGCACGCATCGCGTGCATATAAGACTAGTTACTTAGATTACAACCAAATTTTGAACATGATTATATTTTACTTAATTAAAAAAGAAAATAACTACTTCATATTAATTTCCGTAATATTTTACAGTTACCTGATTAAGTTACCTTATATTAATTTCCGTAATATTTTAAATTTCATATTTTCTTTAAAGAAATCAAATAATTTTGGTTTTTTTTTTATTTCTAGAAAATTTCAGAATAATAATAATTAGGCTACAAAAATCAAATATCAACATATTTGTCTTACTCAAAAAAATGTCCTACCTTAATTATCTTTTTTCCTCAAATATATCTGAACATATCTTCTTTTTTTAGCACATGACCGTTCAATTGTTTTCTTGGAAGATTTTATTTTTATTTTTGTTTTTTTTCATATTAATTTTTGTATTTTTTAAAACTGTCTATAATTTTATGACATCAGCGTTTTTTTATATATCTACTTAATTATTTTGGTAAATTTTAAAATTACGTTGATTTGTTTTTATTTTCAGTAAATTTTATAAATTTCTGTAATATTTTAAAAATACTGATATTTTTTCTTGAAAGATTAAATCTTAACATAATTATCTTTTCCTTAAATGAAAATGAATATAGTTATTTAGTTGATTACCCTAAAATTAATTTCCATATTTTAATTCAGCGTTTTTTAATTAAAATCAAATAACTTTGGTTCTTTTACTTTCGTTATTTTTTTAACGTGGGTAAATTTTTAAGTTTGTTATTTTTTATATTTTTTTTGGTAAACTATGAAATTAATTTAAGCAATTTTTGTGTGTGTTTATTTCCTCCAAATTTAAAGACTTCTTATTATAATCAGTTATAAAAGTAATAAAATTAAAGTTAAAAATTATATCTGATTTTTTAATAAAACTATAATATAAAAAATAGAGAAAATAAAAAATAATATTAATGCTATTTTTGTCTCTTCCTTATTAAATCAATTGAGTTCTTCAATCAACATCAATGGAGGGGTTGAGTCCTTCAAACATTATCAATGGAGGAATTGAGTCCTTTAAGCATCATCTATGGAGAAGTTGAGTACCATAAAATTAGCCAACTATATTCATTAATCCAAATTCCTGACAAGACATTGTCAATAATAGAATTAGAGATAAACTCTCAACCATAGAAATTAATAATCAGTCCACTATAATGTTGAGTTGGTACATAATATAGATTATTAATAAATATAATCAATTGTAAATCATTAAGATGATTTTCAAAAATGGTGATAGACAATTTTTTTAGCACTTTTTTGGAAGATGATCGAAAGTGATAGACAATTTTTTTTAAAAGATGATTGGAGATGATGATGGATGATGACGGTTAATGATGATGATTGCACATTTTTTAAGACTATCTCTATTATATAAGCCAGCTCCTGAGGACATTTTAGTAACTTGACTTTTCGTGTCCACTTGCAAAAAGACAGTAATACCCTCCCCCGTTTAACAGTTAATAATTTAATAACAAATTATTTAAAAAGGAAAAAAAAAGAAACGGCTATCCTAATTACACAAAACCTTCGAATGTCAGAAAACCCCCAAAACCTTCTCTCTCTCTTCAGAAAACCCTTCAAAAAAAGGAAACCCTCGATCTCTCTTAGTCTCTCTCCTCAAAACCTTCTTTCTCTCTCTCTCTACCTCTGAGATCGGATTCTTTTCGTTTAATGGCAAAAGTTTAGGCGAATCCACCACCGTCGGCTCTTCCGGCATCTCCCAAAACTCCACCGTAAACCTCCACTTCAAGCTCCTTGGCGGCGGCAGCAATGGCGGCTCAACTTGCACGGAGTCATGGGATTGCTGCTTGAATATGCATGTACGCCGATCGAGATGCCAGATAGAGGGGACTCAATCATACCAGTTAGTTTTCCCCCTATTTATTTCTGAAGTATTTTAATTAAAATATGATTTGATTTTGAATTTGATTTTCTGGGTTTGGGCAGATTTGGTTGTTGCAAGTGCTGGAGATGATAAGAAGATTACATTGTGGCGTTAAAATGGGCAGATTTGGTTGTTGCAAGTGCTCGAGCTCCACAAGAGCCTTTACCACACCGATGATGTTCCTCAAGATACCTTTCTCTCTCCTAGGGTTTTTGTTTTGATTTTTGTTTTGTTTTGTTATTTTATTGAATTGTTTGTTTATCTCTCCTAGAGATTTTAATTTTGAATTTGATTTGAGGATAATTTGTTGATTTGAATAGGAGAGTTGAGGTTGTTGCAAGATTGAAGTCATTGGAGGAAGGTGCGACAAACTGTTTGGTGTGAATTTTGTCATTGAGTATATTTGTCAAAATGTTATTGATGTGGTCCATTGCTTTAATTGTTATTTGAATAACTGATTGACTGTTTGGTCACAATTTGAAGGTTATTTGAAAGTTGGAATGTGAAGGTTGGAATTCACCCGTCCAATGTGGTTGTGACTAGGTTGAAGCTCGATAAAGTCATGAAGGCATTGCTGGAACATAAGGCAGAAGGTCACCCGGAAAATGAAGGTATAATTTCTGTTGTTTTAGAAGTTTTGGTTTGGTTTATTTTGAGAAAATTAATCTGTTATTTTGGTGTTTTTTGTGATGTTGTTTTTACCTATTTATTTGCAAATTCAAGGTACTTGATCTGTTTCCCATTCCGGAATCATATTCTTTATGGATGTTAATCTATCGTATGCTGTCATCAAAACAAATAAAACTGGATCTAACAGTTCTTTTACTTCTATGTGACCACAAATAACATAACTTTTCTAAGCCCATATTATAAAATTGGAAAGAATATGGACATGATATGAGTCATATGAAAGCAATTGGAGCTTACAGTAATAGAGTCAAAACGGCTGGTAGTTTACTTTAGCTGGTTCCATTTTGTACACGTCAACTTTGTTATTAGTTTGTTGCTGTAATAGTTTACTGTTTACTTGGAGTAAGAGGTTATGAGTTTTCTTCTGTAACTTTCATTTAATGGTTGTATAACAGTCAGAGTTAAGGTAAAAAGAGAAAATACAAGGAAGAATTAATACATCTAATAGCAACCTGGATTAATTTGTAACTACGATCTTTCAAAAATATATCACAACCAAGAAAAGTTCATATGAAGAAAAATTAGGACTCAATTTCATTAGGATAATAATAAGATGAATATTCACGGGTATAGTGAGTTCTATGGTATGTTCACTTTGTATGACCCAATCATAAGCTTCTTTAGAGATACTCTTTATGCTGTCAACATGTCTCTGAAAACCTTCAAGCTTAGAAAGCATAAGCAGCAGCATAGAAATCCTAACTGTGTGAATTTCTACAGAGTTTTTTTTTTTTTTGACATAGTAATTTTTATTTACCAAATTCACATTAATTAGTCGTTAATTCGCGAGGAAATGATCAATAACATCAGATATTGAAACATTAATTTCAACACTGTTATTTTTTTTGTTTCAAACTGAACAGGTCGATGTGGTACAGGGTCAACTTTTCAATTCCTTTTTTTGAGTTTCTAAAACGGCTGTTTTTTGGAGATATTTTCAATAATTAGACTCCCTACAGTCTACACCTGTAGACATGTTCTGTATGTAAAGAAAAAGTTTTTCATTGAATTACTGTATTCTTTGAGCTGGATTTTTTTTGTCAAATTTTAATTTTGAGTGATAAATTTGATTACCCACTTCTTATTTTTGCTTGATTTTCCCTTTTTTGTTAGGTTTTTGGAGATTTCAGGGCCGACCTCAGTTTCTTCATAATTGCGTAGAAGATCAGAATGTGGGAAGAGATATAATTGTTCATCGTGTTCGCAGGAACATCAAAAACAAAAAAGATATGCCTACTGGTATTATGCCATCATTTTTTAGTTAATCATTTTTGTTGTTTCAGTTAATTAGACCTAAAAAGAACGGGCATATAAATTCATAATTCGTATTCTGTTTGGGTTATCCGTCATCTGTTTAAATTTCAATTTTGTTAGGTTTTCTTTGGGGGTTAATGTTAGGCTTAAGCAATTGAAGAGAATAAAAATTTGGATTTATATACAAGCTTAATGAGATCAAGGCATAAAGGTTGGAGCTTTAAAGAAGGGATGATATCACATTAATGACTTTGAGAATATATACCTGGTGTTAACCTATCCGTAAATTTAAGCATATTAGGTATCCCAAATTTCTGTGTTTGAAGGGGGGATTGGGTTTGGCGAGGTGGGAAGATAGCAACTTGACTTAGAAATAGCTTGAAACGAAGCTCAAATTTGAATGAAAGGTCCAAACTCTTGAGATGTCAAATTGATTGGATGTGTCAAGAATCCAAATCTTGGAGAGACATCGATAGTAACTAGGGGTTGGGAAAGTCTCTTGGTTGGTTGAGCAAGATGAGATTTGGGATTTTCTGTTAAGCAAGAGTTTGAGGTGGGTTTCATGGGGTTTTGTTTCAAACTGAACAGATGTGGTACATGGGTCGACTTTTCCATTCTTTTTTTGAGTTTCTAAAACGGCGCTTTTTTGGAGATATTTTCAATAATTAGGCTTTCTACTGTCTACATATGTTCTGTATGTAAAGTTAATTTTTTTTTAATGATTCTACTCTTTAATTTGTAGTGTATATTAGTATGTACAATTCTTTAAGATAAAACAAAAGAATTATGAAACTTTTGTGTTATTTTACAAAAAAGGGAAATTGCTTTTTAAGAAGTTTTATGTTCTCATACATAGCAATCTGAACATAATTGATTCATGATACTCCAGTTATACCATCCTCATACTAATACTCCAGTTTTGTAGTTTTCCTTTGACCTCACAGTGTTGTTTGCTAAATGTATAAGTGAATTTATACTCATATCCACAAGGGTACTTGATCTCAAAGTTTGATGTGGATTTTAAACTAAAATTTCTATAGTACTGTGTTGAAATGTCTCTCTATATGATCAATGTTGTAAGAACAGATCTATGTTGAAGCTGGACCAATAGGTCCGGTTGATTGGAATGTAGTTGAAGTGAAACTGGACCAACATTCTGGAAGCAAAGCTGAGAGTCTGAGACCACTGACCCAATTCTTAGAGGCAAGATTGTGGCTCAAGTTACTGCTACTTATGCAGTTGCAAGGTTCTACAAGCTTCAACTTGCTTGCTACAGGCTACCATCTGATTTATGTAATTAATTAAGTTCGTCTTTTTTTCCGATTATGCACTAAATAAACCAAATGCTTCCCTCTTTGGGATTGTCATTTGTGATTTGTGATCTGTGATCAATAAAATAGAAAAGGAGGATGCTCCCTTTTGTTCTTTGTAATCACATCGATCTATTATCAATGCTAATTAAGAGTTTTTATTTTAATACTATTGGCTTTACATTGAATTATGAAATTTATGTTATTTGTTAATATTGATGAATTTATCTTGATTTTACAATATGTTTGCGAATTGAGGGTATTAAATTTGTTTTTTTTATATTCGCACGCATCGCATGCATATAAGACTAGTATATTAAATAATAAAACTTGAGGGATTAATATTAAATATCAACTAGTTAATTTTTTTTTACTTTAGGCAAACAAGTCAATAAAAGAATAAATTAAGTGAATGGTCTAGATTTAATTGAAATCACTCAACGGTTAAGATTTAATTCAACAAGTTAGTCGTCGTAGGTCGACGACCTTCACAGAAGCGTCGTGATTCGATCAATGATGAATCATAAAGACTTTTCCTATAATTTCTAAAACAAAATGCTCAACTACCACCAAACTAAACCAAATTCGTCAAAGCTATTGAAAAGTAATTTCAGAATATCTTTTCATAATTATATATCTAAAGAGTTGCTAAACTCAGTGGGAGCTTAGTGTTTGTTATTCAACAAACTAAGGCCCAAGTATATATATATGTTTCATTGTGATTTATTTAAATGAGACACAAGGGTATTGTTTCTACCACGAATTTTTGAGAACATAATGTTTGTTTGCTCGAAATGATGTCCTTTTGGAGATTCGTTTCCAAAATAACAAGTGGGAGAAAATAGACCTCGAAAGTCTTCGAGGCGAACAACAAACATAAATGGACATTCCGGAGGCTTTTCGAAGTTCTTTAGAAAATCCGAACACGTATTCTTTAAGGACTTTAGAAGTGGCTTTTAAAGAATAGACATCTCTTAGAAGACTTTACAAGTGCTTCAAGGAGAACAGAATATTCAAAGGACTTTCAAGTGGCTGTTGATATTCTATTGTTTGATCGATGTTCTATACCCAAGTAGGCATAGAGTTCAAGTCACTGAAATTATGAGATTCTTCTATTAGATAGTGAAGAAACATAAAGTTCAGATCACTGAAACCATGATATTCTTCTATTAGATAGTTAAGAAACCTACAACTTACAGTCAAACTATTATCATGTAGATTAATGAGTTTGTGACTCGTAAGAAAGCTATGAAGAAACCTAGATTCCCTAAAATGGTTAGAGGCCATATATAGACTCAAATGTTTTAGATGGTTAAAGGCCATAAAACATAACCAATGTTTTGATGACAAAATTGAAAATTTGTTGATTTGCAAGAATAGTTTAACACCTATTTGTTGCAAGTCTGTTTTAAGGATAAAAACCATCAAGCATGGAATTGTGTTCACAACACAATGCTAGATTAGTTGCTAAAGGTTACAAGCAAATTCATGGCGTGGATTGTGTTGAAACCTCATGCATAATCGTAATGCTCAAGTCTATAATTCAAGCAATGATTGCATATTGGTACATATGCAAATTGGATGACAAAACGTATTCCTCAATCAAATGTTGGAAGAAACTATGTACATGGCATGTCATAGGATTTGTGGATCCAAATAAGTGCTTGAAAAGGAAAGCTAGCTTATGAAATCTAATTACAGATTTAAGCAAGCAATTGGGAATTGGAACTGTAATTTTTAGTGAAGCTAATAAGTATTTTAGTTTCATAAAATGTACATGATTCTTATAAATATATAAGAAGTTTAGTGGGAGTACGTAAAAACTTGATTGGTCCTATGTGTATCCTACACATATCTCTCTATTATGAAATAACATTCAAATGCTAATGACTTAGATTTGAAATTATTCATCAATAATGGACCATGGCGAAACTTAGTACATACTGGGTATTAAGATCTATTTACAAAGATCTTATAATATTGTTTTAGATTAAGTAATGGCATTTACTAAATCAAACACGAAAGACTCCATTGGAGACATTCGACCCATATGAATAAATCTAAGTAAAGGATACTTGAACTATGTATAAGCTGTTAGGGTATGATACATATGACAAAACATAAATCATGCCGGAAACCTTAATGCCAGGAAACATATTATTTACACATAATCATTTAGCATAATTCAGATGCATACACTTTGTAGCGTGCCCTCTGAAGGAAATAATGCCCTTGGTCCAAGTATGCATTCTATGTTAAGTCTAATAAATGCGGTTCAGTATTAATTAACAAGTTAATAATTCAGTGAGATCAAGTGAGCTGAATGCCTAGCTAGAGGCCGCTTCAGTTCAAGTGGAATTAATGATATTAATCCACAGCTTACTCTTGACTGAACCCGTAGGGTCACACAAATAGTACGTAAACGGATCAAGTATTTAATAGCATTAAATACTCCATCTATGAATATTCGGAACCGACGGATCTTGGTTTCAGTGGGAGCTAAGATCGTCACAGGCAAGGAATGAATACTCCGGAAACGATGATTTTGCCGGAAACGGAAATATGGATCGTATCGGAAATATAAATATTATCCAAGTCGTAGATGTTGCCGGAAACGGAAACATGGTACGTGTCGGAAAATATTATCGGAAATGGAAATATTGCCAGAATCGGAAATATTGCCGGAAACGGAAATATTGTCAGAATCGGAAATATTACCGGAATCGGAAAATAATTCCGGAAACGGAAATATTAAATATTTGTTCGAAACGGAAATTAATTCCGGAATCGGAAATATTAAATATTGTTCGTATCGGAAATGAATTCCGGAATCGGAAAATTTAATCGGAAGCGCATCGTACGAATAAGCATCGGACGAGGCCTGCCGGACGAGGCCCAGCACGAAGCCAGGCCATCGCCCAGCAAGCCAAGCGCGCCGCACAAACAGCCACGCCAGGCCCAACGCAAGGCCAGGCCCAGCAGGCTGCGCGCAGCGCGCACAGCGCGCACAGCACGCGCAGCGCGCAGCGCGCACAGCGCGCACAGCACGCGCAGCGCGCAGCGCGCACAGCGCGCATAGCACGCGCAGCACGCGCAGCGCGCAGCGCGCGCGGGCGCTGAGTGGGCTGCTGCTCGCGCGCACGCATGGGGCCCATCGTGGCTGCCGTGCGTGTGTGTGCAAGTGTTTGTGTTCGTGCACGTTTCCTAAAACATGCAGAGTTCGGTTAATGATTAAATTCCTAATTCTATTTGATAAATTAATTAAATTAGAGTTCTTGTAGGATTCTAGGTTTGATTAATTTGTATCTGAATAGGATTTCGATTCCCTTTCCATACCGCTATAAATATGAGGCTAGGGCTCACAATTTATAACACAAGTTTCAAAGTATTCAAAGTGAGTTTTTGAGAGAAAAATTCAGTCACACATTTGCCTATAAAGTGCCGAAAATAATAGTACCTTAAGGGCGATTCTAGTTGGTCAATCTTAAGGCGGATCCGGACGTGCTGTGGACTATCTACGGAGGGACGACACTTGGAGTCCTAAAGACTTGTTCTTGTTCGGTTCGGGCGCAGCTAGGGAAGGCACGCAACAAAGAGTATGCATCTAATCTATGCTAAATGATTATGTGTAAATAATATGTTTTCCTGGGTTTATGGTTTTTCCGCATGATTTATGAATTGTCATATGTATCATAACCTAACAGTGGTATCACGAGCCCCTTATTATTTTCATAATCTAAATTGCATGAACATGGTTAAATATTACAAATTTGCAAGAATTAAAAGGGGTGATTAATTTTCGTAATTGTTAATTAATTGCAAATTGCGTTTATTTAATTATACGTACGCAGTTTTTCGGCAGTTTCTTCGTTACTCATCCGAATTGAGTGATTTTTGTGTCAATTCCGCATGTAAAAAGCATTCTAAAATTTTGACAAATTCGAAGCCTAACTATGACTTTTCGAAGGTTTTAGTTTTTCGAATGCAAAATTTCGTAAATTTAAGATGTTAAATTAAATATTTGCGATTCTTGTTGATAAATCTTGAATTTTTGATTGACCTACTGCATATGTTTAACAAGTTTGAATGCCTAGTCTTGTTAATTATGCAATCTAATTTGTAATTATGATTAATTTGTTGAAAATTAGAATAATTTAGAATTAATTTGATTTTCATAATTAATTGTAATTTAATTAGAAACCTATGATTAAAAACCACCATAAAAATTGTAAATTTACGATAAATTTTAAATTTTTATGACCTAGACTTGAATCCATAACAATCGGAAATCAATTGGATAATAAATTTTCGATTTTTCGCCCTAAAATTATGAAATTAATATTATTTATTAATTTGTCATTAATTTTAAATATAAATTTTAAATTTTTATGCGATTCGTTCATATAACTTGCACGCACGAAGCAATGGACGCTTCGTGTTACCCTTAAGGGGTGTTGTATAATGCGGGCATGCGACGACGAGCAAGGGAGCTCGTCGCCCGTGCGGCACGAATGCAATGAGCAAGGGCGTAGTGCACGAGCACAAGGCAGCAGCCCTGCCTTGTGTCGTGTGCCACGACCAATGGACGAATGGGCATGGGCGTAGGGCGAGCCAAGGCAGTCGCGTGTGGGCAGCAAGCGAGCTGCGCCACAACGCGCGCTGCCTCGCACAAGAGCGCGCAGCCTCGCGCGCAGCGAGCGCAAGCTCGCGTGCCACGAGCGCTGCGCCTAGCATTGCTCGCGCGCACAGCGAGCGATGTCGCCCGCCCAGCGAGCGATGTCGCCCGCCCAGCGAGCGATGTCGCGCGCCCAGCGAGCGATGGCTCGCGCGCCCAGCGAGCGATGTCGCGCGCCCAGCGAGCGATGTCGCGCGAGCACTGCGAGCGATAGCCCGCGTGCGATGAGCGCTGGCGCGCGCAGCGAGCACCAATGCGTGCGGAGGCTTGCGATAGGGATGCAGCAGCTATGCGACGAGCGCATGGGCTGCGCGCACATGGCCAGCAATGGCTGTGTGCGTGCGGCCCATGGGCGTGCTACGCGTAGGGTGTTTGCGTTACGATTAGATCGTTTTGAATGTTTAATTTGAAAATTTCAGTTCACGTAATTTTAATTAATTTTAAAATTAATAATTTAAATTATTTTCTTGGATTTTAATTTTGAATATTATAATTATAATAAATGTTATTTATTCTAATTATTTTACTAAAATTAAAATCATGAATTAATTTAAATGCGACTGAAATTAAATTAAACTTTTTGGATTCAATTATAAATTTATATGAGCTTTAAATTTTAATTAAATTTGTATGTTTCCGGTTAGACTAGAAATACATTTTTATGTTTAAAATTGGTAAAGCATATGAATTTATTGGTTTAAGTGGGAGCGCTTTTTAGTCATAAACTCTTGATTAGGTCTACAAATCCTTAAGGTTAAAACAACTTGATTAGAATTAATAAGGACTGAATAATTGGTAGATTATTGGTGCCCTTGATTAATTGCTGCAAATGTTTACGTGATGCATAATTTGTTTTACTAACCAGCTATGTGGGCCATTCATGATAATGAATGGGTGAATGGTATATATTGTATATGTACTGTTTTGCAGGTTATGAAGTGACTAGTATGGCCCAAATAGGATAGAAAATATGGTCTGCGTACCATTAATTTGAATGTAATTGGTCTAAAGTACCAAAGTTATTTTTCAATTCAAATATGGTCTGCGAACCATCAAATAGTTGTAATTAGTTATAGCTTATCCTATTTGAAGAAAATGGTGCCTCCCACGGAGATTTTCAAGACGGACTTTGAAGTCAAAGCTTCAAGATGAAGTCGGGCCATACTAGATCACAAATGTCTTATGCATGTTTTAAGTTATTTATTGTTTTAAATATGTCTTAAAATGCATGAGATCAAAAGCTTGATTATGTTGCATGATTAAGGATTTTAGTTCACTTAAAATCTAACCAACATAGTAAGAGCCTTAAGTTCCAAACTTAAAAATTGAGTTAAAAGGTGCCATGCCAAAATATACACTTGCTTGGATATCCTTTACATCAATCTAGTAATAGTTTTCGCTCAGCGAGGTGTTACTTATTGGTCCTAAAGGGGCAAGGTACACAAATAATTGTGAGTACATGTTAGTTTTGGTGAAACTCAACGATATAAGTAAGTAGTCCTTTTATGTCGTGGCAAATTTGATAGGTTTACCTAATAAGTTCTTAGACGTACCTATCAACCAAGAATAGTTTCTAGACTATTAGCAAAAGGCTTTTGCTTACCTAAGATGTTCTAGGATTAAGTCGACAAACTGTGCTTAGTTCTTCAATGATTTTAGGATCTTGGAATCATTTTATTCACACCTGCCGGAACACATAATTTGAATAAAATGCTTAATAAACATTGAATTATGCATGTATGCTAGAATTTAAGTTTATTAAGAGAAACTGTGAATGGTTATTTATTTGTTTATTCTTTTCAATTGTAGTTTTTAATATGGCAAACAACAATTCATTCAACATTCGATCAATTCTCGAAAAGGAGAAGTTGAACGGGAAAAACTTCCTTGACTGGCAAAGGAACTTGCAAATAGTTCTTATGCAGGAAGAAAAGGAGTATGTCCTAGATGAGGCGATGCCCGAAGCTGCAGGCGACGGGGTCACTCAGGCAGCCCTCAATCGTTGGATTGATGCCAACAAGGATGTGAAATGTCTAATGCTCGCCACCATGAGTGCGGATCTGCAGAAAACGTTCATCAACTCAGATGCTTTCACAATCATCAGTGAGTTGAAGAACATGTTCCAAGATCTGGCTCGAGTCGAAAGATTCGAGACTCATAGGCAAATTCTTGAGACCAAGCTTAAGAAAGGCGAGCCCGTAAGTCCACATGTTCTCAAAATGATTGGACTCATTGAGAATATGAGTCGGCTGGATCAGCAATTTTCTCAGGAAATGGCTATAGACACCATCCTCCATTCTCTTCATAGCGGGTATGATCAGTTCAAACTGAACTACAGTATGAATAGTCTGGACAAAACGCTCACTGAGCTTCACGGTATACTGAAGACCGCTGAAAAGACGCTCAAAAGTGATAAGCAGGATGTGCTTATGGTGCGTGGGGGCAAGTTCAAGAAATCTGGAAAGAAGAGGAATGCTAAGAAAGGTGGCAACAAGGCCAGCCCAACTAAGCAAACTGGCGCCAAATCTGCAAAGAGAAAGGTCAGTCAACCCACTTCTGAATCCGAATGCTTCTACTGCAAGAAGAAGGGGCATTGGAAGAGAGATTGCTTGAAGCTAAAGGAAGATCAGAAGAACGGAACAGTCGTTCCATCTTCAGGTATTTTCGTTATAGACTGTATACTTGCTAATTCAACTTCTTGGGTATTAGATACAGGTTGTGGCTCACACTTATGTTCCAATCCACAGGGACTAAGAAGAAGTAGAAAGTTAAGCAAGGGTGAAGTCGACCTACGAGTGGGAAATGGAGCACGGATTGCTGCATATATTAGCTGTAGGAACTTACTATTTGTCGTTGCCCTCCGGGCTAGTTTTGGAACTGGAAGAATGTTTCCATGTTCCAAGTCTTACTAAAAACATCATTTCAGTTTCTTGCTTAGATGCTAAGGGATTTTCCTTTATAATAAAAGACAATAGTTGTTCGTTTTATTTTAAAGAGATGTTTTATGGATCTGCTAGATTAGTCAATGGACTTTATTTATTAGATCACGACAAACAAGTATATAACATAAATACCAAAAAGGCCAAAAAGGATGATTCAGATCTCACCTATCTGTGGCATTGTCGATTAGGCCATATAAACTTGAAACGCTTAGAAAGACTTCAAAGGGAAGGAATTCTAGAACCATTTGACTTAGAGGATTATGGTAAATGCGAATCATGTTTACTTGGCAAAATGACGAAGCAACCTTTCTCTAAAGTTGGAGAAAGAGCAAATGAACTATTGGGTTTAATCCATACAGATGTATGTGGACCAATGAGTACAAATGCTAGAGGTGGTTTCAGCTACTTTATCACTTTCACTGATGACTTCAGTAGGTATGGTTATGTCTACCTAATGAAGCATAAGTCTGAATCCTTTGACAAATTCAAGGA
This sequence comes from Spinacia oleracea, assembly GCF_020520425.1. Lineage (NCBI taxonomy): Eukaryota > Viridiplantae > Streptophyta > Magnoliopsida > Caryophyllales > Amaranthaceae > Spinacia > Spinacia oleracea. The sequence goes on along the minus strand of NC_079490.1, from coordinate 106,262,353 downwards.
ATTTCAGAGTGAAGTAGAGAATCAATTAGGCAAGAAGATTAAGGCACTGCGGTCTGATAGAGGCGGTGAATATCTGAGCTATGAATTTGATGACCATCTGAAAGAATGTGGAATTCTATCAGAATTGACTCCTCCTGGAACACCACAATGGAACGGTGTGTCAGAACGGAGGAACAGAACCTTGCTAGACATGGTCAGGTCAATGATGGGTCAAGCCGAACTTCCATTAGAATTTTGGGGACATGCACTAAATACAGCTGCACTCACTATAAATAGAGCTCCGTCTAAAGCTGTCGAAAAGACTCCATACGAATTATGGTTTGGAAAGCCTCCAAATGTGTCTTTTCTTAAGATTTGGGGATGTGAAGTATACGTCAAACGATTAATTTCAGACAAACTTCATCCAAAATCTGACAAATGTATCCTTGTGGGCTATCCAAAGGAAACAAAGGGGTATTACTTCTACAATACATCTGAGAACAAAGTGTTTGTTGCTCGAGATGGTGTCTTTTTGGAGAAGGATCACATTTCCAAAATGACAAGTGGGAGAAAAGTAGACCTCGAAGAAATTCGAGTCGAACAACAAACTCTAGAGAATGCTCAAGATGACATTCAGGATGAAACTCAGAGATCTTTAGAAGAATCTGGTGAGAATCATGGTCAATCTAGAAATGTTACCCCGCGTAGATCGCAAAGATATAGATCTCAACCGGAAAGGTACTTAGGTATTTTGACGAACGAGAGCTATGACGTTCTATTACTTGAAAGTGATGAACCTGCGACTTACAAGCAAGCTATGACGAGCCCTAGCTCCAAGCAATGGCAAGAAGCCATGCAATCTGAATTAGACTCCATGTCTGAAAACCAAGTATGGGATTTGGTCGATTTGCCAGATGGCTACCAAGCCATTGGAAGCAAATGGGTTTTCAAACTGAAAAAGGACAAGGATGGGAAACTTGAAGTTTTCAAAGCTAGATTAGTTGCAAAAGGTTACAGGCAAGTCCACGGTGTGGATTACGATGAAACCTTTTCACCAGTTGCAATGCTAAAGTCTATTCGAATAATGTTAGCAATCGCTGCATATTACGATTACGAAATATGGCAGATGGATGTCAAAACTGCTTTCTTAAACGGCATTTTAACAGAAACTGTGTTTATGACACAGCCTGAAGGTTTTGAGGATCCAAAGAATGCTAAAAAGGTATGCAAGCTAAAGAAGTCAATCTACGGATTGAAGCAGGCATCCAGGAGCTGGAATATACGTTTTGATGAAGCAGTCAGTGACTTTGGTTTCATCAAGAACGCGGACGAATCTTGTGTATACAAGAAGGTCAGTGGGAGCAAAATTGCTTTCCTAGTATTATATGTCGACGACATATTGCTTATCGGAAATGACATTCCTATGTTGAACTCTGTCAAGATTTGGCTTGGGAAATGTTTTTCGATGAAGGATCTAGGAGAAGCACAGTACATATTGGGCATCAAGATTTACAGAGATAGATCTAAAACGATGATTGGACTTAGTCAAAGCACTTATATCAATAAGGTGCTTGATAGGTTCAAGATGGCGGACTCCAAGCGAGGCTACCTACCCATGTCTCATGGAATGACTCTAAGCAAGACTCAGTGCCCAAAAACACTTGATGAGCGTAGACGAATGAATGGGATTCCATATGCATCATTGATTGGTTCAATAATGTATGCTATGATATGTACACGCCCGGATGTTGCGTACGCACTCAGTGCTACGAGCAGATACCAGTCAGACCCAGGAGAGGCGCATTGGACTGCTGCCAAGAACATTCTGAAGTACCTGAAAAGGCACAAAGATGACTTCCTGGTCTATGGTGGAGATGATGAATTAATTGTTAAAGGCTATACGGACGCAAGTTTCCAAACCGACAAAGATGATTTCAGATCACAGTCTGGGTTTGTCTTCTGCCTCAACGGAGGAGCAGTAAGCTGGAAAAGTGCTAAGCAAAGCACCATTGCGGATTCTACAACTGAAGCGGAGTACATTGCTGCACATGAAGCAGCAAAGGAAGCTATATGGCTAAGGAAGTTCATAGGAGAACTTGGTGTAGTCCCCTCCATTAAAGGACCAATAGCCCTGTATTGTGATAATAACGGAGCTATTGCACAGGCAAAAGAGCCTAGACACCACCAGAGAGTCAAGCATGTACTTCGTAGATTTCACCTTCTACGAGAGTTCGTTGAAAGAAAAGAAGTCGAGATAAGCAAAATTGGAACTGATGACAACATATCAGATCCATTAACTAAACCTCTGCCGCAGGCGAAGCACAACTCGCACACTGCAGCTATGGGAATCAAGCATATTGGAGAATGGCTTTGATGTCTCTGTTTAATGTTTTAAAGTTTTAGAGTTTAAATCTTTGTAAAACATTATTGGTTAATCATTCACAATAAATGAAAAGAATTCATTTTTCCATTTAATTTGTGGTTTATTAAATGACGAGTCCCTTCAATTTGACGATATATTCAAGATAGACTGTCAGGACCAGTCCTGTGACTAAGAAATGTCTATCAAGTGAACTTGAATGTCAAAGGTTGAAAATGGTCCCCAATCGGAGTTTTCTATAAAATTGGACGCATAGAAAACGTTAGACGATTAGAATGCAAGATGACTAGTAGTTCTGTTTCTTGAACTATGTGGACATGGCAATGTCATAATCATTTGCATAGATACTTACTTTGGGAAGACTAGTATCGGACGAGACTTATGAAACTTTACTGTAAGAGATGAAAGTCTGTCATAAGTAAATTTCATTAAATTATTAGACACTAAATCCTCAATACCTGAGTGATTTGAGACTACTTGTTTGAGAACTGGTTGCTTTGACGTTGACCAACCGTCGCACCGTAAAAGGAGGCTATAAAGGCAACGCTCAGGTAATCACCTATCAAACGAAGTCTAATCTCAAGATCGCAAGATTGGGATTGTCCTCCCATAAATCGGGATGAGATGCTTAAAAGTTGTACAAGGCCACTCGGAGAGCTAGAAACTGTGAAATGCATGGCCGTGCTCGGATGAATCATAGGCTATGATTATCTGTTTATTTGATCAGTTGAACTCTGAAACCGAGGAACACCTCTGGACATAATAAGGATGACAACTCTTACCTTATGTTCAAGAGCAAGCATCGAGCGACAAAGGAATTAGGAAATGCACACTTGTCCCTAAGGACAAGTGGGAGACTGAAGGAAATAATGCCCTTGGTCCAAGTATGCATTCTATGTTAAGTCTAATAAATGCGGTTCAGTATTAATTAACAAGTTAATAATTCAGTGAGATCAAGTGAGCTGAATGCCTAGCTAGAGGCCGCTTCAGTTCAAGTGGAATTAATGATAATAATCCACAGCTTACTCTTGACTGAACCCGTAGGGTCACACAAATAGTACGTAAACGGATCAAGTATTTAATAGCATTAAATACTCCATCTATGAATATTCGGAACCGACGGATCTTGGTTTCAGTGGGAGCTAAGATCGTCACAGGCAAGGAATGAATACTCCGGAAACGATGATTTTGCCGGAAACGGAAATATGGATCGTATCGGAAATATAAATATTATCCAAGTCGTAGATGTTGCCGGAAACGGAAACATGGTACGTGTCGGAAAATATTATCGGAAATGGAAATATTGCCAGAATCGGAAATATTGCCGGAAACGGAAATATTGTCAGAATCGGAAATATTACCGGAATCGGAAAATAATTCCGGAAACGGAAATATTAAATATTTGTTCGAAAAGGAAATTAATTCCGGAATCGGAAATATTAAATATTGTTCGTATCGGAAATGAATTCCGGAATCGGAAAATTTAATCGGAAGCGCATCGTACGAATAAGCATCGGACGAGGCCTGCCGGACGAGGCCCAGCACGAAGCCAGGCCATCGCCCAGCAAGCCAAGCGCGCCGCACAAACAGCCACGCCAGGCCCAGCGCAAGGCCAGGCCCAGCAGGCTGCGCGCAGCGCGCAGCGCGCGCGGGCGCTGAGTGGGCTGCTGCTCGCGCGCACGCATGGGGCCCATCGTGGCTGCCGTGCGTGTGTGTGCAAGTGTTTGTGTTCGTGCACGTTTCCTAAAACATGCAGAGTTCGGTTAATGATTAAATTCCTAATTCTATTTGATAAATTAATTAAATTAGAGTTCTTGTAGGATTCTAGGTTTGATTAATTTGTATCTGAATAGGATTTCGATTCCCTTTCCATACCGCTATAAATATGAGGCTAGGGCTCACAATTTATAACACAAGTTTCAAAGTATTCAAAGTGAGTTTTTGAGAGAAAAATTCAGTCACACATTTGCCTATAAAGTGCCGAAAATAATAGTACCTTAAGGGCGATTCTAGTTGGTCAATCTTAAGGCGGATCCGGACGTGCTGTGGACTATCTACGGAGGGACGACACTTGGAGTCCTAAAGACTTGTTCTTGTTCGGTTCGGGCGCAGCTAGGGAAGGCACGCAACAAAGAGTATGCATCTAATCTATGCTAAATGATTATGTGTAAATAATATGTTTTCCTGGGTTTATGGTTTTTCCGCATGATTTATGAATTGTCATATGTATCATAACCTAACACCCTCCCTAGCTGCGCCCGAACCGAACAAGAACAAGTCTTTAAGACTCCAAGTGTCGTCCCTCCGTAGATAGTCCACAGCACGTCCGGATCCGCCTTAAGCTTGACCAACTAGAATCGCCCTTAAGGTACTATAAATTTCGGCTAATAGGGCAAGAGTGTATGGTTGATTTTTGCGAAAATCTTACCTTTGAATACTTGAATCTTACGTGTATAAATTTGTGACCCTAGGCACATATTTATAGAGTTATAGAAAAGGACTTAGAATACTATTAGAATACAAATTTAGTTTAATTAGAATCCTATTAGGACTCTTATTAAATAAAATCTATCTACTAGGATTAGGATTTAATCATAGAACAAATTCTAATAGCTTTAGGATTTGTATTGCACACAACCGTACACGAGCACGAGCACGAGCACCACCCGCGCAAGCCTTGCGGCCCACGTGAGCTGCACTCGCTCGCAGCCCAGATTTGCTCCGCGCGCGCCAAGGCCTTGTTGGGCCTGGCCTTGCGCTGGGCCTGGCGGGGCTTGGCTGTGTGCGATTGATGCGTGTGGCTTGCCGGGCGATGGCCCGACTTCGTGCCGGGCCTTCGTCTGGCAGGCCTCGTCCGATGCTAATTCGTACGATACGCTTCTGATTAAATTCCCGATTCCGGAATTTATTCCCGATACGAACAATATTTAACATTTCCGATTCCGGAATTAATTTCCGTTTCGAACAAATATTTAATATTTCCGTTTCCGGAATTATTTTCCGATTCCGATAATATTTCCAATTCTGACAATATTTCCGTTTTCGGTAATATTTCTTATTCCGGTAATATTTCCATTTCCGATAATATTTTCCGATACGTAACATGTTTCCGTTTTCGGAAACATCTACGACTTGGATAATATTTATATTTCCGATACGATCCATATTTCCGTTTCCGGCAATATCATCGTTTCCGGAGTATTCATTTTTTGCTTTTGACGATCTCAGCTCCCACTGAAACCAAGATCCGTAGATTTCGAATATCCATAGATGGAGTATTTAATGCCATTAAATATTTGATCCGTTTACGTACTATTTGTGTGACCCTAAGGGTTCAGTCAAGAGTAAGCTGTGGATTAATATCATTAATTCCACTTGAACTGAAGCGACCTCTAGCTAGGCATTAAGCTCACTTGATCTTACTGAATTTATTAACTTGTTAATTAATACTGAACCGCATTTATTAGACTTAACATTAAATGCATACTTGGACCAAGGGCATTATTTTCTTCAGTCTCCCACTTGTCCTTAGGGAAAAGTGTGCATTTCCTAATACCTTTGTCGCTCGATGCTTGCTCTTGAACATAAGGTAAGAGTTGTCATCCTTATTATGTCCAGAGGTGTTTCTCGGTTTCAGAGTTCAACTGATCAAATAAACAGATAATCATAGCCTATGATTCATCTGAGCACGACCATGCATTTTACAGTTTCTAGCTCTCCGAGTGGCCTTGTACAACTATCAGCATCTCTTCCCGATTTATGGGAGGACAATCCCAATCTTGCGATCTTGAGATTAGACTTCGTTTGATAGGTGATTACCCGAGCGTTGCTTTTATAGCCTCCTTTTACGGTGCGACGGTTGGTCAACGTCAAAGTAAGCAGTTCTCAAACAAGTAATCTCAAATCATTCAGGTATTGAGGATTTAGTGTCTAATAATTTTAATGAAATTTACTTATGACAGATTTTCATCTCTTACAGTAAAGTTTCATAGGTCTGTCCGATACTAGTCTTCTCAAAGTAAGTATCTATGCAAATGATTACGACATTGCCATGTCCACATAGTTCAAGAAACAGAACTACTAGTCATCTTGCATTCTAGTCGTCTAATGTTTTCTATGCGTCCATCTTTATAGAAAACTCCGACCAGGGACCATTTTCAACTTTTGACATTCAAGTTCACTTGATAGACATTTCTTAGTCACAAGACTGGTCCTGACAGTCTATCTTGAATATATTGTCAAATTGAAGGGACTCATCATTTAATACTAAACCAAGATTAAATGGAATATGAAAATACATTTCATATATGATAAATGTTCAAACCCAACGTTTTACAACCATGGGCCTCAAACCCATCTTTAAAACAGTTCATGGAATTCAAAGCTATGCTTGATATCCAGTGCTACAATGTGAGTGTTGCTTATCACTTGTTGCATAGGTTTAGTTATCATGCTTTGCCAATCTTAATATCCTTTTCATCGAATGTTCTTCGAGTTATGATGATAAGATCTTTTGAGTTTTTTTATTATGTGATCTAGTCTTTCTTACCTCGATAGTGGTTCTACGCATTTTGCAATAAAGAACCATCAAGTCAGCAGACATGTGATCCACCCAAGTTCAGTGAAGAACTCTTAAACAACCCTGTTTCATTGCTTCTTAGGCAATAATTACTTTTACTTCAACTGTATAGGTTGCTAGTGATGCTTTGTTTTGATTTACCTATCCAAGCAGTTCATAGATATGTGGAAGACTTTCCAACTATATCTTAGAACATAGAAATTATTATTTTAATTTCCCACGCAACAACCCATGGTCTCCAATCCATGTTGCCATTTCAAAATACGATGCTCTATAGCTCGTCCTTGCCAATGGTTAACTCCAAAAGGATCTTGCTTGATCCTTTACCAGTGTTTATGCGTGTAGCATCAATATTTAGCATATCTTTATTTCCTTGAATCAAGAACTTTTCTTGTGTACCTTTTCAAGTACCATAAGTTTTCTTGATCTCAATCTAGTTGATCTTTACTTAGATCAATAGAGATTGGTATATGTTCATCATGCCTTAAGTCATACGATACGTTTTTGGCGATCCTCATATTATATCATACATGATAAATTCTTTTGCAGAATAATTCCCAATTGAATTCTATTCATGTAACTTTAGCTCATTCAATTTCAGTAGATACTGAATCCTACTAAATTCTTTGACATATAATATTGGTTAGGAATCTCATTTAGATCCTTTGATGTTTAACTTTCGTGTTTTGATTTAGTAAATGCCATTACTTAATCTAAAACAATATTATAATAATGTATTGTGATAATAATGGAGCTATTGCACAGGCAAAGGAGCCTAGACACCACCAAAGAGTCAAGCATGTACTTCGTAGATTTCACCTTCTACGAGAGTTCGTTGAAAGAAAAGAAGTCGAGATAAGCAACGTTGGAACTGATGACAACATCTCAGATCCATTGACTAAACCTCTGCCGCAGGCGAAGCACAACTCGCATACTGTAGCTATGGGAATCAAGCATATTGGAGAATGGCTTTGGTGTCCTTTTTAATGTTTTAAAGTTTTAGAGTTTAATACTTTGTAAAACATTATTGGTTAATCATTCACATAAATGAATAGAATTCATTTTTCCATTTAATTTGTGGTTTATTAAATGATGAGTCCCTTCAAATTGACGATATATTCAAGATAGACTGTCAGGACCAGTCCTGTGACTAAGAAATGTCTATCAAGTGAACTTAAATGTCAAAAGTTGAAAATGGTCCCTGGTCGGAGTTTTCTATAAAGATGGACGCATAGAAAACGTTAGACGACTAGAATGCAAGATGACTAGTAGTTCTGTTTCTTGAACTATGTGGACATGGCAATGTCGTAATCATTTGCATAGATACTTACTTTGAGAAGACTAGTATCGCACAGACCTATGAAACTTTACTGTAAGAGATGAAAATCTGTCATAAGTAAATTTCATTAAAAATTATTAGACACTAATCCTCAATACCTGAGTGATTTGAGATTACTTGTTTAAGAACTGCTTACTTTGACGTTGTCAACCGTCGCACCGTAAAAGGTGGATATAAAGGCAACGCTCAAGTAATCACCTATTAAACGAAGTCTAATCTCAAGATCGCAAGATTGGGATTGTCCTCCCATAAATCGGGATGAGATTCTGAAAAGTTGTACAAGGCCACTCGGAGAGCTAGAAACTGTAAAATGCATGGCCGTGCTCAGATGAATCATAGGCTATGATTATCTGTTTATTTGATCAGTTGAACTCTGAAACCGAGAAACACCTCTGGACATAATAAGGATGACAACTCTTACCTTATGTTCAAGAGCAAGCATCGAGCGACAAAGGAATTAGGATATGCACACTTGTCCCTAAGGACAAGTGGGAGACTGAAGGAAATAATGCCCTTGGTCCAAGTATGCATTTAATGTTAAGTCTAAAAAATGCGGTTCAGTATTAATTAACAAGTTAATAATTCAGTGAGATCGAGTGAGCTGAATGCCTAGCTAGAGGCCGCTTCAGTTCAAGTGGAATTAATGATATTAATCCACAGCTTACTCTTGACTGAACCCGTAGGGTCACACAAATAGTACGTAAACGGATCAAGTATTTAATGGCATTAAATACTCCATCTATGGATATTCGGAATCGACGGATCTTGGTTTCAGTGGGAGCTGAGATTGTCAAAGGCAAGAAATGAATACTCCGGAAACGATGATGTTGTCGGAAACGGAAATATGGATCGTATCGGAAATATAAATATTATCCAAGTCGTAGATGTTGCCGGAAACGGAAACATGGTACGTATCGGAAAATATTATCGGTAATGGAAATATTGCCGGAATCGGAAATATTGCCGGAAACGGAAATATTGTCAGAATCGGAAATATTATCAGAATCATAAAATAATTCCGGAAACGGAAATATTAAATATTTGTTCGAAACGGAAATTAATTTCGGAACCGGAAATGTTAAATATTGTTTGTATCGGAAATGAATTCCGGAATCAGGAATTTAATCGGAAGCGCATCGTACGAATTAGCATCGGACGAGACTTGCTAGACGAAGGCCCAACACGAAGCCAGGCCCACGTCCAGCAAGCCAAGCGCCCAACACACACGCTGCCAAAGCCTCGCCAGGCCCAGCGCAAGGCCAGGCCCAGCAAGGCCATGGCGCGAGCGCTCGTGGGCTGCGAGCTGCGCATGCTCGTGTGGGCCGCAAGGCCTGCGCGGGTCGTGCGGTACGCTCGTGGTCGTACGACGTTTGTGTTCGATACGAATCCTAAAGCTATTGGAGTTCGTTCTATGATTAAATCCTAATCCTATTAGATAGAATTTGTTTAAATAGAGTTTTAATGGAATTCTAAATTAAACTAATTGGTATCCTAATAGGATTCTAAATCCCTTTCCATGACTCTATAAATATGTGCCTAGGTTCACAATTTATGACATGAATTCAAGTATTCAAAGGTAAGATTTTCAAGCAAAAATCAGCCAAACACTTGCCCTACATTAGCCGAAAATTCTAAGTACCTTAAGGGCAATTCTAGTTGGTCAAGCTTAAGGCGGATCTGGACGTGATGTGGACTATCTACGGAGGGACGACACTTGGAGTCCTAAAGACTTGTTCTTGTTCGGTTCGGGAGCAGCTAAGGAGGGCACGCTACAAAGTGTATGCATCTAAATTATGCTAACTGATTATGTGCAATTAATATGATTCCTGGCATATAGGTTTTTCCGCATGATTTATGGTTTTTCATATGCATCATAACCTTACACAATCTTGCTTACCTCGACTTCTTTTCTTTCAACGAACTCTCGTAGAAGGTGAAATCTACGAAGTACATGCTTGACTCTCGGGTGGTGTCTAGGCTCCTTTGCCTTTGCAATATCTCCGTTATTATCACAATATATAGAGCTATTGGTCCTTTAATGGAGGGGACTACACCAAGTTCACCTATGAACTTCCTTAGCCAAATAGATTTCTTTGCTGCTTCATGTGCAGCAATGTACTCCGCTTGAGTTGTAGAATCCGTAATGGTGCTTTGCTTAGCACTTTTTCAGCTTACTGCACCTCCGTTGAGGCAGAAGACAAACCCAGACTGTGATCTGAAATCATCTTTCTCGGTTTGGAAACTTGCGTCCGTATAGCCTTTAATGATTAATTCATCATCTCCACCATAGACCAGGAAATCATCTTTGTGCCTTTTCAGGTACTTCAGAATATTCTTGGCAGCAGTACAATGTGCCTCTCCTGGGTCTGATTGGTATCTGCTCGTAGCACTGAGTGCGTACGCAACATCCGGGCGTGTACATATCTTAGCATACATTATTGAACCAATCAATGATGCATATGGAATCCCACTCATTCGTCTACTCTCATCCAGTGTTTTTGGGCACTGAGTCTTGCTTAGAGTCATTCCATGAGACATGGGTAGGTAGCCTCGCTTGGAGTCTGCCATATTGAACCTTTCAAGCACCTTATTGATATAAGTGCTTTGACTGAGTCGAATCATCTTCTTAGATCTATCCCTGTAAATCTTGATGCCCAGTATGTACAGTGCTTCTCCTAGATCCTTCATCGAAAAACATTTCCCAAGCCAAATCTTGACAAAGTTCAACATAGGAATGTCATTTCCGATAAGTAATATTTCGTCTACATATAATACTAGAAAATCAATTTTGCTCCCACTGACCTTCTTGTATACACCAGATTCGTCTGCATTCTTGACGAAGCCAAAGTCACTGACTGCTTCATCAAAACGTACATTCCAGCTCCTTGATGCTTGCTTCAATCCGTAAATGGATTTCTTAAGCTTACATACCTTTTTAGCATTCTTTGGATCCACAAAACCCTCAGGCTGTGTCATAAACACAGTTTCTGTGAAAACGCCGTTTAAGAAAGCGGTTTTGACATCCATCTGCCATATTTCGTAATCGTAATATGCAGCGATTGCTAACATTATTCGAATAGACTTTAGCATTGCAACTGGTGAAAAGGTTTCATCGTAATCCACAGCGTGGACTTGCCTGTAACCTTTCGCAACCAATCTAGCTTTGAAAACTTCTAGTTTCCCATCCTTGTCCTTTTTCAGTTTGAAAACCCATTTGCTTCCTATGGCTTGGTAGCCATCTGGGAAATCGACCAAATCCCAAACTTGGTTTTCAGACATGGAGTCTAATTCAGATTGCATGGCTTCTTGCCATTGCTTGGAGCTAGGGCTCGTCATAACTTGTTTGTAAGTCGTAGGTTCATCACTTTCAAGCAATAGAACTTCATGGCTCTCGTTTTTCAAAATACCTAAGTACCTTTCCGGTTGAGACCTATATCTCTGCGATCTACACGAGGTTACATTTCTAGATGGTCCTTGATTTTCACCAGATACTTCTAAAGATCTATGAGTTTCAACCTGAATGTCATCTTGAGCATTCTCTAGAGTCTGTTATTCGACTCGAATTTCTTCGAGGTCTACTTTTCTGCCACTTATCATTTTGAAAATGTGATCTCTTTCCAAAAACATACCATCTCGAGCAACAAACACCTTGTTCTCAGATGTATTGTAGAAGTAATACCCCTTTGTTTCCTTTGGATAGCCCACAAGGATACATTTGTCAGATTTTGGTTGAAGTTTGTCTGAAACTAATCGTTTGACATATACTTCACAACCCCAAATCTTAAGAAAAGACACATTTGGAGACTTTCCAAACCATAACTCATATGGATTATTTTCGACAGCTTTAGACGGAGCTCTATTTATTGTGAGTGCAGCTGTGTTTAGTGCATGTCACCAAAATTCTATTGGAAGTTCGGCCTGACCCATCATTGATCTAACCATGTCTAGCAAGGTTCTATTCCCCCGTTCTGACACACCATTCAATTGAGGTGTTCCGGGAGGAGTCAATTCAGATAGAATTCCACATTCTTTCAGATGGTCATCAAATTCAGGCAAAGAAATAAAATAAGATCCTACGGCTAATGCAGCAATCCGTGCTCCATTTTCCACTCGTAGACCCATCTCGCCTCTATCAAGCTTTCTACTTCTCCTTAGTCCCTGCGAATTGGAACATAAGTGTGAGCCACAACCAGTATCTAATACCCCAGAAGTAGAATTAGCAAGATTACAATGTATAACATACATACCTGAAGTAGAAGCAACGTTCCCGTCCTTCTTCTCTTCCTTTAGTTTGTAGCAATCGCGTTTGTAATGACCAATTTTATTACAATTGAAGCATTGCGGTGTAGATGGAGAACGATCCCTCTTCATTTTCCTCTTGGAGGGCGCCACGTGCCCTCCTGGAGTAAATGGAGATGCACCCTTGCTTTGGATCTTCCCCGTAACCTTTTTCTTTATTTTTTTACTTTTTTTTTGTGACGCTTGCTTATCACTTACAAAGTCCAATTCATATTGATTAAGCCAATAGATTATCTAACTAACAGTGTTTTCCCTTTTCTTGGAGAAATAGAGTAGCTTGAATTTCTTATAACCAGGGTGAAGAGAATTCAAAAGTATCCCCGCAGCTGCAGAATCTAGGAATGGTTCACCAAGTAGCTCAAGGCGGTTGAGAAGCCCAACCATTTTCTTTGTATGAGCCTTAATTGGTGTTCCTTATGTCATTTTAAGATCAATGACCAATGACCCTTTCCCTTGCCTTTTGTCTTTCGACGTCAAAGAAACAACCTAGTAGAGCATTAAGCTTTAGATCCCCAAATGAATGTACCAATTCAAAGACATTTTGGTCGACATGTTGACCACCATGTTGGAATCTACCACGACATATATCCCTAAGATGCCTTAGGAGTGCGCATGGCTCATATGCAATGAACCTTGCACTCTAATCCTTGGGGATTGAGCCAAGAATAAGATCCATTAGTAGCGACATGTGGTTCGCCCACGCATAGTGCTTTTCTGAAGTCATATCCTTTGAGTAATAGCTGGGGATGGGATTGTCAACAACATATTCAATGTTGTTCCACCTGAGGACTTGCCGAAGCTTCCTCTCCCAATCAAGAAAGTTTGATAGGTTTAATTTTACATCAAGAATTTCGGTTACTTTGAGTGTTGTTTTGATTGCGGCCATTTGATTACTACATTTGAAAAGAATTTGCAATAAATAACCATTCATAACTTAATAACTTTGAAATAAATGCTAACATGCAATCATTAAAGCTATTAAACATTTCATTCATGCAAAAGCAAAACATGGTCCAAAATGAATGAAACGATTCCAAGACCCTAAAGTCTTAAATCCTTAAGCAGCTTTGGAATGTCTTAAGTCTTTTAAGATTCTAGGTAAGCAAAACCTATTGCTAGTAATCTCCAAATTACTCTTGGTTAATAAATTTTGTACCATAATTTATCCCATTGCCACAACATATGCCATTGTTGTTTGAGTTAAAACCACAATCAACGTGTTCCTTTGGGATACCTTACCATCTAAGTCAACTAAAATAGCACCTCGCTTTGGCGGAAACCTACTACCTTAGATCCCTAAATTTTTGTAAGTGCTTGATTTGGAAGGCAATTTTTAACTCAATATTACTTTGGACCTAGTTGTTTCTATGTTGGTTTGATTATTTAGTGAAATAAATCTAATCGAGCATACAAACAACATTCATGCATAATATATTCATACATTAATAATATATAGTGCATAAATAAAATTGGTGAACTAGTATGGCCCAAAACTCTTGTCTTGAAGCATCCAATCTTCTTCACCATCTTTTTAGCTTGGTATCGTTTTGAATCTTCATTCAATTCTAACTTAAAGTTCTAAACTAGAAATACTTGAAATAATTAAAAATTACATCAAAATTTCAATGGTATGCAGACCATATTTAAAACTTTACATTCAAAGATAAAACGGTTCGTAGACCGTATTTAACTATCCTAGATTGGCCACACTAGTCACTTGGAGTACCTGCATTACATAAAATATACATTCTATGCATTCATCCATTCGTGTCCTAAAACGGATGACTCAATTAAATTATGCAAGTATTTACGTGATTTATTTAAAAATCACGTTCACATAAACACGTCCTAAAAGATTAATCAATTCCGAATTATTAATCCTTAGAATTTATTCTAATCAAAATTTAATTTAATTAAAATAAAGCGCCCTACGAAAAATAATTAAAATAATTATTTCATTTTAATTTCATTAAGCGGCTCCCACTCAAACCAATATTTTATTCCGGATAACTAAATATTAAATATTTAATTAAACTCACAGCCCGGCCCAAGTTAAATAAAATAATTAAGTAATTATCCCGTTAGCCATTTTTAATGCAAACATTAAATTTGAAGCCAACGAACGAAATTAGCCAAAATTATGCAATGCGGGCTAGGTTTGCGCCCAGCCCAGCACTGCCATGTGCTGTGTGGCCTACGAGGCCACGAGCTCATCGCCCATGCCCCGCAAGCCCCATCTCACACTGCCGCAACCTGATATGTTCATACTTTATAGTGTTTTTACCCCGTCCCTTAGTACTTTTTTTATCTCAAATGAGCTCTTCGGAGCGATTCTTAGGACTAATGTGCTCCTTTTAGTGTGTTTGTAGTTTCAGGTTCATCATTGTAGGAATTAGAATATTTTTGTGAATTTCCTACTCATTTGAATCAATACAAGAGAGTATGTACTTTCGAGAACACAAACATTGAGTTGGAAGAGTTTTCGAGCAAAGCGAATAGTGAAAGAAGTAGAAAACCGACACTGGTATACTCTTTTGATCATAACTCAAGTTATACAACTCCAAATGCAGTGATTCAAATTGGGTTGAATTCTAGGATTTAAGATCTTTCCAACGAATGGTCACTCTCCTAATTCCGACTTATCACGAAGGAGATATGATGTTTTTAAGATACGGGGTCGTGTAGTTTGACGAGCAGATCGCCCGATCGGGCGACGACAACCCCTGGAGTGCGGATTTTAGTTTATTTACGATTTTCGCTTGATTTTTTTGGGCAAACTATAAATACCAAGCCCTTATTATTTAGTTGGACATCTTATTTTGAGCACCTCATTCATTAGTTTTAAACACTTAGTTTATTTCCTTTGCTTAGTTTTATTCTCTCTAAACTTCACTTGTTTTTTTTCTAAATTAAAAATTCAAGCTTTCATTATTCGTTCTTCGTTCCCTTAGGTATTATTTCTTATCTTGCTTTATTATTTTGTTTTAATTATGTTTCCAATAGTATTAAATGCCTTGTTTATTATTAATATGAGTGAGTAGTCAAATTTCTAGGGTGTTTTTTTTTTTTGAAAAAAATGGATTATTATTCTTTTTCAGTTCCTCTTTGTGAATCTTTTGTAGGTACTTGCAATAATTACAAAGAAGAGGTGGATGCTTTGCAAAGAGCTCTATATCGTGAAGAGTTTGTTCACCATGAATGCCAAAAAACAGAGAGAGCTATTTCATTAATCATTGAGGTTGAATAATCAATTGTCCGCAAAAACAACTTCCATAAGGAGAGTATGCTTACTTTCTCTTTTCCTTCTTTTTCTTATTCTTCGTTTATTATTGTTTTTTCCTTTTGTTCTTCTTCCTTTAGGCATCCCACTCCTTACTGGCATAGAGTTCGTTCGGACTTTACACAATTTTTATTGTTGATTATCGTGCATGTTCGGTTGCACGAAAGATGTTCGAGTGCGCATAACAAGCTTCTATGCTTGTTGGTTGGTTATTTACTAGCCAAGGTTGAGCGGGAGGCATAGAAGAGTTTGACCCGGAGTGGTTCAACAACGATTGAGACCCTCGATCTCCACTCATTCAAGCACTGAGGACATTGCTGAGTTCGGTTTGGAGGAGGTATGTGTTATTTCTTTCTAGAGTAGTTTATCGCTTTTGAAAAAAAAAGAACAAAAATCTGTTCCGATGAATACAAATTCATGCTTCCCTGTGCCCCTTGATTGAAAATTATTTTGATTCTTGGTTTTTGATGACGAGCATTGTTGATTTGTTGCCCATGATTTAATATTCGACTATTTTGGTGCCTTTCCATGAGTCAACTTTGACCAACTATTTGTGGACTTGGTGCTTGGCTAGTTGATTTTGTTAGGAATGTGTGTTAGCTTCCTGGTATGTCATTGATTTTGAGTATTGGTTTGCAACTATTAGTAATGTTTTATGGGTCACATGCATGCACATTGAGGACAACGAAGGCATTTCTTCTTTTAGGTGGCCTTCAGACGATTTTAGATACATTTGTTCCCATCTTTCTACCCATGTTGTTGCATGTGCCCTTTTATTCGATGACTAACCACATTACAAACCCATTAAGTCTCATTGGTTACTAGTCCCAAGCTTGGCTTGGGGGAGCTATTAGTGAGTGAGGCGAGGGAGTTGTACTGTGCTTTATTTGAGCACAATTTGGGTATTGGAAAAAGAAAGGGAGTTCTTCTTGTTCTCGTGTGGTGATTAAAAAAAAATTGATAAGCAAAAAGATGAGAAGAATTAAAAATTTGAAGGTTCTCCAAAAGAGAAAAAAATTTATTGAGCAAAAAGAAAAAAATCATTACTTTCGGAAAAATTCAAAGCATAATTTCACCCAAGTGTTGCAATTCCATATTCTTATGAGTGATCGGTTGTGGAGATGAAAAATGCGAAAAAGTATTGTGTGATTTATTTGTTGCAATCTCATGTGTTGAGTGGGAGAGTTGTGGTCATTATCATTTTGGATCATGGGATTTACTAGGATTTTGGCTCCCCAAAGCTAATGCTTTAAGCTCACATTTTATCCAAATTTACCACACCCTTACCTAAGCCTAACATTACAAGCTTTGAAGACCTTCCGACCTTTGTGCATAGAGTCATATTAATGTTTTAGTAGTTGTTTATCAATGCAAGTTATGACATGACATATTCCGAGTCGACCATTAGGTTGAGTGCATATCCTTTTAAACACACGAGTGTTGTGAGTTTGGGAGGGCATTGTTCATATACATTGTTGAGAGGAGAGCGAACTGGTACATTTTTTTTTACCCGCCACATAAATAAGTGAAGAGTGTGTAAGCACTAGTATTGAATTCCATGTACACTTGTGGTTCGCTCTGCATGACGATTGTTAGGGAGGATTTGTGGTCGAATGAATTTGATTGGTTGGCATTGATGCATACTTGTTGGATTTTACCTTGAATCGTATCCATTATTCTGAAATGTTTGTTTTTTTGGGTGAAGTTGATTTATGTATTCACCGATGATTTCTTTTCTTAGGGACAAGCAAAGATTTAGCTTGGGGGAGTTTGATATGTTCGTATTTTTTAGTGTTTTTACCTCGTCCCTTAGTACTTTTTGATCTCAAATGAGCTCTTCGGAGCGATTTTTAGTACTAATGTGCTCCTTTTAGTGTGTTTGTAGTTTTAGGTTCATCATTGTAGGAATTAGCATATTTTTGTGAATTTCCTACTCATTTGAATCAATACAAGAGAGTATGTACTTTCGAGAGCACAAACATTGAGTTGGAAGAGTTTTCGAGCAAAGCGAATAGTGAAAGAAGTAGAAAACCGACACTGGTATACTCTTTTGATCATAACTCAAGTTATACAACTCTAAATGCAGCGATTCAAATTGGGTGAAATTCTAGGCTTTAAGAGCTTTCCAACGATTGGTCACTCGCCTAATTCCAACTTATAACGAAGGAGATATGTTGTTTTTAAGATACGGGGTCGTGCAGTTTGACGAGCAGATCGCCCGATCGGGCTACGACAACCCCAGGAGCGCAGATTTTAGTTTATTTACGGTTTTCCCTTGTTTTTTTTGGGCAAACTATAAATACCAAGCCTTATTATTTAGTTGGACATCTTATTTTGAGCACCCACTAGTAGAAAAAACCCTTGTTGCAGCGGGCTTTTAGACCCCTGTTGCAGCGTACATCGTATGCTGCAACTGGGGGGCCTGCAACAAGTATTGACTTGTTGCAGCCTACAATGTACGCTGCGAAAAGTACTTTTTTGCAGCGTACATTTGCATGTACGCTGCAACAAGTGTGTAAAATTAGGCAAAAATCAAGACTTGTTGCAGCGTACAAAATGATGTACGCTGCAACAGACTGGTTTGTTGCAGCGGGCTTTTATTTGTACGCTGCAACAAACCAGTCTGTTGCAGCGTACATCATTTTGTTCGCTGCAACAAACCAATCTGTTGCAGCGTACATCATTTTGTACGCTGCAACAAGTCTTGATTTTTGCCTAATTTTACACACTTGTTGCAGCGAACAAGTATATGCCCCCTGCAACAAAGCTGTGCTTTTGGCGGGAAAATTTTAGTTTTATTTATCTATACCTAGGGTGTCTTGCACCAAATATAGGAACCTGTCAACAACAATAAGTAGCTTCGTTTTTCGAGCAAGGATGGACTTCATTGGTGGTTTTTCGAGCAGGGAAGGTGGTTTTTTGAGAAAGGGACCACCGGTGAGGAGGCGAGGAAACAGACCCTTGCTGGAGTACCACCGGCAACGGGAGAGACCCAGAGGCGACGGTGACTGGCGAGAACCACCAGCGACGGGCGAGATGCAGGGAACGCTGAGGGAAGAAGAAGGGAGTGGGCGCGTTTGAGATGAAATATTTGGTCTGAATTAACTTTGAAGCCGAAGAAAATTACTAACATGTTATTGCAGGGGGCTTTTACACGTATGCTGCAAAATAAAGGGGTTATTGCAGGGGGCTTTTACTTTGTACGCTGCAAAAAACTCTTTTGCAGAGGGCAGTTAATTTGTACGCTGCAACAACCCTTTAAAGGGTTTGACCCGCGTTGACCTACTGGTTGTTGAAGCGTATTAATACATGTACGCTGCAACAAGGGGGCTGCAACAGGGGTTTTTTCTACTAGGTACCTTATTCCTTAGTTTTAAACACTTAGTTTATTTCCTTTGCTTAGTTTTATTCTCTCTAAACTTCACTTAGTTTTATTTCTCAATTAAAAATTCAAGCTTTCATTATTCTTTCTTCGTTCCCTTAGGTATTATTTCTTATCTTGCTTTATTATTTTGTTTTAATTATGTTTCCAATAGTATTAATTGCCTTGTTTATTATTAATATGAGTGAGTAGTCTAATTTCTAGGGTTTAGGGGATCAATAAATGTATGATTGGGGATTGTATTAGATATAAATTTCTGATTTTTAACTATAATTTCTATAGCTTGTTTTGTTTGTTCATCAATTCTGTTCGGCCGGACAATTTTGATTGAATTTGATGAATCTTAGATTATGCGCCGAGAGGTATAAATCTGATGTTCACGATCTGTGGTTATAGATAGGATTTATTTCTAGTATATAGCGAGAGCCTGCGAGTTGTAATTTCTTAAGGAATTCATAAGATTCAAGAGATGCATGTTTTTCTAATTATGTTCATTAATTTTTTATTATTGTCTGTCGTCAATCCCTGTTCTGCATTTGTGGTGAACCGTCGCCCTAGATTCTTTTAATATTAATATTTCCGTATTTTATTATTGTAGTAGTATTAATCAACCAAACCAACCCTATTTCCTTGTTACCAATAGTCTAGACTAGTTGATTAATAGTAGAAAGAACATTGTTTCCCTGTGGATTCGATCCATACTTCCCTTACTATCTTGTTAGTGGACTTAGGTTTATCTTTGATTAGGCGATACGACTTTAGCCTGTAACAGCCTGCACTGCTTCGTGGCTCGCTGTCCTCGCTGCGCGCAAGGGAAGGCAGCCTTGCCCCTTGCTTGCTCGCAGCTCGCAAGCCAAGGCTTGCCTGCCTTGCTCGCTTCCTTGGCCAGTGCGCGCGGCACGCAGCTCGCTTGCTGCTGCCCGTGTTGCTGCGCCTGTGCTGCGGGGAGGCAGCGCGCATGGGCTACGACGAGCCACACGCACCGCTAACCCCTAGTTTGTGCCTTTGATTCGTTCCATACGAACCAACTAATTAAAAAATAATTTTTCAATTTCACGAAACATATTTGCATTAGTTATTTTTCACAAAATTAACCATTTTTATTTTCGAAAAAAAACAAGTGTAAGATTTAATTAATTTTTACAACAATCCAATTTCGTAAAATTTATTAAATCTAGGCTAACAATATTCAAGTTTAACGAACGAACAATGTCAACAAAAATTTGAACATTTTTTATAATCGAATCTAAAATTTTAAATCGTTCTAAACATTCAAAATTCAGATTTTATCAATTTGGTTTAAGTGTTGACTAAAATTAACGAATCTAATCAAAATTTTAATCCAATAATTTTTAAAATCTGCCACTTTATATGAAATTATATTTCCTTTCCCAATTAACCAAATTTCCACATCTAAATTATTTAAAATATAAATTAGCGATCAAAAATTTACAAATTTGGGGAAAGTGAAATTAGGGTTTATACTTAACATTTATGGCCAAATATTTTACCAAAATTTTAATATATACGCAAGAACAGTACGTAGGGAAAATTTTCAATCAATTCCGAGTAGTTTAGGTCGACCAATTAATTGAAAAACTTTCCGAATTTGATAATTTTAATTCGTTAATTGACAAAAACGCCCAAAAACGCATACTTCGAGGCCTGTTTTTGAAATTCTGTTTCCATTAATTGATCTTAGAAAATTGTTTTCAATCAGATTAGGGTCAGAAAAATCGAAATTTCGACAATTTTCGAATTCAGAACTGTTTCTTGCGATCTATCCAATAATCCAGAAACATTCAAAAAAATTACGAAAAATATAGAAAAATTCGACAGCATACAAAAACATATAATCATGCTAAAAAATTCTTTAAATACATAAGGCTCACGATACCACTGTAGGGAAATACAGCTAAATACATATAACATGTGCGGAACAATCCCCAAAGCCAGGAAACATGTATAAAGCACAGATTCAGCAAACTTGCATTCGAAACGTGTTTTCTGGAGTTTAGTATCAACGAACACGAATAAAGAACTCCAAATGTCGTTCCTCTATTTGGTTCACCTACACGTTCAGATCCGTCTTGATAATCGTAGCTTAGACAATATTCAAGGGTGATTGCTTTTTGGGAAGAAATGTTTTGTGTAGAGAGCAACACTGAAACTACGTAATTTCAGAATAAGGTTTAGGGTTGGAAAAACTGACTTAGGAGTGTGGAATATAACCTAGTTATATTATGTGTAAACGGCCAAGGCACAAGGCCTTAACCGGCCACACGCATGCCCACACTCACGCAAGCCCATACGCGACAGCCAAGCAACAACAGTGGGCTGCGGGCCTTGCTGCTCGCTTGTTGCTGAAGGAAATAATGCCCTTGGTCCAAGTATGCATTCTATGTTAAGTCTAATAAATGCGGTTCAGTATTAATTAACAAGTTAATAATTCAGTGAGATCAAGTGAGCTGAATGCCTAGCTAGTGGCCGCTTCAGTTCAAGTGGAATTAATGATATTAATCCACAGCTTACTCTTGACTGAACCCGTAGGGTCACACAAATAGTACGTAAACGGATCAAGTATTTAATGGCATTAAATACTCTATCTATGGATATTCGGAATCGACGGATCTTGGTTTCAGTGGGAGCTGAGATCGTCACAAGCAAGAAATGAATACTCCGGAAACGATGATATTGCCGGAAACGGAAATATGGATCGTATCGGAAATATAAATATTATCCAAGTCGTAGATGTTGCCGGAAACGGAAACATGGTACGTATCGGAAAATATTATCGGAAATGGAAATATTGCCGGAATCGGAAATATTGCCGGAAACGGAAATATTGCCGGAAACGGAAATATTATCGGAATCGGAAAATAATTCCGGAAACGGAAATATTAAATATTAGTTCGAAACGGAAATTAATTCCGGAATCGGAAATATTAAATATTGTTCGTATCGAAAATGAATTCCGGAATCGGGAATTTAATCGGAAGCGTATCGTACGAATTAGCATCGGACGAGGCCCGCTAGACGAAGGCCCAGCACGAAGCCAGGCCATCGCCCAGCAAGCCGCACGCACCAACGCACGCCTCGACCAGGCCCAGCGCAAGGCCAGGCCCAGCCAAGGGCGCGCGCGCGCGAGAGCACAGCAGCGTGGGCTGTGCGCCTGTCGTGGGCCACAAGGCTTGCGCGGGTGCACGGCTTGTGCAATGCTTGTGCGGGAAATCCTAATCCTATTAGGATTTGTGCAAAGATTAAAATTCTAATCCTATTAGATTTGTTGTGTTATTTAGAGTCCTAATAAAGTTCTAACTAGCAAATCCACATCGTAGTAGGATTACAATTCCTTTTCCATACTCCTATAAATAGGTGCCTAGGGTCACAATTTATGGGCACGATTGAAGTATTCAAAGGGTAAGTTTTTGAAATAAAAATCAGCCATACACTTGCAAACACTAGCCGAAATTCCTAAGCACCTTAAGGGCGATTCTAGTTGGTCTAACTTGAGGCGGATCCGGACGTACTGTGGACTATCTACGGAGGGACGGCATTTGGAGTCCTAAAGACTTATTCTTGTTCGGTTCGGGCGCAGCTAGGGAAGGCACGCTACAAAGTGTATGCATCTATACTATGCTAAATGATTATGTGTAAATAATATGCTTTCCTGGCTTTATGGTTTTTCCGCATTATTTATGTATTGTCATATGTATCATAACCTAACAGTGGTATCAGAGCCTCTTATTATTTTCATAATCTAAATTGCATAAACATTGTTAAATATTACAAATTTGCAAGAATTAAAATGGGTGATTAATTTTCGTAATTGTTAATTAATTGCAAATTGCGTTTATTTAATTATACGTACGCAGTTTTTCGGCAGTTTCTTCGTTACTCATCCAAATCGAGTGATTTTTGTGTCAATTCCGCATGTAAAAGGCATTCTAAATTTTTGACAAAAACATTATTTTTCGGCCGAACCCAGAATTCTCAAATACGAAGCCTAACTATGACTTTTCGGAGGTTTTAGTTTTTCGAACGCAAAATTTCGTAAATTTAAGATGTTAAATTAAATATTTGCGATTCTTGTTGATAAATCTTGAATTTTTGATTGACCTACTGTATATGTTTAACAAGTTTGAATGCCTAGCCTTGTTAATTATGCAATCTAATTTGTAATTATGATTAATTTGTTGAAAATTGGAATAATTTAGAATTAATTTGATTTTCATAATTAGTTAATAATTTAATTAGATACCTATGATTAAAAACCACCATAAAAATTGTAAATTTGTGTTAAATTTTAAATTTTTATGACCTAGACTTGAATCCATGTTAATCGGAAATCAATTAATTAATAAATTTTTGATTTTTCGCCCTAAAAGTATGAAATTAATATGATTTATTAATTTGTCATTAATTTTGAAAATAAAATTTTTAATTTTTATGCGATTCGCTCATATAACTTGCACGCACAAAGCAATAGACGCTGCGTGTTACCCTTAAGGGGTGTTGTATAGTGCGGGCATGCGACGACGAGCAAGGGAGCTCGTCGCCCATGCGGTACGAATGCAATGAGCAAGGCTATGGTGCACGAGCACAAGGCAGCAGCCCTGCCTTGTGTCGTGTGCTGTGAACGATGGGCGAGTGGGCAAGGGCCAGAGCAAGGCAGCGAGCAGTCGCGTGCAACGCGCACTGCCTCGCGCGCAGCGAGCACTGGCTCGCGTGCGACGAGTGCTACGCCCAGCATCGAACGACAGCGCGCAGCGAGCGATGGCTCGCGTGCATCAAGCGCTGGCGCGCGAAGCGAGCAGTTGCCTCGTGTGCTTCGATGGTACCTTGCGATGGTGTGCAGCGACGAATGCGACGCAGCACATAGGCTGCGCTCACATGGCCAGCGATGGCTGCGTGCGTGTGGCCTATGGTTGTGCGTTGCGTGATAATGTTGCGCACCTTATGTTACGATTAGATCGTTTTAAAATTTTAATTTGAAATTTTCAGTTTACGTAATTTTAATTAATTTTAAAATTAATAATTTAAATTATTTTCTTGGATATTAATTTTGAATATTATAATTATAATAAATTTCATTTATTTTAATTATTTTACTAAAATTAAAATCATGAATTAATTTAAATACGACTGAAAAATAAATTAAATAAGCGGATTCAATTATAAATTTATATGAGCTTTAAATTTTAATTAAATTTGTATGTTTCCGGTTAGACTAGAAATACATTTTTATGTTTAAAATTAGTAAAGCATGCATATGAATTTATTGGTTTAAGTGGGAGCCCTTTTAGTCATAAACTCTTGATTAGGTCTACAAATCCTTAAGGTTAAAACAACTTGATTAGAATTAATAAGGACTGAATAATTTGTAGATTATTGGTGCCCTTGATTAATTGCTGCAAATGTTTATGTGATGCATAATGTGTTTTACTAACCAGCTATGTGGGCCATTCATGATGAATGGGTGAATGGTATATATTGTATATGTACTGTTTTGCAGGTTATGAAGTGACTAGTATGGCCCAAATAGGATAGAAAATATGGTCTGCGTACCATTAATTTGAATGTAATTGGTCTAAAGTACCAAAATTGTTTTTCAATTCAAATATGGTATGCGTACCATCAAATAGTTGTAATTAGTTTAATTATAGCTTATCCTATTTGAAGAAAATGGTGCCTACCACGGAGATTTTCGAGACGGACTTTGAAGTTGAAGCTTCAAGATGAAGTCGGGCCATACTAGATCACATTTATCTTATGCATGCTTTAAGTAATTTATTGCTTTAACTATGTCTTAATTATGAATGAGATTGTGGCTTGATTATGTTGCATGATTAAGGATTTTAGTTCACTTAAAATCTAACCAACATAGTAAGAGCCTTAAGTTCCAAACTTAAAAATTGAGTTAAAAGGTGCCATGCCAAAATATACACTTGCTTGGATATCCTTTACATCAATCTAGTAATAGTTTTCGCTCAGCGAGGTGTTACTTATTGGTCCTAAAGGGGCAAGGTACACAAATAATTGTGAGTACATGTTAGTTTTGGTGAAACTCAACGATATAAGTAAGGAGTCCTTTTATGTCGTGGCAAAATCTATAGGTTTACCTAATAAATTCTTAGACGTGCCTATCAACCAAGAATAGTTTCTAGACTATTAGCAAAAGGTTTTTGCTTACCTAAGATGTTTTAGGATTGAGTCGACAAACTATGCTTAATTCTTCAATGATTTTAGGATCTTGGAATCATTTTATTCACACCTGCGGGAACACATAACTTGAATAAAATGCTTAATGAACATTGAATTATGCATGTATGCTAGAATTTAAGTTTATTAAGAGAAACTGTGAATGGTTATTTATTTGTTTATTCTTTTCAATTGTAGTTTTAATTATGGCAAACAACAATTCATTCAACATTCGATCAATTCTCGAAAAGGAGAAGTTGAGCGGGAAAAACTTCCTTGACTGGCAAAGGAACTTGCAAATAGTTCTTATGCAGGAAGAAAAGGAGTATGTCCTGGAAGAGGCGATGCCCGAAGCCGCAGGCGACGGGTGTTAGGTTATGATACATATGACAATTCATAAATCATGCGGAAAAACCATAAACCCAGGAAAACATATTATTTACACATAATCATTTAGCATAGATTAGATGCATACTCTTTGTTGCGTGCCTTCCCTAGCTGCGCCCGAACCGAACAAGAACAAGTCTTTAGGACTCCAAGTGTCGTCCCTCCGTAGATAGTCCACAGCACGTCCGGATCCGCCTTAAGATTGACCAACTAGAATCGCCCTTAAGGTACTATTATTTTCGGCACTTTATAGGCAAATGTGTGACTGAATTTTTCTCTCAAAAACTCACTTTGAATACTTTGAAACTTGTGTTATAAATTGTGAGCCCTAGCCTCATATTTATAGCGGTATGGAAAGGGAATCGAAATCCTATTCAGATACAAATTAATTAAACCTAGAATCCTACAAGAACTCTAATTTAATTAATTTATCAAATAGAATTAGGAATTTAATCATTAACCGAACTCTGCATGTTTTAGGAAACGTGCACGAACACAAACACTTGCACACACACGCACGGCAGCCACGATGGGCCCCCATGCGTGCGCGGGAGCAGCAGCCCACGCAGCGCCCGCGCGCGCTGCGCGCTGCGCGTGCTGTGCGCGCTGTGCGCGCTGTGCGTGCTGCGCAGCCTGCTGGGCCTGGCCTTGCGCTGGGCCTGGCGTGGCTGTTTGTGCGGCGCGCTTGGCTTGCTGGGCGATGGCCTGGCTTCGTGCTGGGCCTCGTCCGGCAGGCCTCGTCCGATGCTTATTCGTACGATGCGCTTCCGATTAAATTTTCCGATTCCGGAATTCATTTCCGATACGAACAATATTTAATATTTCCGATTCCGGAATTAATTTCCGTTTCGAACAAATATTTAATATTTCCGTTTCCGGAATTATTTTCCGATTCCGGTAATATTTCCGATTCTGACAATATTTCCGTTTCCGGCAATATTTCCGATTCTGGCAATATTTCCATTTCCGATAATATTTTCCGATACGTACCATGTTTCCGTTTCCGGCAACATCTACGACTTGGATAATATTTATATTTCCGATACGATCCATATTTCCGTTTCCGGCAATATCATCGTTTCCGGAGTATTCATTCCTTGCCTGTGACGATCTTAGCTCCCACTGAAACCAAGATCCGTCGGTTCCGAATATTCATAGATGGAGTATTTAATGCTATTAAATACTTGATCCGTTTACGTACTATTTGTGTGACCCTACGGGTTCAGTCAAGAGTAAGCTGTGGATTAATATCATTAATTCCACTTGAACTAAAGCGGCCTCTAGCTAGGCATTCAGCTCACTTGATCTCACTGAATTATTAACTTGTTAATTAATACTGAACCGCATTTATTAGACTTAACATAGAATGCATACTTGGACCAAGGACATTATTTCCTTCAGTCTCCCACTTGTCCTTAGGGACAAGTGTGCATTTCCTAATTCCTTTGTCGCTCGATGCTTGCTCTTGAACATAAGGTAAGAGTTGTCATCCTTATTATGTCCAGAGGTGTTCCTCGGTTTCAGAGTTCAACTGATCAAATAAACAGATAATCATAGCCTATGATTCATCCGAGCACGGCCATGCATTTCACAGTTTCTAGCTCTCCGAGTGGCCTTGTACAACTTTTAAGCATCTCATCCCGATTTATGGGAGGACAATCCCATTCTTGCGATCTTGAGATTAGACTTCGTTTGATAGGTGATTACCTGAGCGTTGCCTTTATAGCCTCCTTTTACGGTGCGACGGTTGGTCAACGTCAAAGCAACCAGTTCTCAAACAAGTAATCTCAAATCACTCAGGTATTGAGGATTTAGTGTCTAATAATTTTAATGAAATTTACTTATGACAGACTTTCATCTCTTACAGTAAAGTTTCATAGGTCTTGTCCGATACTAGTCTTCCCAAAGTAAGTATCTATGCAAATGATTATGACATTGCCATGTCCACATAGTTCAAGAAACAGAACTACTAGTCATCTTGCATTCTAATCGTCTAACGTTTTCTATGCGTCCAATTTTATAGAAAACTCCGATTAGGGACCATTTTCAACCTTTGACATTCAAGTTCACTTGATAGACATTTCTTAGTCACAGGACTGGTCCTGACAGTCTATCTTGAATATATCGTCAAATTGAAGGGACTCATCATTTAATAAACCACAAATTAAATGGAAAAATGAATTCTTTTCATTTATTGTGAATGATTAACCAATAATGTTTTACAAAGATTTAAACTCTAAAACTTTAAAACATTAAACAGAGACATCAAAGCCATTCTCCAATATGCTTGATTCCCATAGCTGCAGTGTGCGAGTTGTGCTTCGCCTGCGGCAGAGGTTTAGTCAATGGATCTGATATGTTGTCATCAGTTCCAATTTTGCTTATCTCGACTTCTTTTCTTTCAACGAACTCTCGTAGAAGGTGAAATCTACGAAGTACATGCTTGACTCTCTGGTGGTGTCTAGGCTCTTTTGCCTGTGCAATAGCTCCGTTATTATCACAATACAGGGCTATTGGTCCTTTAATGGAGGGGACTACACCAAGTTCTCCTATGAACTTCCTTAGCCATATAGCTTCCTTTGCTGCTTCATGTGCAGCAATGTACTCCGCTTCAGTTGTAGAATCCGCAATGGTGCTTTGCTTAGCACTTTTCCAGCTTACTGCTCCTCCGTTGAGGCAGAAGACAAACCCAGACTGTGATCTGAAATCATCTTTGTCGGTTTGGAAACTTGCGTCCGTATAGCCTTTAACAATTAATTCATCATCTCCACCATAGACCAGGAAGTCATCTTTGTGCCTTTTCAGGTACTTCAGAATATTCTTGGCAGCAGTCCAATGCGCCTCTCCTGGGTCTGACTGGTATCTGCTCGTAGCACTGAGTGCGTACGCAACATCCGGGCGTGTACATATCATAGCATACATTATTGAACCAATCAATGATGCATATGGAATCCCATTCATTCGTCTACGCTCATCAAGTGTTTTTGGGCACTGAGTCTTGCTTAGAGTCATTCCATGAGACATGGGTAGGTAGCCTCGCTTGGAGTCCGCCATCTTGAACCTATCAAGCACCTTATTGATATAAGTGCTTTGACTAAGTCCAATCATCCTTTTAGATCTATCTCTGTAAATCTTGATGCCCAATATGTACTGTGCTTCTCCTAGATCCTTCATCGAAAAACATTTCCCAAGCCAAATCTTGACAGAGTTCAACATAGGAATGTCATTTCCGATAAGCAATATGTCGTCGACATATAATACTAGGAAAGCAATTTTGCTCCCACTGACCTTCTTGTATACACAAGATTCGTCCGCGTTCTTGATGAAACCAAAGTCACTGACTGCTTCATCAAAACGTATATTCCAGCTCCTGGATGCCTGCTTCAATCCGTAGATTGACTTCTTTAGCTTGCATACCTTTTTAGAATTCTTTGGATCCTCAAAACCTTCAGGCTGTGTCATAAACACAGTTTCTGTTAAAACGCCGTTTAAGAAAGCAGTTTTGACATCCATCTGCCATATTTCGTAATCGTAATATGCAGCGATTGCTAACATTATTCGAATAGACTTTAGCATTGCAACTGGTGAAAAGGTTTCATCGTAATCCACACCGTGGACTTGCCTGTAACCTTTTGCAACCAATCTAGCTTTGAAAACTTCAAGTTTCCCATCCTTGTCCTTTTTCAGTTTGAAAACCCATTTGCTTCCAATGGCTTGGTAGCCATCTGGCAAATCGACCAAATCCCATACTTGGTTTTCAGACATGGAGTCTAATTCAGATTGCATGGCTTCTTGCCATTGCTTGGAGCTAGGGCTCGTCATAGCTTGCTTGTAAGTCGCAGGTTCATCACTTTCAAGTAATAGAACGTCATAGCTCTCGTTCGTCAAAATACCTAAGTACCTTTCCGGTTGAGATCTATATCTTTGCGATCTACGCGGGGTAACATTTCTAGATTGACCATGATTCTCACCAGATTCTTCTAAAGATCTCTGAGTTTCATCCTGAATGTCATCTTGAGCATTCTCTAGAGTTTGTTGTTCGACTCGAATTTCTTCGAGGTCTACTTTTCTCCCACTTGTCATTTTGGAAATGTGATCCTTCTCCAAAAGGACACCATCTCGAGCAACAAACACTTTGTTCTCAGATGTATTGTAGAAGTAATACCCCTTTGTTTCCTTTGGATAGCCCACAAGGATACATTTGTCAGATTTTGGATGAAGTTTGTCTGAAATTAATCGTTTGACGTATACTTCACATCCCCAAATCTTAAGAAAAGACACATTTGGAGGCTTTCCAAACCATAATTCGTATGGAGTCTTTTCGACAGCTTTAGACGGAGCTATATTTATAGTGAGTGCAGCTGTATTTAGTGCATGTCCCCAAAATTCTAATGGAAGTTCGGCCTGACCCATCATTGACCTGACCATGTCTAGCAAGGTTCTGTTCCTCCGTTCTGACACACCGTTCCATTGTGGTGTTCCAGGAGGAGTCAATTCTGATAGAATTCCACATTCTTTCAGATGGTCATCAAATTCATAGCTCAGATATTCACCGCCTCTATCAGACCGCAGTGCCTTAATCTTCTTGCCTAATTGATTCTCTACTTCACTCTGAAATTCCTTGAATTTGTCAAAGGATTCAGACTTATGCTTCATTAGGTAGACATAACCATACCTACTGAAGTCATCAGTGAAAGTGATAAAGTAGCTGAAACCACCTCTAGCATTTGTACTCATTAGTCCACATACATCTGTATGGATTAAACCCAATAGTTCATTTGCTCTTTCTCCAACTTTAGAGAAAGGTTGCTTTGTCATTTTGCCAAGTAAACATGATTCGCATTTACCATAATCCTCTAAGTCAAATGGTTCTAGAATTCCTTCCCTTTGAAGTCTTTCTAAGCGTTTCAAGTTTATATGGCCTAATCGACAATGCCACAGATAGGTGAGATCTGAATCATCCTTTTTGGCCTTTTTGGTATTTATGTTATATACTTGTTTGTCGTGATCTAATAAATAAAGTCCATTGACTAATCTAGCAGATCCATAAAACATCTCTTTAAAATAAAACGAACAACTATTGTCTTTTATTATAAAGGAAAATCCCTTAGCATCTAAGCAAGAAACTGAAATGATGTTTTTAGTAAGACTTGGAACATGGAAACATTCTTCCAGTTCCAAAACTAGCCCGGAGGGCAACGACAAATAGTAAGTTCCTACAGCTAATGCAGCAATCCGTGCTCCATTTCCCACTCGTAGGTCGACTTCACCCTTGCTTAACTTTCTACTTCTTCTTAGTCCCTGTGGATTGGAACATAAGTGTGAGCCACAACCTGTATCTAATACCCAAGAAGTTGAATTAGCAAGTATACAGTCTATAACGAAAATACCTGAAGATGGAACGACTGTTCCGTTCTTCTGATCTTCCTTTAGCTTCAAGCAATCTCTCTTCCAATGCCCCTTCTTCTTGCAGTAGAAGCATTCGGATTCAGAAGTGGGTTGACTGACCTTTCTCTTTGCAGATTTGGCGCCAGTTTGCTTAGTTGGGCTGGCTTTGTTGCCACCTTTCTTAGCATTCCTCTTCTTTCCAGATTTCTTGAACTTGCCCCCACGCACCATAAGCACATCCTGCTTATCACTTTTGAGCGTCTTTTCAGCGGTCTTCAGCATATCGTGAAGCTCAGTGAGCGTTTTGTCCAGACTATTCATACTGTAGTTCAGTTTGAACTGATCATACCCGCTATGAAGAGAATGGAGGATGGTGTCTATAGCCATTTCCTGAGAAAATTGCTGATCCAGCCGACTCATATTCTCAATGAGTCCAATCATTTTGAGAACATGTGGACTTACGGGCTCGCCTTTCTTAAGCTTGGTCTCAAGAATTTGCCTATGAGTCTCGAATCTTTCGACTCGAGCCAGATCTTGGAACATGTTCTTCAACTCACTAATGATTGTGAAAGCATCTGAGTTGATGAACGTTTTCTGCAGATCCGCACTCATGGTGGCGAGCATTAGACATTTCACATCCTTGTTGGCATCAATCCAACGATTGAGGGCTGCCTGAGTGACCCCGTCGCCTGCAGCTTCGGGCATCGCCTCATCTAGGACATACTCCTTTTCTTCCTGCATAAGAACTATTTGCAAGTTCCTTTGCCAGTCAAGGAAGTTTTTCCCGTTCAACTTCTCCTTTTCGAGAATTGATCGAATGTTGAATGAATTGTTGTTTGCCATATTAAAAACTACAATTGAAAAGAATAAACAAATAAATAACCATTCACAGTTTCTCTTAATAAACTTTAAATTCTAGCATACATGCATAATTCAATGTTTATTAAGCATTTTATTCAAATTATGTGTTCCGGCAGGTGTGAATAAAATGATTCCAAGATCCTAAAATCATTGAAGAACTAAGCACAGTTTGTCGACTTAATCCTAGAACATCTTAGGTAAGCAAAAGCCTTTTGCTAATAGTCTAGAAACTATTCTTGGTTGATAGGTACGTCTAAGAACTTATTAGGTAAACCTATCGAATTTGCCACGACATAAAAGGACTCCTTACTTATATCGTTGAGTTTCACCAAAACTAACATGTACTCACAATTATTTGTGTACCTTGCCCCTTTAGGACCAATAAGTAACACCTCGCTGAGCGAAAACTATTACTAGATTGATGTAAAGGATATCCAAGCAAGTGTATATTTTGGCATGGCACCTTTTAACTCAATTTTTAAGTTTGGAACTTAAGGCTCTTACTATGTTGGTTAGATTTTAAGTGAACTAAAATCCTTAATCATGCAACATAATCAAGCTTTTGATCTCATGCATTTTAAGACATATTTAAAACAATAAATAACTTAAAACATGCATAAGATATTTGTGATCTAGTATGGCCCGACTTCATCTTGAAGCTTTGACTTCAAAGTCCGTCTTGAAAATCTCCGTGGGAGGCACCATTTTCTTCAAATAGGATAAGCTATAACTAATTACAACTATTTGATGGTTCGCAGACCATATTTGAATTGAAAAATAACTTTGGTACTTTAGACCAATTACATTCAAATTAATGGTACGCAGACCATATTTTCTATCCTATTTGGGCCATACTAGTCACTTCATAACCTGCAAAACAGTACATATACAATATATACCATTCACCCATTCATTATCATGAATGGCCCACATAGCTGGTTAGTAAAACACATTATGCATCACGTAAACATTTGCAGCAATTAATCAAGGGCACCAATAATCTACCAATTATTCAGTCCTTATTAATTCTAATCAAGTTGTTTTAACCTTAAGGATTTGTAGACCTAATCAAGAGTTTATGACTAAAAAGCGCTCCCACTTAAACCAATAAATTCATATGCTTTACCAATTTTAAACATAAAAATGTATTTCTAGTCTAACCGGAAACATACAAATTTAATTAAAATTTAAAGCTCATATAAATTTATAATTGAATCCAAAAAGTTTAATTTAGTTTCAGTCGCATTTAAATTAATTCATGATTTTAATTTTAGTAAAATAATTAGAATAAATAACATTTATTATAATTATAATATTCAAAATTAAAATCCAAGAAAATAATTTAAATTATTAATTTTAAAATTAATTAAAATTACGTGAACTGAAATTTTCAAATTAAACATTCAGAACGATCTAATCGTAACGCAAACACCCTACGCGTTGCACGCCCATGAGCCGCACGCACACAGCCATTGCTGGCCATGTGCGCGCAGCCCATGCGCTCGTCGCATAGCTGCTGCATCCCTATCGCAAGCCTCCGCACGCATTGGTGCTCGCTGCGCGCGCCAGCGCTCATCGCACGCGGGCTATCGCTCGCAGTGCGCGCGCGACATCGCTCGCTGGGCGCGCGACATCGCTCGCTGGGCGCGCGACATCGCTCGCTGGGCGCGCGACATCGCTCGCTGGGCGCGCGACATCGCTCGCTGGGCGCGCGACATCGCTCGCTGGGCGCGCGAGCCATCGCTCGCTGGGCGCGCGACATCGCTCGCTGGGCGGGCGACATCGCTCGCTGTGCGCGCGAGCAATGCTAGGCGCAGCGCTCGTGGCACGCGAGCTTGCGCTCGCTGCGCGCGAGGCTGCGCGCTCTTGTGCGAGGCAGCGCGCGTTGTGGCGCAGCTCGCTTGCTGCCCACACGCGACTGCCTTGGCTCGCCCTACGCCCATGCCCATTCGTCCATTGGTCGTGGCACACGACACAAGGCAGGGCTGCTGCCTTGTGCTCGTGCACTACGCCCTTGCTCATTGCATTCGTGCCGCACGGGCGACGAGCTCCCTTGCTCGTCGTCGCATGCCCGCATTATACAACACCCCTTAAGGGTAACACGAAGCGTCCATTGCTTCGTGCGTGCAAGTTATATGAACGAATCGCATAAAAATTTAAAATTTATATTTAAAATTAATGACAAATTAATAAATAATATTAATTTCATAATTTTAGGGCGAAAAATCGAAAATTTATTATCCAATTGATTTCCGATTGTTATGGATTCAAGTCTAGGTCATAAAAATTTAAAATTTATCGTAAATTTACAATTTTTATGGTGGTTTTTAATCATAGGTTTCTAATTAAATTACAATTAATTATGAAAATCAAATTAATTCTAAATTATTCTAATTTTCAACAAATTAATCATAATTAATAATTAGATTGCATAATTAACAAGACTAGGCATTCAAACTTGTTAAACATATGCAGTAGGTCAATCAAAAATTCAAGATTTATCAACAAGAATCGCAAATATTTAATTTAACATCTTAAATTTACGAAATTTTGCATTCGAAAAACTAAAACCTTCGAAAAGTCATAGTTAGGCTTCGAATTTGAGAATTCTGGGTTCGGCAGAAAATTACTATTTTTGTCAAAATTTTAGAATGCCTTTTACATGCGGAATTGACACAAAAATCACTCAATTCGGATGAGTAACGAAGAAACTGCCGAAAAACTGCGTACGTATAATTAAATAAACGCAATTTGCAATTAATTAACAATTACGAAAATTAATCACCCCTTTTAATTCTTGCAAATTTGTAATATTTAACCATGTTCATGCAATTTAGATTATGAAAATAATAAGGGGCTCGTGATACCACTGTTAGGTTATGATACATATGACAATTCATAAATCATGCGGAAAAACCATAAACCCAGGAAAACATATTATTTACACATAATCATTTAGCATAGATTAGATGCATACTCTTTGTTGCGTGCCTTCCCTAGCTGCGCCCGAACCGAACAAGAACAAGTCTTTAGGACTCCAAGTGTCGTCCCTCCGTAGATAGTCCACAGCACGTCCGGATCCGCCTTAAGATTGACCAACTAGAATCGCCCTTAAGGTACTATTATTTTCGGCACTTTATAGGCAAATGTGTGACTGAATTTTTCTCTCAAAAACTCACTTTGAATACTTTGAAACTTGTGTTATAAATTGTGAGCCCTAGCCTCATATTTATAGCGGTATGGAAAGGGAATCGAAATCCTATTCAGATACAAATTAATTAAACCTAGAATCCTACAAGAACTCTAATTTAATTAATTTATCAAATAGAATTAGGAATTTAATCATTAACCGAACTCTGCATGTTTTAGGAAACGTGCACGAACACAAACACTTGCACACACACGCACGGCAGCCACGATGGGCCCCCATGCGTGCGCGCGAGCAGCAGCCCACGCAGCGCCCGCGCGCGCTGCGCGCTGCGCGTGCTGTGCGCGCTGCGCAGCCTGCTGGGCCTGGCCTTGCGCTGGGCCTGGCGTGGCTGTTTGTGCGGCGCGCTTGGCTTGCTGGGCGATGGCCTGGCTTCGTGCTGGGCCTCGTCCGGCAGGCCTCGTCCGATGCTTATTCGTACGATGCTCTTCCGATTAAATTTTCCGATTCCGGAATTCATTTCCGATACGAACAATATTTAATATTTCCGATTCCGGAATTAATTTCCGTTTCGAAAAAATATTTAATATTTCCGTTTCCGGAATTATTTTCCGATTCCGGTAATATTTCCGATTCTGACAATATTTCCGTTTCCGGCAATATTTCCGATTCTGGCAATATTTCCATTTCCGATAATATTTTCCGATACGTACCATGTTTCCGTTTCCGGCAACATCTACGACTTGGATAATATTTATATTTCCGATACGATCCATATTTCCGTTTCCGGCAATATCATCGTTTCCGGAGTATTCATTCCTTGCCTGTGACGATCTTAGCTCCCACTGAAACCAAGATCCGTCGGTTCCGAATATTCATAGATGGAGTATTTAATGCTATTAAATACTTGATCCGTTTACGTACTATTTGTGTGACCCTACGGGTTCAGTCAAGAGTAAGCTGTGGATCAATATCATTAATTCCACTTGAACTAAAGCGGCCTCTAGCTAGGCATTCAGCTCACTTGATCTCACTGAATTATTAACTTGTTAATTAATACTGAACCGCATTTATTAGACTTAACATAGAATGCATACTTGGACCAAGGGCATTATTTCCTTCAACGGGGTCACTCAGGAAGCCCTCAATCGTTGGATTGATGCCAACAAGGATGTGAAATGTCTAATGCTCGCCACCATGAGTGCAGATCTGCAGAAAACGTTCATCAACTCAGATGCTTTCACGATCATCAGTGAGTTAAAGAACATGTTCCAAGATCTGGCTCGAGTCGAAAGATTCGAGACTCATAGGCAAATTCTTGAGACCAAGCTTAAGAAAGGCGAGCCCGTAAGTCCACATGTTCTCAAAATGATTGGACTCATTGAGAATATGAGTCGGCTGGATCAGCAATTCTCTCAGGAAATCGCTGTAGACACCATCCTCCATTCTCTTCATAACGGGTATGATCAGTTCAAACTGAACTACAGTATGAATAGTTAGGACAAAACGCTCACTGAGCTTCACGGTATGCTGAAGACCGCTGAAAAGACGCTCAAAAGTGATAAGCAAGATGTGCTTATGGTGCGTGGGGGCAAGTTCAAGAAATCTGGAAAGAAGAGGAATGCTAAGAAAGGTGGCAACAAGGCCAGCCCAACTAAGCAAACTGGCGCCAAGTCTGAAAAGAGGAAGGTCAGCCAACCCACTTCTGAATCCGAATGCTTCTACTGCAAGAAGAAGGGGCATTGGAAGAGAGATTGCTTGAAGCTAAAGGAAGATCAGAAAAACGGAACAGTCGTTCCATCTTCAGGTATTTTCGTTATAGACTGTATACTTGCTAATTCAACTTCTTGGGTATTATATACAGGTTGTGGCTCACACTTATGTTCCAATCCACAGGGACTAAGAAGAAGTAGAAAGTTAAGCAAGGGTGAAGTCGACCTACGAGTGGGAAATGGAGCACGGATTGCTGCATTAGCTGTAAGAACTTATTATTTGTCGTTGCCCTCCGGGATAGTTTTGGAGCTGGAAGAATGTTTCCATGTTCCAAGTCTTACTAAAAACATCATTTCAGTTTCTTGCTTAGATGCTAAGGGATTTTCCTTTTTAATAAAAGACAATAGTTGTTCGTTTTATTTTAAAGAGATGTTTTATGGATCTGCTAGATTAGTCAATGGACTTTATTTATTAGATCACGACAAACAAGTTTATAACATAAATACCAAAAAGGCCAAAAAGGATGATTCAGATCTCACCTATCTGTGGCATTGTCGATTAGGCCATATAAACTTGAAACGCTTAGAAAGACTTCAAAAGGAAGGAATTCGAGAACCATTTGACTTAGAGGATTATGGTAAATGCGAATCATGTTTACTTGGCAAAATGACAAAGCAACCCTTCTCTAAAGTTGGAGAAAGAGCAACTGAACTATTGGGTTTAATCCATACAGATGTATGTGGACCAATGAGTACAAATGCTAGAGGTGGTTTCAGCTACTTTATCACTTTCACTGATGACTTCAGTAGATATGGTTATGTCTACCTAATGAAGCATAAGTCTGAATCCTTTGAAAAATTCAAGGAATTTCAGAGTGAAGTACAGAATCAATTAGGCAAGAAGATTAAGGCACTGCGGTCTGATAGAGGCGGTGAATATCTGAGCTATGAATTTGATGACCATCTGAAAGAATATGGAATTCTATCAGAATTGACTCCTCCTGGAACACCACAATGGAACGGTGTGTCGGAACGGAGGAACAGAACCTTGCTAGACATGGTCAGGTCAATGATGGGTCAGGCCGAACTTCCATTAGAATTTTGGGGACATGCACTAAATACAGCTGCACTCACTATAAATAGAGCTCCGTCTAAAGCTGTCGAAAAGACTCCATATGAGTTATGGTTTGGAAAGCCTCCAAATGTGTCTTTTCTTAAGATTTGGGGATGTGAAGTATACGTCAAACGATTAATTTCGGACAAACTTCATCCAAAATCTGACAAATGTATCCTTGTGGGCTATCCAAAGGAAACAAAGGGGTATTACTTCTACAATACATCTGAGAACAAGCTATTTTTTGCTCGAGATGGTGTCTTTTTGGAGAAAGATCACATTTCCAAAATGACAAGTGGGAGAAAAGTAGACCTCGAAGAAATTCGAGTCGAACAACAAACTCTAGAGAATGCTCAAAATGACATTCAGGATGAAACTCAGAGATCTTTAGAAGAAACTGGTGAGAATCATGGTCAATCTAGAAATGTTACCCCGCGTAGATCGCAAAGATATAGATCTCAACCGGAAAGGTACTTAGGTATTTAACGAACGAGAGCTATGACGTTCTATTACTTGAAAGTGATGAACCTGCGACTTACAAACAAGCTATGACGAGCCCTAGCTCCAAGCAATGGCAAGAAGCCATGCAATCTGAATTAGACTCCATGTCTGAAAACCAAGTATGGGATTTGGTCGATTTGCCAGATGGCTACGAAGCCATTGGAAGCAAATGGGTTTTCAAACTGAAAAAGGACAAGGATGGGAAACTTGAAGTTTTCAAAGCTAGATTGGTTGCAAAAAGTTACAGGCAAGTCCACGGTGTGGATTACGATGAAACCTTTTCACCAGTTGCAATGCTAAAGTCTATTTGGATAATGTTAGCATTCGCTGCATATTACCATTACGAAATATGGCAGATGGATGTCAAAACCGCTTTCTTAAACGGTATTTTAACAGAAACTGTGTTCATGACACAGCCTGAAGGTTTTAAGGATCCAAAGAATGCTAAAAAGGTATGCAAGCTAAAGAAATCAATCTACGGATTGAAGCAAGCATCCAGGAGCTGGAATATACGTTTTGATGAAGCAGTCAGTGACTTTGGTTTCATCAAGAACACAGACGAATCTTGTGTATACAAGTAGGTCAGTGGGAGAAAAATTGCTTTCCTAGTATTATATGTCGACGACATATTACTTATCGGAAATGACATTCCTATGTTGAACTCTGTCAAGATTTGGCTTGGGAAATGTTTTTTGATGAAGGATCTAGGAGAAGTACAGTACATATTGGGCATCAAGATTTACAGAGATAGATCTAAAAAGATGATTGGACTTAGTCAAAGCACTTATATCAATAAGGTGCTTGATAGGTTCAAGATGGCAGACTCCAAGCGAGGCTACCTACCCATGTCTCATGGAATGACTCTAAGCAAGACTCAGTGCCCAAAAACACTTGATGAGCGTAGACAAATGAATGGGATTCCATATGCATCATTGATTGGTTCAATAATGTATGCTATGATATGTTCACGCCCGGATGTTGCGTACGCACTCAGTGCTACGAGCAGATACCAGTCAGACCCAGGAGAGGCGCATTGGACTGCTGCCAAGAATATTCTGAAGTACCTGAAAAGGCACAAAGATGACTTCCTGGTCTATGGTGGAGATGATGAATTAATTGTTAAAGGCTATACGGACGCAAGTTTCCAAACCGACAAAGATGATTTCAGATCACAGTCTGGGTTTGTCTACTGCCTCAACGGAGGTGCAGTAAGCTGGAAAAGTGCTAAGCAAAGCACCATTGCGGATTCTACAACTGAAGCAGAGTACATTGCTGCACATGAAACAGGAAAGGAAGCTATATGGCTAAGGAAGTTCATAGGCGAACTTGGTGTAGTCCCCTCCATTAAAGGACCAATAGCCCTGTATTGTGATAATAACGGAGCTATTGCACAGGCAAAGGAGCCTAGACACCACCAGAGAGTCAAGCATGTACTTCGTAGATTTCACCTTCTACGAGAGTTCGTTGAAAGAAAAGAAGTCGAGATAAGCAAGATTGGAACTGATGACAACATATCAGATCCATTGACTAAACCTCTGCCGCAGGCAAAGCACAACTCGCACACTGCAGCTATGGGAATCAAGCATATTGGAGAATGGCTTTGATATCCTTGTTTAATGTTTTAAAGTTTTAGAGTTTAAATCTTTGTAAAACATTATTGGTTAATCATTCACAATAAATGAATAGAATTCATTTTTCCATTTAATTTGTGGTTTATTAAATGATGAGTCCCTTCAATTTGACGATATATTCAAGATAGAGTGTCAGGACCAGTCCTGTGACTAAGAAATGTCTATCAAGTGAGCTTGAATGTCAAAGGTTGAAAATGGTCCCTAGTCGGAGTTTTTTATAAAATTGGACGAGTAGCAAACGTTAGACGACTAGAATGCAAGATGACTAGTAGTTCTGTTTCTTGAACTATGTGGACATGGCAATGTCATAATCATTTTCATAGATACTTACTTTGGGAAGACTAGTATCGGACAGACCTATGAAACTTTACTGTAAGAGATGAAAATCTGTCATAAGTAAATTTCATTAAAATTATTAGACACTAAATCCTCAATACCTGAGTGATTTGAGATTACTTGTTTGAGAACTGGTTACTTTGACGTTGACCAACCGTCGCACCGTAAAAGGAGGCTATAAAGGCAACGCTCAGGTAATCACCTATCAAACGAAGTCTAATCTCAAGATCGCAAGATTGGGATTGTCCTCCCATAAATCGGGATGAGATGCTTAAAAGTTGTACAAGGCCACTCGGAGAGCTAGAAACTGTGAAATGCATGGCCGTGCTCGGATGAATCATAGGCTATGATTATCTGTTAATTTGATCAGTTGAACTCTGAAACCGAGAAACACCTCTAGACATAATAAGGATGACAACTCTTACCTTATGTTCAAGATCAAGCATCGAGCGACAAAGGAATTAGGAAATGCACACTTGTCCCTAAGGACAAGTGGGAGACTGAAGGAAATAATGCCCTTGGTCCAAGTATGCATTCTATGTTAAGTCTAATAAATGCGGTTCAGTATTAATTAACAAGTTATTAATTCAGTGAGATCAAGTGAGCTGAATGCCTAGCTAGAGGCCGC
Organism: Spinacia oleracea; assembly: GCF_020520425.1. Lineage (NCBI taxonomy): Eukaryota > Viridiplantae > Streptophyta > Magnoliopsida > Caryophyllales > Amaranthaceae > Spinacia > Spinacia oleracea. The sequence continues at coordinate 106,221,208 of NC_079490.1, read as the reverse complement.
TTCAGTTCAAGTGGAATTAATGATATTAATCCACAACTTACTCTTGACTGAACCCGTAGGGTCACACAAATAGTACGTAAACGGATCAAGTATTTAATGGCATTAAATACTCTATCTATGGATATTCGGAATCGACGGATCTTGGTTTCAGTGGGAGCTGAGATCGTCACAAGCAAGAAATGAATACTCCGGAAACGATGATATTGCCGGAAACGGAAATATGGATCGTATCGGAAATATAAATATTATCCAAGTCGTAGATGTTGCCGGAAACGGAAACATGGTACGTATCGGAAAATATTATCGGAAATGGAAATATTGCCGGAATCGGAAATATTGCGGGAAACGGAAATATTGTCAGAATCGGAAATATTATCGGAATCGGAAAATAATTTCGGAAACGGAAATAATAAATATTTGTTCGAAACGGAAATTAATTCCGGAATCGGAAATATTAAATATTGTTCGTATCGGAAATGAATTCCGGAATCGGGAATTTAATCGGAAGCATATCGTACGAATTAGCATCGGACGAGGCCCGCTAGACGAAGGCCCAGCACGAAGCCAGGCCATCGCCCAGCGAGCCGCACACACCAACGCACGCCTCGCCCAGGCCCAGCCAAGGGCGCGCGCGCGCGAGAGCACAGCAGCGTGGGCTGTGCGCCTGTCGTGGGCCGCAAGGCTTCCGCGGGTGCACGGCTTGTGCAATGCTTGTGCGGGAAATCCTAATCCTATTAGGATTTGTGCAAAGATTAAAATCCTAATCCTATTAGATTTGTTTTGTTATTTAGAGTCCTAATAAAGTTCTAACTAGCAAATCCACATCCTAGTAGGATTACAATTCCTTTTCCATACTCCTAGAAATAGGTGCCTATGGTCACAATTTATGGGCACGATTGAAGTATTCAAAGGGTAAGTTTTTGAAATAAAAATCAGCCATACACTTGCAAACACTAGCCGAAATTCCTAAGCACCTTAAGGGCGATTCTAGTTGGTCTAACTTGAGGCGGATCCGGACGTACTGTGGACTATCTACGGAGGGACGACATTTGGAGTCCTAAAGACTTGTTCTTGTTCGGTTCGGGCGCAGCTAGGGAAGGCACGCTACAAAGTGTATGCATCTATACTATGCTAAATGATTATGTGTAAATAATATGCTTTCCTGGCTTTATGGTTTTTCCGCATGATTTATGTATTGTCATATGTATCATAACCTAACAGTTGCGCTGCTGCCCAACTGCTCGCACTTGCTGTGCCACGGGCTGGCTTGCTTGCTGCACGCACTAGTACAAAAATGCATAATTGCGTCGGTACATTTGCATCGCACATTGTAATGAGCAACGCAATAGCAACTAATTTGGGTAAACATTATCATTGGCGTCGCTATTTAACTAACATGTGACGCAATTTACCCCGTGTAGGTCAATTCAGTCATTTGCGTCACAAATTGCCTTATTAAGCGACGCAATAGACCTGTTATTTGCATCACATATTACAGATGCGCGATGCAGTAATATCTTTTCTTTTTCTTTTTATTTTTCCTTTTCTTTTTCTAATTTTTTTTGGTGCAACACCGTCATTCTTATGACCTAAAATGCTAAGCCCTTTTCCGTCTCCCCTCTACCCCCTTTCTCTTGCATATTCTCTTTCCCAGATCTTCATTGTTGAAAATCCAAAACCTCTGTCTCTCCTTAAAAAAAATTAAGTATTGAGCTTGCCCTTCAAAGCCTTCTTTCACCATACCATCCCAATCTCTCCATTTTCTTTGAAAACTCAAGCTATGCTGATTTGGTATTCAGAGGCAAAACCCTAGGTTCCAGCGGAGCGACGAAGAATAGCATAATTTGAGGAGCTGATTCTATCTCCTCTCCTCGCTCTTCCTTTCACTTGTTCAAATTTCTGATTTCTGGAGGTATTTCTTAAGTTTTCTCGTCAAATATGTTAAATTTCACTTCATTTTTTGTCCATAGTTGCATAAATTTATGTAGGTTATGTAAATAGAATGCTTAATTTGAGTGTTTAGCTAATCGTGAGGAAGTGACATGAGTAGATCTGGCTAACTCAAATTTGATGTCTGTGCAAGGCTAAAGTTTGACGATTCTTGGAAAAATCAAAGAAAAAAACATGCATATAAGATAATGATGAGGATGATGCAGCAAAGGCTTGCGAAGAAAAAATCACTTTGATGAAGAAGCAAAAATTTCGTCACTTAAGATCTGGCAACAATGAAATTTTGCAGCCTCCCAAGAAAATTCGTTGGTATTTCTCTAATCTCTTTTGTCATTTTATTTTGCAGCCTCTCAAGAAAATTTGATGGATTTAATTTTCTGGTTTTATGATATTTAAAAATTTTGATGTATTTATTTTGCTAAGTATGATGGTTTGATGGCATTCTAGTCATATGATATGGGGTTTGAATTCTTTGGTCAAATATAGATTTTCTGGGTTTGATTTGATATTCTGTGGTTTTGGGTTGTGTGTTTGAACCTGTGATTTATGATTTTCATTATTATTGCAACATTACCCAATAGGGAAGCCTGAATCTCAAGTATAAACTGCAACAGATCAGAAACATGTCAAACCAATGTTTATGACAATTTTCATTTAGCCAACTCTATGATCTTTATGCCATTAGCACACGTGGTTAATGATCAATAAACATAATGAATAGGAATTATGTTTTATGCAGCTATATAAGCTTATCTCTTCTTATGAAAACCATTGGGATTCGATTTTGGTGGAATGGCTAGGCTTTCTGAAACATATGCTTTCAGATTTGCTCTTGAACCAAGTTTAAAAAGCTAGTCAAAGTCTCGTTATTTGATCAATTGAGAATTTAAAAGTGGAGAATAGATGAGCAGAATGTACCAACTGAATCGGTTACATGGCTTATGTTCTTTAATCAAGCTGAATGAAATTGGTATATTGTTCATTGTTGTATTTCTAATAACAAGTTGTGTTATTATGTTAGTTACTTAGTGGAAAATCTAATAACACCCGAATACCTGATGATAAGAGAAATGGTTGAACTCCAGATGATGCAGCCTGCTATCACATTGTTATGTGTTTTCTTATTTACAACTTTGTATAAGATTGAGTATGTTTTTTGCTGCTCAGGTTCTTGAATATATAGTTGAGCTTTGCAGTAGTTATTTTCAGGCATTTTGAAAACAGGGAGCAAGGCAGATTGCATAGTATTCTGTATTAGAACTGTGAGCTAATTCCTTAAGTTGTGAAATCTTGTTGTTTATTTCTTTTTGTTTAGCACTTGGACTATCTAGCTTTCGAATTAATATTAATTGGCTTTACTTTGGCCCATATGTACCTTCGGTTCTACTGTTTTCATGTCTACACTTGTTTCTTCATGAGTTCATATAATCAACAAGCATAGAAAATACAAATAAAGAATTTGAGCAATTAAAACAACAACTAAAACTAAAACTATCAAAACTAAAACCAACAAAGTAGATTGCATTTCATTTCATTTTCTTTTTCAAGAGGGACATATTGTTTACTTGAGTAGATTGCATAGTTGCGGAACTGTGATATGCTAATTGTAGAGATCATTTTGGGACCAGGGGGATATTTTTGGAGTATTTGAGGTTGCGATATGCAAATTTTGCGTGTCACACGCTTAAGTTTGGAGTTTCTCTACATTGTCTTGATCTGTGAAGTTAGAAGTTCGAGAAATGATGTATACTTATTACTTGCATGTAAGAGCAGTTAGTTAGTTGAACACAACAGTTATGACAGATCAAGAGTTCTACACCCCTTGATAAAGCCGAAACTCGTCTAGTGGGTTGAAGTTTGGCTCTCACATATCTTAAATTCTTAATGTCTAAGCTGTTGAAACTGAGAACGCAGATTTCATGCTCTTGTATTAGATGGAATGATCAGGCTTGTAAGTTTGCAGCCATGTTATTTTAGTTGTTGTTGCTTAAACCGTGTCTTATTTCATGCCATGGTTTTTTGATGTTGTTGTTGTTGCTTAAACTGTGAATCAGGTGTTTCGTGTTCTCTGTCACAACATTTTTTTTATGTGTTTAACCGTTTGATAGAGTGTATGGATGTACAAAGAATTTCAAATCTCGAATTTGCCTAGAATCCTTAGATGTTTTTAAAGGGCCCAGCCCACATCCCCCACTCTGTCCCTTACACCTCTGATCATTTGTTGTGCACTATCAAAACTTTTGATGGAACATTATCATCTCCTTCTTCAATCTCTAACAAAGTAGGATACACCTTGAGACGCATCATCGTTGGCACATCGACGACAACTAGAGTATTTACTGCCACATATTGCGTTCTGTATGGAATAGTTGGTTAGTATTTTTCATTTTTTGTTAATTAGCTATTCTTGTAGATTGCACATTAGTTGGTTAATACCCTTAAGGATACCTAATTACATATATATTTGATCTGTATCAATGCCTTGTAACTGGTCACAATCTTAACTTGGTAAATTTGCCTGTGGGGTGACATCTCATGCTGTTTGAAATGACTGTATCAACAATGACTCTGAACCTTTCTGTATCAACAATGACTCCGACCCTTTCTGTATACATGGTAGTTAATGATGGTTCTAGAAAACATAGTGTGATTTTGTGTTGGACTGCTGAATAGATGATGGATGATATGCAGGTATGAATTAGGTACTTCCACTAATTTTCATTTTTCTTCACTCTTCTAGACAAGGTAGATGTATATAGAGCTTGTTTAATCCATAAACAAGTCACATAAGAGTTAATTGGATCTTATCTGAATTCATTGGCCTTTATAATATCGTTGAAAAATGGAACATATTTTAACATAATATAGTTATTGTTGCACCCAGCTTTCAGTTTTGCATGTATTTAGTGTTGTAGAAGAAATGAATGTTCCCGTCAACACATTAAATCCTCAGAGAACCGCTTGAAGGTACTACCTTTATGTATTAAGTCTTATTGATTTGATGTGGTTCTATTTAATAATATGAGTTGTCCATTTTACTATATAATAGGTTTCATTTTAACACACACACACACACACACACACACACACACACACACACACATAATATATGTGTGTGTGTGTGTGTGTGTGTGTGTGTGTGTGTGTGTGTGTGTGTGTGTGTGTGTGTGTGTGTGTGTGTGTGTGTGTGTGTGTGTGTGTGTGTGTGTGTGTGTGTGTGTGTGTGTGTGTGTGTGTGTGTGTGTGTGTGTGTGTGTGTGTGTGTGTGTGTGTGTGTGTGTGTGTGTGTGTGTGTGTGTGTGTGTGTGTGTGTGTGTGTGTGTGTGTGTGTGTGTGTGTGTGTGTGTGTGTGTGTGTGTGTGTGTGTGTGTGTGTGTGTGTGTGTGTGTGTGTGTGTGTGTGTGTGTGTGTGTGTGTGTGTGTGTGTGTGTGTGTGTGTGTGTGTGTGTGTGTGTGTGTGTGTGTGTGTGTGTGTGTGTGTGTGTGTGTGTGTGTGTGTGTGTGTGTGTGTGTGTGTGTGTGTGTGTGTGTGTGTGTGTGTGTGTGTGTGTGTGTGTGTGTGTGTGTGTGTGTGTGTGTGTGTGTGTGTGTGTGTGTGTGTGTGTGTGTGTGTGTGTGTGTGTGTGTGTGTTGTGTGTGTTGTGTGTGTTGTGTGTGTGCAAGGCACATGCGAAGTAATGTGCAAGCTAAGGAATTCTTTTCGAATTGGTGTTTGGTCCATGATGTGCATTTTATGATTATTGAAGTATGACAGGCAACGACGTTCACGAATTTTAAAGATTGCTTGAATGGAGAATCACCAGCTTTAAAGGAGAAACAACCAAATCAATGGTGTATAGGTGTTAAATATTAAAAGAATGAACTGATAGTTAAATGCTTCTCAAGGAAAAGATTGAATAAGGTGATATTTTGATAAGTACAAGAAATTCACAAATCGTATTCCCGTGAGCTAGGTTGAGTTTGAAGGCTTTATAGAGAATTATATAAAATCATTGCTTGCCCATCATGAGGATTGAAAGTGAAAGATTGGATAATTATGTAAAAAAAATGATTTAGATATTGAGCACCTTGAGACAAAGAAAAATTATTTCAGGTATATGGGAGAGTAATGAACCCTTAGATTGGTAAAAGAGAGACACAAATTGATTATGAGTGTTTATGAGTGTTTGTAAGGATAGAGTAGAACAAGTTATGTAATACTCCCTCCGTCCCAGATTAGTTGTTACACTTTCCTTTTTCGTCCGTCCCAGATTAGTTGTTACACTTCTAAATTAGGAATGACCCCACAATTATTATATTGTCTCTCTCTTCCCACTAAATTATTTTTTGTCCCCACACTCTCTCTCATTCAATTAAAAAAATACCCCACTAACTCTTATCACATCTACTTTTTCAATAAAATAACAATTGATAACCACATTACTACTTATCGCATTAAACTGTGTGTCCAGGAGAGTGTAACAACTATTCTGGGACGGAGGGAGTATTAAGGGAACCGTGAGAAAAATCGATTCTTGATGATTGAGTAATATTATAATCTATAGGGTGGAAAACCGAGGTTTATTTTTGTGAAAGTATTTTCATATGAATGAGGCATTGAAATCTAGAAGTCATGTGTGTTGGAGTTACACCGACGAAAAAGTGGTTTGGGACTAAATTGATTGAAGACTATGTTACGTAAGCGAATAAAATTTAAGAGAAGATTCGAGTAGTCCAGGATCGTTATAAATCATTCGTTGGCTTAATGAGACGGGGGGGAACAATACGAAGTTGGTGAAAATTTTCATTTTAGAGTTTCACCCATGACAAGCGTAATGAGGTTCGGTAAAAGGGGAAAGTTGAGCCCAAAGTTTATAGGCCCATATGAGATTTTAAAGAAAGTTGGCCAGGTAGCCTATAAACTAGCTCTGCCGAACGAGCTAGATCGTGTGCACAATGTGTTCCATGTGTCACAACTCAAGAGATACTTTCCAGATGCTTCACACATATTGCAACTCGAGTCAATCGAGCCAGATGAGTCACTTCCCTATGAGGAAAAACCAATCAAGATATTGGACAGAAAGGTTCTGAGTACAAGAAATAAGGATCTTAGTATCGTCAAGGTCCTATGGTCGAACCAGGTAATTGAAAAGGCCACCAGGGAACCCGAAGATGACATGAGGGAAAGATACCCATAACTGTTTACCGAGGTATGATGAGGTCCGGGGATGTCACTCCTTTTAAGGGGGGTAGAAGGCGTCTGAATTTTCGCCATTCTCTTTGTACTTTTAGTTAATTCTAAGGGTAGTCGTGTGCTTATATGTTTAGTGACTATGTTTTATGCCTATTATTTATACCAAGAGTGAATCCTAAAGTTTTCCCAAAAGCTAGAGACCCCAAGTTTCGAGGTCAAACCTTTTTTTAAGGAGGGAAGACTGTGATACTCAATATTTTTGTGTCATTTTATTATATATTTCAAGGAAATATAGTGAGTTTTATGTTTAAAATAATTAGAAATAAGGTTACGTTTTAAACAAGGGTATAAATATTATAAAGTTATTTCAGACTCAAAGTGACACGAAGTGTTTTATTCAAGGAAAATAAGGAAACGAGCAATTTACAATGTTTTGAGAAAGAAAACCGAAAACAATTTGGAAAAGGATTTTAAGTTAATATTTCCTAATTATTTAAATTAAAGAGATAACCATAAATTTATAAAAAAAAAAAAAAAAAAAAAAAAAAAAAAAAAAAAAAAAAAAAACCCTTATTTATTTCTTTCATCCTCGTCCTCCATACTGCCGCTACTACTTGTCCGTGCGCCGTTTTCTGTCTTGCTACAACACTTTCGGGACGTTCTCAATCTCCATCACCATTGTTGGTCTTCCTCCTTGTCATAACAGCAACAACAACTCACGCAACATTGGCATTCGTTGGTTTGACGATGATGAGTTGCGGTTGTTGTTCTTTGTTAAATGCTAAAGTTGACTTTGGTTTCTTTTAATCTTGTATACTGTTTTGTTGGTTGAATAACCGTATATAATATATAATATATATATATATAGGGGAGGGATCCGGTGAAAATAGGTCCCTATGTGATCTGTATACTAGTATATATAAGAATGAATCTAATCCGTAGGATTAGATTCAATCCAAGGGCTAGGATTTAAACCAATTAATGACAATAAGGTAAATAACCTCCTAACTACCAACCTAATAAAACACACGCCCTTTCTCTCTCTCAAACCAATCTCAGTATTTACGTTCTCTCTCCACAAACATTTCTCCTACTCCCTTTCTCTCCCTTGCCAATTTCTCTCTCCTCAAGTACAACCATTAAAGCTCCAAAAAAACGACGATCAAGCTCCAAAAACGCCGATTACGTACTGATTTCAGGTAAATTCTCGCGTATTTCTATATTTCTTCTATTCTTCTACAATTTGCGCTAATTTTAACCTAATTTTATTAGTTGAATATGAACGAATTGAAGCTGAAAATTCAAAAAATCAACCTAAAAATAATAAGAACGAAGAAGATAAACAAAATACACAAATTTCGAACTATATTTCTTGTTTTTAGACATTTATTTTAAATAATTTGTGATAAGTTTTGATTGTAAGGTAAATTACAGAAAATTCGTAAGTAATTGAGTAGATTGAATGTTCTGATTGTAGTATTTGATGTTCTATTTATTGTTTTATTTTTTCTGAATTTGGAATCAGTTTGTTCTAATTTTGTTTCATTGTTATCTGAATCCAGAATCAGTTTGTTCTGAACTTTAGTGATTAATTTTTTAATTAGGTGTTCAATTTTTTTACTTTGTTTGTGATTAATTTATGATTTTCTGAATTTTTAGGTAATTAATTTATGATTTTTATATTTATGATTAATTTGTTTTCTATATTTTCTATTTTACTGATTTTATGAAATAAATAATTATGTTCTAAAACTTATAGTTATATGTTACTGAATTTTTTTAACAGAGAAAATTTAAAGGAGGTAAATGAGATTAAACATGCCATAAAAACCAGAGCTAAATCGAGCGCATTGATAGTACAATTGTCGAAGAAGCAATCTGGAGGACATCCTTGAAAATATTGGGTAATAGTTTATAATCTAAATTCTTTAGAACATGAAGTTTCAATATTTGGAACACAAAGGTTCATTGTTTAGAACATATTTGTTTAATATTTAGAAGATACATGTTACTTTTTAAAACATAAAAAATTGGGGATAGTGATGGTTCAAGTATTAGGATAAGTATTTTTGATAAGATTTTAATTTCTGATTTTTTAAATCAATGTGAGATTTGAGGATTTTAAAATAATTTTCTTCAATATTTTATGGTGTTCTAAGAGTAATAGTTATACGTAATGAATTTTTAAACAAAGAAAATGAGAATAAACACGCCAAAACAACAGAGCAAATTGTCCCTCCATCACTTATGAAGGACATCATGAGCAATATTGAGTAATATTTTATGATTTCAATACTTTGGAACAGGAAGGTTATGAATGTAGAACATGAAAGCTTATTGTTTAGAACAAAATTGTTTAATGTTTAGAACATAAAAAATATTGGTAGAAATTAGATGTTAATTATTTGACTACACTTACCATTTGCTACAGTAGGGGAGGTTTGGGCTAGAGTGATTGGACTGGGGTGATTGGACTACACTTACCATTATATGGCATAATGAACTTAGAACATGAAACTTCACGGTTTAGAACAAATATATTTAGTGGCTCGTAGCGTTTGTCTTTTTGATCTTGGCAATGGTTAATTCTAGTTGTGGCTCATGCTCTGACTTTACCCACCATCCATTCAATTTGGTCCACTTATGAGATATTTGTAAGCTCTCGTTCCTCTCTCCACTTATAAACGAATAATTCACATAGATTCTTTCACATCTTGTTTGACTATACGTACCATATGGTAAAGTAGGGGAGGTTTTGAGGGTAGGGTTGAGATAATAGTATGGGCTGGGAAGACTGAAAAGAGACATGATGATTTATATAAAAAATATATACGGATCTTAGTTTCGTAATTTAGTTTGTCCATAAACTATGTGAAGAGTTTTTAACATGCCACATTTTAAAACACGGTAGAATACAAAGAAAGTACATCAAAAGATAGATTGGGTAGAGTAGAAGGATATGTATTTAGTCCATTGTCTTTCTTACTAGTGTGTAACATATAGCTTAACTACTTAGAACATCTAGCTTAACAGATTAGAACATATAAGAATAATGTGTAGAACATATAGATTCACTTGTTAAAACATATAAATCCAATTGATAGAACATATAGCTTCTATTGTTAGAACATTAAGTTTCACCTTTTAGAACATGATTACTTACTACGTATCACTAGTTTATAAAGCGAGAAAATATCAGTGTCGTAGTCCATTTATAGTCCAATTTTCAAAAAAAGACTTTTACCTGACATCCTTTCAAATATTGGGTAATATTTCATCATCTAAATTCTTTAGAACATGAAGGCTCACTTTTAAGAATATTAAGTTTCACCTTTTATACCATAATTTTATATTGTTCTCTTCATGTAGAGAAGCTATTATTTATGGATATTTTATGTTCTAAATTTCATAACTAGATGTTCTAAAAATAGAAAGGTATATTCCAATGTTCTCTTCTTGTATCTAATATGTTATTGAATGTGCTTCGAGTCTGATTTTTGGCCCATTTTTATGAGGATTCAGGCAAGGTTAGCTATGTTGTGTTTTCATGTGCAACATTATAGGATAATATAGTTGTTGAATAGATTGGTGTTGGTCTTAAGTGGCGGGATAGTTGCTGGTGCAGGCTATTTATTTTGCAGGGAGGGTTGTTCAATCTGAGGTGGTATTATTCCTGTTATTGATTATTGGGCAGCTGTTGTGATATGTTTCGCATTTGCTAGAAGTTTTGTGTGTGTGTGTGTGGTGTTGTTGCAAGTAATGCTTGATGTTTTGGAACAATGCCTATTAGCTCAATTGGTAGAGCTTTGTGCGATTGCACAAAGATGTAGGTTTGAATCCTACATAGGCAACTCTTTGTATTCCGTTTATGATATTACTTAATTCTCCTATTTGATGATTCTTTACTTTTGAACCACTTCTAGTTACTTTTGAATCTGTTCTACTTACTTTAAAACATATGTATAAATTTTTAGAACATTAGCCTTAGTTTATAGAACATGAAATCTAACACTTGAACTGGAGGCAGTTGTTTGTGAAGAAACTAGCCAGGGGCAGGGAAACATGACTGAGATGGCCAAGATGTATGACCAACATAATTTCTCATTGGCGGAGTCTGATAAGAAAGCGAGTAACTGATGGGGACCTTTATGCATAGTAGTTGACAACAAATTATCACTAGTTAGTGTCGATATATTCCAAATAGGTGATGAATAAGGAATCAGTGGACTTAAAACCACTGCAGGGGTGTGCTTGGCTACTTTCTGATGACTCTTCTTGTTAGGTTATGATTCATATGACAAAACATAAATCATGCGGAAAAACCATAAAGCCAGGAAAGCATATTATTTACACATAATCATTTAGCATAGTTTAGATGCATACACTTTGTTGCGTGCCCTCCCTAGCTGCGCCCGAACCGAACAAGAACAAGTCTCTAGGACTCTAAGTGTCGTCCCTCCGTATATAGTCCACAGCACGTCCGGATCCGCCTTAAGCTTGACCAACTAGAATCGCCCTTAAGGTTGCTTAGGAATTTCGGCTATTTAGGTGCAAGTGTATGGCTGATTTTTCTTCAAAATCTTACCTTTAGAATACTTCAATTGTGTCTATAAATTATGACCCTAGGCACCTATTTATAGAGGTATGGAAAAGGAACTGAAATCCTACTAGGATACGAATTAATTGAACTAGAATCCTAGTAGAACTCTTATTTAATTAATTTATCCTTTTAGGATTAGGAATTTAATCATATATCGAATCCTGATAGCTTTAGGATTCGTATAAAACGTACACGAGCATCGCACGAGCACCGCACACTCGCGCAGGCCTTGCGGCCCACGCTGAGCGCACAGCGCTCGGCCCATGTTGCTGCCTGTGTCCGCGCGCGCGCCCAAGGCCTTGGCGGGGCCTGGCCTTGCGCTGGGCCTGGCCTTGCGCTGGGCCTGGTCGAGGCTTGGCGTGTGTTGGTGATGCGTGTGGCTTGCTGGGCGATGGCCTGGCTTCGTGCTGGGCCTTCGTCTAGCGAGCCTCGTCCGATGCTAATTCGTACGATACGCTTCCGATTAAATTTTCGATTCCGGAAATCATTTCCGATACGAACAATATTTAATATTTTCGATTCCGGAATTAATTTCCGTTTCGAACAAATATTTAATATTTCCGTTTCCGGAATTATTTTCCGATTCCGATAACATTTCCGATTCTGACAATATTTCCGTTTCCGGCAATATTTCCGATTCCGGCAATATTTCCATTTCCATTAATATTTTTCGATACGTACCATGTTTCCATTTCCGGCAACATTTACGACTTGGATAATATTTATATTTCCGTTTCCGGCAATATCATCGTTTCCGGAGTATTCATTTCTTGCTTGTGACGATCTCAGCTCCCACTGAAACCAAGATCCGTCGATTCCGAATATCCATAGATAGAGTATTTAATGCCATTAAATACTTGATCCGTTTACGTACTATTTGTGTGACCCTACGGGTTCAGTCAAGAGTAAGTTGTGGATTAATATCATTAATTCCATTTGAACTGAAGCGGCCTCTAGCTAGGCATTCAGCTCACTTGATCTCACTGAATTATTAACTTGTTAATTAATACTGAACCGCATTTATTAGACTTAACATAGAATGCATACTTGGACCAAGGGCATTATTTCCTTCAGTCTCCCACTTGTCCTTAGGGACAAGTGTGCATTTCCTAATTCCTTTGTCGCTCGATGCTTTCTCTTGAACATAAGGTAAGAGTTGTCATCCTTATTATGTCCAGAGGTGTTTCTCGGTTTCAGAGTTCAACTGATCAAATTAACAGATAATCATAGCCTATGATTCATCCGAGCACGGCCATGCATTTCACAGTTTCTAGCTCTCCGAGTGGCCTTGTACAACTTTTAAGCATCTCATCCCGATTTATGGGAGGACAATCCCAATCTTGCGATCTTGAGATTAGACTTCGTTTGATAGGTGATTACCTGAGCGTTGCCTTTATAGCCTCCTTTTACGGTGCGACGGTTGGTCAACGTCAAAGTAACCAGTTCTCAAACAAGTAATCTCAAATCACTCAGGTATTGAGGATTTAGTGTCTAATAATTTTAATGAAATTTACTTATGACAGATTTTCATCTCTTACAGTAAAGTTTCATAGGTCTGTCCGATACTAGTCTTCCCAAAGTAAGTATCTATGAAAATGATTATGACATTGCCATGTCCACATAGTTCAAGAAACAGAACTACTAGTCATCTTGCATTCTAGTCGTCTAACGTTTTCTACTCGTCCAATTTTATAGAAAACTCCGACTAGGGACCATTTTCAACCTTTGACATTCAAGTTCACTTGATAGACATTTCTTAGTCACAGGACTGGTCCTGACAGTCTATCTTGAATATATCGTCAAATTGAAGGGACTCATCATTTAATAAACCACAAATTAAATGGAAAAATGAATTCTTTTCATTTGTTGTGAATGATTAACCAATAATGTTTTACAAAGATTTAAACTCTAAAACTTTAAAACATTAAACAGGGATATCAAAGCCATTCTCCAATATGCTTGATTCCCATAGCTGCAGTGTGCGAGTTGTGCTTCGCCTGCGGCAGAGGTTTAGTTAATGGATCTGATATGTTGTCATCAGTTCCAATCTTGTTTATCTCGAGTTCTTTTCTTTCAACGAACTCTCGTAGAAGGTGAAATCTACGAAGTACATGCTTGACTCTCTGGTGGTGTCTAGGCTCCTTTGCCTGTGCAATAGCTCCGTTATTATCACAATACAGGGCTATTGGTCCTTTAATGGAGGGGACTACACCAAGTTAACCTATGAACTTCTTTAGCCATATAGCTTCCTTTGCTGCTTCATGTGCAGCAATGTACTCCGCTTCAGTTGTAGAATCCGCAATGGTGCTTTGCTTAGCACTTTTCCAGCTTACTGCACCTCTATTGAGGCAGAAGACAAACCCAGACTGTGATCTGAAATCATCTTTGTCGGTTTGGAAACTTGCGTCCGTATAGCCTTTAACAATTAATTCATCATCTCCACCATAGACCAGGAAGTCATCTTTGTGCCTTTTCAGGTACTTCAGAATATTCTTGGCAGCAGTCCAATGCGCCTCTCCTGGGTCTGACTAGTATCTTCTCGTAGCACTGAGTGCGTACGCAACATCCGGGCGTGTACATATCATAGCATACATTATTGAACCAATCAATGATGCATATGGAATCCCATTCATTCGTCTACATTCATCAAGTGTTTTTTTTGGGCACTGAGTCTTGCTTAGAGTTATTCCATGAGACATGGGTAGGTAGCCTCGCTTGGAGTCCGCCATCTTGAACCTATCAAGCACCTTATTGATATAAGTGCTTTGACTAAGTCCAATCATCCTTTTAGATCTATCTCTGTAAATCTTGATGCCCAATATGTACTGTGCTTCTCCTAGATCTTTCATCCAAAAACATTTCCCAAGCCAAATCTTGACAGAGTTCAACATAGGAATGTCATTTCCGATAAGTAATATGTCGTCGACATATAATACTAGGAAAGCAATTTTGCTCCCACTAACCTTCTTGTATACACAAGATTCGTCTGCGTTCTTGATGAAATCAAAGTCACTGACTGCTTCATCAAAACGTATATTCCAGCTCCTGGATGCCTGCTTCAATCCGTAGATTGACTTCTTTAGCTTGCATACCTTTTTAGCATTCTTTGGATCCTCAAAACCTTCAGGCTGTGTCATAAACACAGTTTCTGTTAAAACACCGTTTAAGAAAGCAGTTTTGACATCCATCTGCCATATTTCGTAATCGTAATATGCAGCGATTGCTAACATTATCCGAATAGACTTTAGCATTGCAACTGGTGAAAAGGTTTCATCGTAATCCACACCGTGGACTTGCCTGTAACCTTTTGCTACCAATCTAGCTTTGAAAACTTCAAGTTTCCCATCCTTGTCCTTTTTCAGTTTGAAAACCCATTTGCTTCCAATGGCTTGGTAGCCATCTGGCAAATCGACCAAATCCCATACTTGGTTTTCAGACATGGAGTCTAATTCAGATTGCATGGCTTCTTGCCATTGCTTGGAGCTAGGGCTCGTCATAGCTTGTTTGTAAGTCGCAGGTTCATCACTTTCAAGTACTAGAACGTCATAGCTCTCGTTCGTCAAAATACCTAAGTACCTTTCCGGTTGAGATCTATATCTTTGCGATCTACGCGGGGTAACATTTCTAGATTGACCATGATTCTCACCAGATTCTTCTAAAGATCTCTGAGTTTCATCCTGAATGTCATCTTGAGCATTCTCTAGAGTTTGTTGTTCGACTCGAATTTCTTCGAGGTCTACTTTTCTCCCACTTGTCATTTTGGAAATGTGATCTTTCTCCAAAAAGACACCATCTCGAGCAACAAACACCTTGTTCTCAGATGTATTGTAGAAGTAATACCCCTTTGTTTCCTTTGGATAGCCCACAAGGATACATTTGTCAGATTTTGGATGAAGTTTGTCTGAAATTAATCGTTTAACGTATACTTCACATCCCCAAATCTTAAGAAAAGACACATTTGGAGGCTTTCCAAACCATAATTCATATGGAGTCTTTTCGACAGCTTTAGACGGAGCTCTATTTATAGTGAGTGCAGCTGTATTTAGTGCATGTCCCCAAAATTCTAATGGAAGTTTGGCCTGACCCATCATTGACCTGACCATGTCTAGCAAGGTTCTGTTCCTCCGTTCCGACACACCGTTCCATTGTGGTGTTCCAGGAGGAGTCAATTCTGATAGAATTCCACATTCTTTCAGATGGTCATCAAATTCATAGCTCAGATATTCACCGCCTCTATCAGACCGCAGTGCCTTAATCTTCTTGCCTAATTGATTCTCTACTTCACTCTGAAATTCCTTGAATTTGTCAAAGGATTCAGACTTATGCTTCATTAGGTAGACATAACCATATCTACTGAAGTCATCAGTGAAAGTGATAAAGTAGCTGAAACCACCTCTAGCATTTGTACTCATTGGTCCACATACATCTGTATGGATTAAACCCAATAGTTCATTTGCTCTTTCTCCAACTTTAGAGAAAGGTTGCTTTGTCATTTTGCCAAGTAAACATGATTCGCATTTACCATAATCCTCTAAGTCAAATGGTTATAGAATTCTTTCCTTTTGAAGTCTTTCTAAGCGTTTCAAGTTTATATGGCCTAATCGACAATGCCACAGATAGGTGAGATCTGAATCATCCTTTTTGGCCTTTTTGGTATTTATGTTATATACTTGTTTGTCGTGATCTAATAAATAAAGTCCATTGACTAATCTAGCAGATCCATAAAACATCTCTTTAAAATAAAACGAACAACTATTGTCTTTTATTAAAAAGGAAAATCCCTTAGCATCTAAGCAAGAAACTGAAATGATGTTTTTAGTAAGACTTGGAACATGGAAATACTCTTCCAGTTCCAAAACTAGCCCGGAGGGCAACGACAAATAATAAGTTCCTACAGCTAATGCAGCAATCCGTGCTCCATTTCCCACTCGTAGGTCGACTTCTCCCTTGCTTAACTTTCTACTTCTTCTTAGTCCCTGTGGATTGGAACATAAGTGTGAGCCACAACCTGTATCTAATACCCAAGAAGTTGAATTAGCAAGTATACAGTCTATAACGAAAATACCTGAAGATGGAACGACTGTTCCGTTCTTCTGATCTTCCTTTAGCTTTGGACATTCTCTTTTGTAATGGCCTATTCCATCACAATAAAGACAGCTTGATGTGGACTTGTCCTGCTTTGATTTAGCATCGCCCTTGGACTTTCCACTTTTCTTGAACGGTCTCCTTCTAGCCTTGAGTAAATCTTTGGCTTCACAGTCCAGTATTATTTCAGCCTTTCTGACAAGGTGAACAAATTCTGCAACTGTTTCTTCTCTTGGTTCACTTAGGTATAGTTGCTTGAAGCGACCAAACCCACTGTGTAGTGAATTGAGCAAGATAGAGACTGCCATCCTTTCGCTTATTGGTGTTCCTAGTAGACTTAGGCGATCAAAGTATGAACGCATAAGATCCACATGGAACCTCAGTGGGACGCGTACCCTATGTTTAGTGCGAAGGAGCTGAACATGTGTTTCTTGGACTTCCATCCTATAACACCTGTTGGGAGAACTAACCTTTAGACCAGACATTGATTCAATCAACTCATGGACGTTCAGGTCCCTGTCCTCCGTGCTTCCACGACAGATATCCCTCAGATTCTTGATGAGCGTAAAAGGTTCATAGGCTACAAACCTTCTAGCCCAATCATCAGGGATATTGTTCAGCATGAGACTCATAACCTTTTTGAGATCCGCATCCCAGGCGTAAAATCTCTCAGGGGTCATGTCTCTGGCATAGTAGCTTGGCATGGGATGTGATAGTACATACTCAAGTCCATTGAGTTTGACTATTTCAACTAGCTTAGCTTCCCATTCAAGAAAATTTGCCAGGTTCAGCTTGACCATAAGCTCAGAACCCATGATGATGTTTTGATTGTTGTTTGCCATATTTAAAACTACAATTGAAAAGAATAAACAAATAAATAACCATTCACAGTTTCTCTTAATAAACTTAAATTCTAGCATACATGCATAATTCAATGTTCATTAAGCATTTTATTCAAGTTACGTGTTCCGGCAGGTGTGAATAAAATGATTCCAAGATCCTAAAATCATTGAAAAACTAAGCACAGTTTGTCGACTTAATCCTAAAACATCTTAGGTAAGCAAAAGCCTTTTGCTAATAGTCTAGAAACTATTCTTGGTTGATAGGTACGTCTAAGAACTTATTAGGTAAACCTATCGATTTTGCCACGACATAAAAGGACTCCTTACTTATATCGTTGAGTTTCACCAAAACTAACATGTACTCACAATTATTTGTGTACCTTGCCCCTTTAGGACCAATAAGTAACACCTCGCTGAGCGAAAACTATTACTAGATTGATGTAAAGGATATCCAAGCAAGTGTATATTTTGGCATGGCACCTTTTAACTCAATTTTTTAAGTTTGGAACTTAAGGCTCTTACTATGTTGGTTAGATTTTAAGTGAACTAAAATCCTTAATCATGCAACATAATCAAGCTTTTGATCTCATGCATTTTAAGACATATTTAAAAGCAATAAATAACTTAAAACATGCATAAGATAAATGTGATCTAGTATGGCCCGACTTCATCTTGAAGCTTTAACTTCAAAGTCCGTCTTGAAAATCTCCGTGGGAGGCACCATTTTCTTCAAATAGGATAAGCTATAATTAAAACTAATTAAAAATATTTGATGGTACGCAGACCATATTTGAATTGAAAAACAACTTTGGTACTTTAGACCAATTACATTCAAATTAATGGGACGCAGACCATATTTTCTATCCTATTTGGGCCATACTAGTCACTTCATAACCTGCAAAACAGTACATATACAATATATACCATTCACCCATTCATTATCATGAATGGCCCACATAGCTGGTTAGTAAAACACATTATGCATCACGTAAACATTTGCAGCAATTAATCAAGGGCACCAATAATCTACAAATTATTCAGTCCTTATTAATTCTAATCAAGTTGTTTTAACCTTAAGGATTTGCAAACCTAATCAAGAGTTTATGACTAAAAAGGGCTCCAACTTAAACCAATAAATTCATATGCTTTACTAATTTTAAACATAAAAATGTATTTCTAGTCTAACCGGAAACATACAAATTTAATTAAAATTTAAAGCTCATATAAATTTATAATTAAATCCATAAATTTAATTTAATTTCAGTCGTATTTAAATTAATTCATGATTTTAATTTTAGTAAAATAATTAGAATAAATAAAATTTATTATAATTACATTATTCAAAATTAAAGTCCAAGAAATTAATTTAAATTATTAATTTTAAAATTAATTAAAATTACGTAAACTGAAAATTTAAAATTAAAATTTCAAAACGATCTAATCGCAACGCAACAACCCCACGCAACGCATGCCCATGGGCCACACGCACACAGCCATCACAGGCCATGTGCGCGCAGCCCATGCGCTGTGTCGCAATGCTGCTGCTCACCATCGCAAGGCATCACGCGAGCTGGTGCTCGCTGCGCGCGCCAGCGCTCGACGCAACAAGCATGCTGCCGCAGCCCATCGCTGGGCGCAGCGCTCGTCGCACGTCGCAACAAGCAAGCTGCTTGCCATCGCTGGGCGCAGCGCTCGTCGCACGTCGCAACAAGCACGCTGCACGCCATTGCTGGGCGCAGCGCTCGTCGCACGTCGCAACAAGCACGCTGCACGCCATCGCTGGGCGCAGCGCTTGTCGCACGCTTAATAGTGCTCGCTGCGCTCGAGCGATCGATGATGGGCGTAGCACTCGTGGCACGCGAGCTTGCGCTCGCTGCACGCGAGGCTCCGCACACTTGCGCGAGGCAGTGCGCGCTGTGGCGCAGCTCGCTTGCTGCCCACACGCGACTGCTCGTGCCTTGGTCTCGCCCTCGCCCATTCGCCCATTGCACACAGCCCACGACACAAGGCAGGGCTGCTGCCTTGTGCTCGTGCACCATGGCCTTGCTCATTGCATTCGTACCGCATGGGCGACGAGCTCCCTTGCTCGTCGTCACATGCCCGCACTATACAACACCCCTTAAGGGTAACACGTAGCGTCCATTGCTTTGTGCGTGCAAGTTATATGAGCGAATCGCATAAAAATTTAAAATTTTTATTCAAAATTAATGACAAATTAATAAATAATATTAATTTTATAATTTTAGGGCGAAAAATCGAAAATTTATTATTTAATTGATTTCCGATTAACATGGATTCAAGTCTAGGTCATAAAAATTTAAAATTTAACATAAATTTACAATTTTTATGGTGGTTTTTAATCATAGGTATCTAATTAAATTATAACTAATTATGAAAATCAAATTAATTCTAAATTATTCCAATTTTCAACAAATGAATCATAATTACAAATTAGATTGCATAATTAACAAGGCTAGGCATTCAAACTTGTTAAACATATACAGTAGGTCAATCAAAAATTCAAGATTTATCAACAAGAATCGCAAATATTTAATTTAACATCTTAAATTTACGAAATTTTGCATTCGAAAAACTAAAACCTCCGAAAAGTCATAGTTAGGCTTCGAATTTGAGAATTCTGGGTTCGGCCAAAAAAAATATTTTTGTCAAAATTTTAGAATGCCTTTTACATGCGGAATTGACACAAAAATCACTCGATTTGGATGAGTAACGAAGAAACTGCCGAAAAACTGCGTACGTATAATTAAATAAACGCAATTTGCAATTAATTAACAATTACGAAAATTAATCACCCCTTTTAATTCTTGCAAATTTGTAATATTTAACCATGTTCATGCAATTTAGATTATGAAAATAATAAGAGGCTCGTGATACCCTTGTTAGGTTATGATACATATGACAATTCATAAATCATGCGGAAAAACCATAAAGCCAGGAAAGCATATTATTTACACATAATCATTTAGCATAGTTTAGATGCATACACTTTGTTGCGTGCCTTCCCTAGCTGCGCCCGAACCGAACAAGAACAAGTCTTTAGGACTCCAAGTGTCGTCCCTCCGTAGATAGTCCACAGCACGTCCGGATCCGCCTTAAGCTTGACCAACTAGGATCGCCCTTAAGGTACTTAGAATTTTCGGTTAGTATAGGCAATTGTGTGACTGAATTTTTGCTCTCAAAAATCACTTTGAATACTTGAATACTCTCTTTAAAATAATGACCCTAGGCCTTTATTTATAGAGGTATGGAAAGGGAATCGTAATCCTATTAGGATACGAATTAATTAAACTAGAATCCTAATAGAATTAATTCATCCTTTTAGTTTTAGGAATTTAATCATTAGTTGAAACCTGATTGCTTTAGGATTCGTATAGCACACAAACACACACGCACGCACAGCAGCCCACGAGGGGCGCCATGCGCCCGCGCGCAGCCCGCGAGCTCGCAGCCCACTGCCACAAGCCCACACGCTGCCGCAGCCTTGGCGCGCGCTGGGCCTGCCTTGCGGTGGGCCTGGCGCAGCCTTGGCTGGTGCGTTTGTGGCGCGCTGGCTTGCTGGGCGATGGCCCGGCTTCGTGCTGGGCCTTCGTCTGGCAGGCCTCGTCCGATGCTAATTCGTACGATACGCTTCCGATTAATTTCCCGATTCCGGAATTCATTTCCGATACGAACAATATTTAATATTTCCGATTCCGGAATTAATTTCCGTTTCGAACAAATATTTAATATTTCCGTTTCCGGAATTATTTTCCGATTCCGATAATATTTCCGATTCTGACAATATTTCCGTTTCCGGCAATATTTCCGATTCCGGCAATATTTCCATTTCCAATAATATTTTCCGATACGTACCATGTTTCCGTTTCCGGCAACATCTACGACTTATATAGTATTTATATTTCCGATACGATCCATATTTCCGTTTCCGGCAATATCATCGTTTCCGGAGCATTCATTTCTTGCCTGTGACGATCTCAACTCCCACTGAAACCAAGATCCGTCGATTCCGAATATCCATAGATGGAGTATTTAATGCCATTAAATACTTGATCCGTTTACGTACTATTTGTGTGACCCTACGGGTTCAGTCAAGAGTAAGCTGTGGATTAATATCATTAATTCCACTTGAACTGAAGCGGCCTCTAGCTAGGCATTCAGCTCACTTGATCTCACTGAATTTTTAACTTGTTAATTAATACTGAACCGCATTTATTAGACTTAACATAGAATGCATACTTGGACCAAGGGCATTATTTCCTTCAACGACCCCATGTCAGCAGCATTAGTGCAACTACTCCAAGAATATAAGGAGATATTTGCCTACACGGTAGAAGAGATGCCCGGTATAGACCCGGCGGTGGCCGTGCATAAGTTGAATGTGGACAGTACTGTGAAGCCAGTACGACAAAAGAAAAGGAATCATGGAGAAGCAAGAAATTTGGCCGCCGCTGCCGAGGTTAAGAAACTAATGGATGCAGGCTTCATACGCCCATGCCAGTACCCAGACTGGGTAGCCAACGTAGTCTTGGTACCCAAGCCCAATGGGTCGTGGAGAATGTGTGTTGATTACACTGATCTCAATAAAGCATGCCCTAAAGACAGCTTCCCACTGCCGAAGATAGACCGACTCGTCGACTCCACCGCTGGACATGCCATGATGAGCTTCATGGACGCCTACTCCGGATTCCACCAAATTCCATTATGGCCCGAAGATCAGGAGAAGACGTCTTTCGTCACGGAACAAGGATTGTACTGTTACAAAGTAATGCCGTTCGGTTTAAAAAATGCCCCTGCTACCTTTCAACGGTTGGTAAACAGAGTTTTTGTAAAGCAGCTGGGGAGGAATATAGAAGCCTATATTGACGACATGATTGTAAAAAGCAAGCAGAAGAAGGATCACCTTGACGACTTGAGAGAAACCTTTGAAACCATCAGGACATACCAGATGAGACTCAATCCCAAGAAGTTCATATTTGGGGTATCTTCTAGCAAGTTCCTTGGCTTCCTGATTGACGAAAGGGGCATTGAAGCAAATCCGGACAAAGTGCAAGCGGTCATTGATATGACGTCGCCAAAGACGGTTAAAGGCGTGCAACGCCTCACTGGGTGTCTCGCCGCCTTGGGACGATTCTTATCTAGAGCGGGAGACAAGTGTCACTACTTTTTCAGTACCATCAAAAAGGGCACCCAGTTTGAGTGGACGACGCAAGCTGAGGCTGCCTTCCTCCGCCTAAAAGAACATCTGCACACCTTGCCACGGCTGGTCAGCCCTCTCTTGGGGGAAGTTTTGTATCTGTACCTTGCCATCTCAGAATACGCGCTAAGCGCCGTCTTGCTTACAGAGAGGGAGGGAACGCAACTACCTGTGTACTTTGTCAGTCACATGTTGCAGAATGCTGAACTCAAATATCCAACGGTCGAAAAATTTGGTTTTGCTCTGTTCTTGGCTAGTAAGAAACTTCGTCCATATTTCCTGGCCCATCGATTGGTAGTATACACGGATCAACCGCTTAAGCGACCTTTCACCAACCTTGAAGCGTCAGGAAGAATGCTCAATTGGGCAATTGAGCTTCACGCGTTTGATATCTCGTATGAACCAAGGAAGGCAATAAAGGGACATGCATTTGCTGACTTCATCGCGGAACTGACCAAGCCACCCTATTTGAAGAATGAAAAAACTCAGTGGATAGTGCATGTGGACGGCTCTGCCACTCAGAACGGGTCAGGAGCCGGCATTATCTGTGAGTCACCAGAAGGAGATATCTATGAATATGCAATGCGATTTAACTTTCAGGCGTCAAACAACGAAGCTGAATACGAAGCCCTGATATGTGGAATTCAGATGAGCAGAGCCGGAGGGGCAGCAGACGTCCTGGTTTTGTCTGACTCGCAATTAATTGTCAGTCAGGTCAAAGGAGAGTATGAGGTTAAGGACGAGGCCATGATAAGATATTTGGAAAAAGTCCGCCAAGAAGCCCAACAGCTGTCTAACTTTGAAGTAAAACACATCCCCGGTCTGAAAATAACAAGGCAGACGCTTTATCTAAACTGGCAAGCTCAGCATCCTGCGACACGCCACGTCATGTATTCTGGGAGGTAAAACAGTCCAAAAGCATTGACGCCTCGAGAATAGACATCTTGGATCGAACAGCCACCTGGATGGATGACATTGTCAACTTCAAAATGAATGGAGTACTCCCTGATGACCCCAAGCAGGCAGAAAGATTACAAAAGAAATGTACATGGTTTGAGATATGGAATGGAACACTATACAAAAAAGCCTTCTCACGGCCACTTCTCCGCTGCGTAACCCCCGAGAAGGGGCAAGAGGTACTGGAAGATCTTCATCAGGGATTATGCAGCTCCCACATAGGAGGGAGGGCCCTGGCCGAAAAAACTTTAAGAACTGGATACTATTGGCCCACTCTCAAAGAAGACGCCCTCAATATGGTCAAGCGTTGTGATAAATGCCAACGATTTGCTCACCTAATTCGACGACCAGCACAGAAACTGACGCCAATCACCAGCCCTATACCTTTTGCCAAATGGGGGATGGTCTTATTAGGCCCCTATACGACGGCACCAGGAGGACTGCGTTATGTAATAGTAGCCGTCGATTACTTCACTAAATGGGTAGAAGCTGAGGCTTTAAAGAACACTAAAGCACAGGATGTGAGAGCATTCATCTGGAAAAACATAATCACAAGATTTGGCGTGCCTCAGTCTATCGTCTTCGACAATGGGCCACAATTCAAGACGCCCAAATTAGAAGATTGGTTGGCCGACCATGGTATCACAGCATGTTTTGCATCAGTAGGACGCCCCCAAGCTAACGGACAAGTAGAGGCATTCAACAAGATTATCTCTGAAGGGATGAAGAAGAAGCTTGATGAGGGAAAGGGTTTATGGGCCGACGAGTTACCCAATGTTTTATGGTCTATACGGACCACGGCAAAAAATTCCACAGGAGAAACACCATTCTTGTTAGCCTATGGGGCTGAAGCCGTCCTACCCATTGAAATGTGCGAACCCACCCTGCGCGTCATGTTGTTTAATGAAGATGCCAATTGGGAAATGATGAAGGCGGCTTTGGATTTCTTACCAGAAACCAGAGGGAATGCGGCTCTACGACAGCAGCTATACAAACTTCGAATGACAAGGGAATACAACAAAAGGGTTTCTAGAAGAATACTTAAAGTTGGAGATTTTTTGCTTAGGAAAATGGAAGCCGTCGGACGCGCCAATGAACAAGGGAAACTCACCCCTACTTGGGAAGGTCCGTATGAGATTTAGGAGGAGGTTCGAGACGGAACATACCGGATCCAAGACATGCAGGGACGTCCGATTTTTCGTACTTGGAATGCGGATAACCTCAAGAAGTACTTTTTCTAGATTGACACTTGTCTAGATTATATGCATTGTAAAGACGTCTAGAGCCTAGACGCACCGTGTAGCATGTTTTGAACATTAAATGAAAAATTCACTGCAAGCCGGTCTTGCTGGGAAATCCTTGTCAAAAGAATGTCATCAAAACTCTCGGAGAAATGCAAACTAATGCTCTCCCAAAAGACTAGTCGTTTAAAGGCCTAAGAAGTGGCCCAGACTAGCACCCTCACTAGGCTGATCACCTAGAACATAGGGGTTACACATTCCTAACACAGCTATATAAAGTAGCAAAAGACCTTGGTAAAAAGACCAAGGCAGACATCTGACGTCTCAAATTGGGGGCGTCGGACGTAATAAAAAAATGTGTGACGAAAGCTAAAAAGCAATAAGACGTTCACAAGGGCATCATGTCATTCCCAAAAAGTTAGTCATAATTACAAGAATTATGCACAAAAGCCACCAAGCATGGTGTCAAAAAAACACATTAATAAAAACAAAGACGCGTAGGAACTCATTCCTCATCCTCGCTGGGCACGAACTCAGGAGGGGTGCGTCCTTCCTTTTGAGCCTTCTCCACCTCAATCTGATAGGTGAGAAACTTCTCAAACCAGCTGAAGGGACGTTCGCTTGCAAATTCAGCATTCCATGCAAGCTCCATACCCCTTCGGATCGATTTCTCACCCAGCATGGCCGACTGGTCGAGGACGCTCTGTGACGAAGCGACTTCCTTGCTAGCCGCCTCTAGTTGAACCTCCAAATCTTTAAATTGAGTCTTCAGACGAGAAAACTCAGCCTCTTTCTCCTTTATCTTCATGGAAAGATCCTCCATTTCAGAAAAGTTCTGATCAATATGCAGGAGACGAGTTGTGTTCTCAGCATTTTGAGAGGCCAGGGCGGTAGTCACAGCGTCAATCTGTTCCCGCCTGTCGAAGCGAAGCTTCTCCAGTGCAGCGAAATGCTGGTCACCACACTGACTGGCCAGAAGACGGTGACGAGCTTCTTCATGCACCAAAGCAGTGCGCCACTTTTTCAGCGAGTCCAGCAGAATGAACATCTGCGCAAAAATAGTAAGTCAAACAAAAAGAAACGAGTGTGTAAAAATAAAGGTATAACGAAACTTACGTCCAGCGCCGAGGACTGCATGGCGGCAAGCATATTCTCGGCCGCCTCAGGAAGAGTTTCAGCATATTGGGGAGGAATGGCACTGCGCATCAGCGTCATTATCTTCCTACGGTCATGAGAATTGAACCCGCCTGAAGAAGGGATCTGAGCCAATTCAGCATCAATGTCTTTCTGAGGATCGGGAATTTCTATGGGAAAAACAACGGCCTTAGAATCCCTAGGGGAAACTATAGAACTGCTAAACGAGGAACGGCAGGTGGTTACGATGTTGGAGTAAAACTTACCCCCAGAATTCCTAGCTCTCTCCGCCGCCCTCAGAGGGATGTTGCGGCGGACGACTTCAGGAATCCCCGCAAGAGGATCAGCTGTCCCTCCAGTTTTCTCCAAGCTAGGAGAAGCAGATGCAGCCTTGGGGACGGCAAACTCCTTAGAAGCCTTCGACGTCACTGACTTGAAGACGGGTTTCCCTGTGCCGCCAGCCCTGCGTTTGGAAGTAGGAGCCGCGTCCGTGGTCGCCTTCCTCGTCTTCTAAAAAAATGATGAATAAAAACAAGTTGTAAACAACAAAGGAAATCACGTCTGAAGATTTAATCAATACCTTCTCCTCCTCAGCAGGAGGGGGAGCCATTTGCTCAGAAATGGCTTGCTCGGCTGCCTGCTGACGCTTCCAAGCTCTGAAGGTACTGGCGTCGAGTACCTTCGCCAACCAAGACGGCCTGTCCACTTGGCCTTTGGAGGCATCGTCCAGCTTACCCATGGCCTCGTCTGAAAAAAACGAAATAAAGACATTAGTGCGGTTTTGATTAAACAGAAGAATTGGAAGTATAGATACATTACCTCTTGGCATATACGGACACAGGCCTACACCCGAGAGGAAAATGGGATTGCTCAGTTGATTCAGATGAGGCAACCACCCCTCGGGTATGTAGGCTGTCTTGTCCTTGATGACGAGCGGCTTGACTAGGAACAGCGACGAGATCCGCTCCCAGAGCTCGGCGGAGACGGGAGGTAAAGAAGAACCTTTCCCAACGAAGTTGGGCTTGACGTTCCAGCATCTCATCCTCTCACACATCTCCAGATTGGTGGTTTTGATAACCACCCACTTCTTCCTCCAGTGATGCCATTTAGACGCCTTCCCCCATCACCGTCAGATAGGCCCCTTTGTATGTAAGAATCAGCCAGCCCGCGGCGGCTCTCGAAACTTGGGACATAGAGGCGATTCTTAGGAACGCCGGAACAGAAGGGGTGATGCCGGCAAGCTCGCAGCGAGCAATATAGCCAAACACACCCGCCCAGGAGTTTGGAGACATTTGGCACAGGCCAATATTAAAGCCGTCCAGCAACTCCACCGCAAAGGGGTGAGGGGGGAATCTCATACCCAGCTTCAAAAACGATCCGTAAACGGCGAACTCTCCTTTCACCAGTCCAAAGCTGGTGCAGTCCATGCCTGCCGGCATGCGGAATTTATACTCCGAACCTAGATTCAGAGACGCCCCATAGGCCTTCCCCTCTAGGGTGAGGAAATTCAGCCACGTCTGAAGTGGGAAGATGGCGCTGGGATGAAGGTGACCTTCCTCCCCACCTGACGTACTAGCCGGTGCGGCATCGGTGCTTTCTGGGACGTCCTCTATAGGAGAAGAGGATTCTCCTTCGAACTGCTCCTTGTCTTCTATTCGCGCCATTAAATCCTGCAACAAGCCAAGACTTGCCTCAAAACAGGGACAAACTTGAAAACAGAAGACGTCAAATTTCCAAAGAAAACCTTTACCTGATAAATCAAAAGAGAGTTTGTGAAAGAACTTGGATGAAGAACTGCAAGAACACGACCTTGAAGATCGTGGCGGTGCTACGGTGGATGTCGGTGGATATAAGACGCCGGAAATCGCTTTCTCTTATTTGCTCTCAAGTGATCACTGGAAATGAGGGGGGAAATCACTCAAATTGGCCACTTATTTATAGAGGGGTAAGAAATGATTACCCCCGCCACGCGTCACCACCTTGTTGGACACTCCAAGAGCAGTGAAAACTAACGTCTGTTTTCACTCCTCATGAGGGGCAAATGATGTGGGCTTGAACAAATCTCCCACAAAGCCCAAAGAGGCAGCCTACGACCCATACTGATCAGATGGGCCCAGTCCTGGAAAGAAGGCCCAAAGTCCTGCTACTCCACCAGAATAAAGACAGAGCACCATTTGGCAAAGCCCATTCTCTTTAAAAGCCGGTCCAAATATGGGAGGTCCATCATTGCAGGCCAAAGGACACGTGTCCTTAATCCCCAAGGGGCACGTGTCCCATAGTTAGGGTTAAGGGTGCAGTCCCCAAGGAACCCTAGCACTATAAATAGCTCAGATCCCAAGGTAAAAGGGCAATCAATCCTTGCTCAACAACAGCAAACCTATCTTTGCTCTGCCTTCTCTCTACAAATTACTTATATCTCTAGCTTATACTTACTTAAGCATCGGAGGGAATATTCCTACGGGAATATTCTTGTTTTACAGGTTGCCAGAAGTTCGTGCCAGGTCATACTTGATACCTCCGAGGAGCGCGTGCCACGTCAGCACCGTAAAAGTTCCCACAACACCTATCGATTTTGCCACGACATAAAAGGACTCCTTACTTATATCGTTGAGTTTCACCAAAACTAACATGTACTCACAATTATTTGTGTACCTTACCCCTTTAGTATCGATAAGTAACACCTCTCTATGGCGGAAAACTATTACTAAGATCGATGAAAAAAGGATATCCAAGTAAGTGTTATTTTGGCATGGCACCTTTTAACTCAATTTTTAAGTTTGGAACTTAAGGCTCTTACTATGTTGGTTAGATATTAAGTGAACTAAAATCCTTAATCATGCAACATAATCAAGCTTTGATCTCATGCATATTTAAGACATATTTAAAAGCAATAAATAACTTAAAACATGCATAAGATAAATGTGATCTAGTATGGCCCGACTTCATCTTATAGCTTCAACTTCAAAGTCCGTCTTGAAAATCTCCGTGGGAGGCGCCATTTTCTTCAAATAGGATAAGCTATAATTAAACTAATTACAACTATTTGATGGTACGCAGACCATATTTGAATTGAAAAACAATTTTGGTACTTTAGACCAATTAAATTCAAATTAATGGTACGCAGACCATATTTTCTATCCTATTTGGGCCATACTAGTCACTTCATAACCTGCAAAACAGTACATATACAATATATACCATTCACGCATTCATTATCATGAATAGCCCACATAGCTGGTTAGTAAAACACGTTATGCATCACATAAATATTTGCAGCAATTAATTAAGGGCACCAATAATCTACCAATTATTCAGTCCTTATTAATTCTAATCAAGTTGTTTAACCTTAAAGGATTTGTAGACCTAATCAAGAGTTTATGACTAAAATTGCTCCCACTTAAACCAATAAATTCATATGCTTTACTAATTTTAAACATAAAAATGTATTTCTAGTCTAACCGGAAACATACAAATTTAATTAAAATTTAAAGCTCATATAAATTTATAATTGAATCCACTTATTTAATTTATTTTCAGTCGAATTTAAATTAATTCAAGGTTTTTAATTTTAGTAAAATAATTAGAATAAATTAAAATTTATAATAATTATAATATTCAAAATTAAAATCCAAGAAAACAATTTAAATTATTAATTTTAAAATTAATTAAAATTATATGAACTGAAAATCTCAAATTAAAATTTAAAACTCGATAATCGTAACATGACGAGCACTTGGGCTTGCGCCCAAGCCCCGTCGAGTGCACGCCCTATCGCTGGCCCATGGCTCATCGCAGCAGTAGCCACGCGCAAACGCAGCAAGCCAAGCCACGCTTGCGCGCAGCCTGCTTGCCCGCATGCATCGCAGCAGCCACGATGGGAGTGCTCGCTCCCTCGCGCGCAAGCAAGCCCTCGAGGACACGCGTGTTGGTGCGCGGTGCAGCGATCGTTGGGCGACCAGCTCTCGCCCTCGCACGCGCGCGCGCCTCTCCTCGTTCCATGCCTTCGCCCATCGCCACAGCACACAATACACACGCACAGGCTCCCTTGCCTTGTGCGCGCGCCATGCGCTATGTTGCTCGCTGCATTCGTACCGCACGGGCGACGAGCTCCCTTGCTCGTCGTCGTGTGCCCGCACTATACAACACCCCTTAAGGGTAACACGTAGCTTCCATTGCTTTGTGCGCGCAACATTAAAGAGTGTTTTCATAAAAATTTAAAATTTTTAATTCAAAATTAATGACAAATTAATAAAACATATTAATTTCATAATTTTAGGGCGAAAAATCGAAAATTTATTAATCAATTAATTTCCGATTAACATGGATTCAAATCTAGGTCATAAAAATTAAAAATTTAACATAAATTAACAATTTTTATGGTAGATTTTAATCATGGATACCTAATTAAATTATTAATTAATTATGAAAATCAAATTAATTCTAATTTATTCGAATTTCAACAAATTAATCATAATTACAAATTAGGTTGTATAATTAACAAGGCTAGGCATTCAAACTTGTTAAACATATACTGTAGGTCAATCAAAAATTCAAGATTTATCAACAAGAATCGCAAATATTTAATTTAACATCTTAAATTTACAAACTTTTGCGTTCGAAAAACTAAAACCTCCGAAAAGTCATAGTTAGGCTTCGAATTTGGGAATTCTGGGTTCGGCCGAAAAATAATAGTTTTGTCAAAAATTTAGAATGCCTTTTACATGCGGAATTGACACAAAAATCACTCGATTTGGATGAGTAACGAAGAAACTGCCGAAAAACTGCGTACATATAATTAAATAAACGCAATTTGCAATTAATTAACAATTACAAAAATTAATCACCCCTTTTAATTCTTTGCAAATTTGTAAAATTTAACCATGTTTATGCAATTTAGATTATGAAAATAATAAAAGGCTCTTGATACCACTGTTAGGTTATGATTCATATGACAAAACATAAATCATGCGGAAAAACCATAAAGCCAGGAAAGCATATTATTTACACATAATCATTTAGCATAGTTTAGATGCATACACTTTGTTGCGTGCCCTCCCTAGCTGCGCCCGAACCGAACAAGAACAAGTCTCTAGGACTCCAAGTGTCGTCCCTCCGTAGATAGTCCACAGCACGTCCGGATCCGCCTTAAGCTTGACCAACTAGAATCGCCCTTAAGGTTGCTTAGGAATTTCGGCTATTTAGGTGCAAGTGTATAACTGATTTTTCTTCAAAATCATACCTTAAGAATACTTCAATTGTGTCTATAAATTATGACCCTAGGCACCTATTAATAGAGGTATGGAAAAGGAACTGGAATCCTACTAGGATACGAATTAATTAAACTAGAATCCTTGTAGAACTCTTATTTAATTAATTTATCCTTTTAGGATTAGGAATTTAATCATATATCGAATCCTGATAGCTTTAGGATTCGTATAGCACGTACACGAGCATCGCACGAGCACCGCACACTCGCGCAGGCCTTGCGGCCCACGCTGAGCGCACAGCGCTCGGCCCATGCTGCTGCCTGTGTCCGCGCGCCCGCCCAAGGCCTTGGCTGGGCCTGGCCTTGCGCTGGGCCTGGTCGAGGCTTGGCGTGTGTTGGTGATGCGTGTGGCTTGCTGGGCGATGGCCTGGCTTCGTGTTGGGCCTTCGTCTAGCGAGCCTCGTCCGATGCTAATTCGTACGATACGCTTTCGATTAAATTTCCGATTCCGGAAATCATTTCCGATACGAACAATATTTAATATTTCCGATTCCGGAATTAATTTCCGTTTCGAACAAATATTTAATATTTCCATTTCCGGAATTATTTTCCGATTCCGATAATATTTCCGATTCGGACAATATTTCCGTTTCCGGCAATATTTCCGATTCCGGCAATATTTCCATTTCCATTAATATTTTCCGATACGTACCATGTTTCCATTTCTGGCAACATTTACGACTTGGATAATATTTATATTTCCGATACGATCCACATTTCCGTTTCCGGTAATATCATCGTTTCCGGAGTATTCATTTCTTGCTTGTGACGATCTCAGCTCCCACTGAAACCAAGATCCATCGATTCCAAATATCCATAGATGGTGTATTTAATGCCATTAAATACTTGATCCGTTTACGTACTATTTGTGTGACCCTACGGGTTCAGTCAAGAGTAAGCTGTGGATTAATATAATTAATTCCACTTGAACTGAAGCGGCCTCTAGCTAGGCATTCAGCTCACTTGATCTTACTGAATTATTAGCTAGCTTGTTAATTAATACTGAACCGCATTTATTAGACTTAATATTATATGCATACTTGGACCAAGGGCACTATTTCCTTCACTACTCACAAGTGTAACAGGAACTTCCCTTGATTGTGACCCTTGTTTACCAACATTTGACGCCCTATCCCAACGAACGAAAACGTATTCACGGGCTAATAGAACTGCACTATTAAGCTCTAAAGCTAAGGTCATCAAAGACACGACTGGCATTCTTGAGTCATATTCGGGTGGGCGTTTAAGACACTTAGCTAAGCTTGTGCTGGAGGGCAACTCTCTTGTAGGACTTATCCCTATAAATACATTGGCGCTAACTTGTGTGTTCTCAACAACCTATGTAGGATTTGAACCTACATCCATGTGCAATTACACATTGCTCTACCATTTCAGCTAATAGGTTAATTTTAACAAAAGTTTCAAGAAAAAAATGCATGTAGTACTATCTATTGAAATTAAAAAAATGCAACAACAACTTGCATTATAGAGTAATAAAAGAACATATGCACAATTAGTTAGAACATATGCAATGATAATTAGAACATATACAATGAGGAAAAATTAAGTACCTGCAACGAAAATTAGATCAGTATATTTATGCAGTTTGGTCGAATGCAAGAGAATATATGAAAAAATAGGTCATTCAGTGACTGTTGCGATGTTAGACTTGCAATCTTCTATAAATTTGCTCCTAATAGTTTGATATATTATGTACTTGGAATCTTCTCCTAGTGGTTTGATCAATTCCTGTACTTGGAATAGAAGATTATATAGACAGACCCTACTACGAAGTACTCCGTATTTATTAATTATAAACTTTTGCAAGAAAGACAATGACCATAACAAAAACTAACTGAATTTTCTTTCGAAACTTGTTAAATTTTACAATTTAGGAAATTATATTACCCTTTTAAGCCCTAAGGAATTGAATTGTTTGTTTCTGATAAGGAAAACTAATTATATTCTAACAGTATAATTTAACCCTTTGAAAATGACTAAACTACTCTCTCTCACCCAATTACCTACAGAATACAGAGAAATAATTCAGAACATAAAAAACAATGTAACGAGTAAAAAGAAACAACTTTACAGAAAATTAAAACCAACTATTCAAAACAAAAATACTATTAATCAGAACATTGAAAATTATTATTCAGAACATGTAATGCAATAATTTAGAACATCAAGAACAATTTGTCAGAAAAGGGGAAACAACTATACATAACACTAGAAGCAATTGTATAGAACAAAATAACTGCAGCAGAACCTTTTAGGTTATGATACATATGACAAAACATAAATCATGCGGAAAACCTTAATGCCAGGAAACATTTTATTTACACATAATCATTTAGCATAATTTAGGTGCATACACTTTGTAGCGTGCCCTCCCTAGCTGCGCCCGAATCGAACAAGAACAGTTGCAAGTGTTTGGCTGATTTTTGCTTCAAAATCTTACCTTTGAATACTTCAATGTTGTATATAAATTTGTGACCCTAGGCACCTATTTATAGAGTTATGGAAAAGGACTTATAATCCTATTAGAATACTAATTTAGTTTAATTAGAATCCTTCTAAGACTCTATTAAATAAACTTTATCTATTAGGATTAGGATTTAATCATATGGCAAATTCTAATAGCTTTAGGATTCGTATTGCACACAACCGTACACGAGCATGAGCACGAGCACAGCCCGCGCAAGCCTCGCGGCCCACGCGAGCTGCACTTGCTCGCAGCCCATTGTCGCAGCCCGCGATTGCTCCGCGCGCGCCACAGGCCTTGGCTGGGCCTGGCCTTGCGCTGGGCCTGGTCGAGGCTTGGCGTGTAGGTTTGTTGCGCTTGGCTTGCTGGGCGACGGCCTGGCTTCGTGCTGGGCCTTCGTCTAGTGAGCCTCGTCCGATGCTAATTCGTACGATACGCTTCCGATTAAATTCCCGCTTCCGGAATTCATTTCCTATACGAACAATATTTAATATTTCCGATTCCGGAATTAATTTCCGTTTCGAACAAATATTTAATATTTCCGTTTCCGGAATTATTTTCCGATTTCGATAATATTTCCGATTCTGACAATATTTCCGTTTCCGGCAATATTTCCGATTCCGATAATATTTCCATTTCCGATAATATTTTCAGATACGTACCATGTTTCCGTTTCCGGCAACATCTACGACTTGGATAATATTTATATTTCCGATACGATCCATATTTCCGTTTCCGGCATTATCATCGTTTCCGGAGTATTCATTTCTTGCCTTTTGATGATCTCAGCTCCCACTGAAACCAAGATCCGTCGATTCCGAATATCCATAGATGGAGTATTTAATGCCATTAAATACTTGATCCGTTTACGTACTATTTGTGTAACCCTACGGGTTCAGTCAAGAGTAAGCTGTGGATTAATATCATTAATTCCACTTGAACTGAAGCGGCCTCTAGCTAGGCATTCAGCTCACTTGATCTCACTAAATTATTAACTTGTTTATTAATACTAAACCGCATTTATTAGACTTAACATTAAATGCATACTTGGACCAAGGGCATTATAGCCTATGATTCATCTGAGCACGGCCATGCATTTTACAGTTTCTAGCTCTCCGCGTGGCCTTGTACAACTTTTAAGCATTTCATCCCAATTTATGGGAGGACAATCCCAATCTTGTGATCTTGAGATTAGACTTCGTTTGATAGGTGATTACCTGAGCGTTGCCTTTATAGCCTCCTTTTACGGTGCGACGGTTGGTCAACGTCAAAGTAAGCAGTTCTCAAACAAGTAATCTCAAATCACTCAGGTATTGAGGATTAGTGTCTAATAATTTTAATGAATTTTACTTATGACAAATTTTCATCTCTTACAGTAAAGTTTCATAGGTCTGTCCGATACTAGTCTTCCCAAAGTAAGTATCTATGCAAATGATTACGACATTGCCATGTCCACATAGTTCAAGAAATAGAACTACTAGTCATCTTGCATTCTAGTCGTCTAACGTTTTCTATGCGTCCATCTTTATAGAAAACTCCGACCAGGGACCATTTTCAACTTTTGACTTTCAATTTCACTTGATAGACATTTCTTAGTCACAAGACTGGTCCTGACAGTCTATCTTGAATATATCGTCAAATTGAAGGGACTCATCATTTAATACTAAACCAATATTAAATGGAATATGAAAATACATTTCATATATGATAAATGTTCAACCCCAATGTTTTACAACCATGGGCCTCTAACCCATCTTTAAAACAGTTCATGGATTTCAAAGCTATGCTTGATTTCCAGTGCTACAATGTGAGTGTTGCTTCTCACTTGTTGCATAGGTTTAGTTATCATGCTTTGCCAATCTGAATATCCCTTTTATCGAATGTTTTTCGAGATAGGATGATAAGATCTTTTGAGTTTGTTTATCATGTTATCTAGTCTTTCGCATTTTGTAATGAAGAACTATTAAGTCAACAGACATGTGAACTACCCAAGTTCAATATAGAACTCTTTAACATAAACAACCATGTTTTATTGCTTCTTAGGCAATAAGTACTTTTACTTCAACTGTATAGGTTGCTAGTGATGCTTTGTTTGGATTTACCTATCCAAGCAGTTCATAGATATGTGGTAGACTTTCCAACTATAGTTTAGAACATAGAAATTATTATTTTTAATTTCCCACACAACAACCCATTGTCTCCAATCCATGTTGCCATTTCAAAACACGATGCTCTTTGCCAGTGTTTATGCGTGTAGCATCAATATTTAGCATATCTTTATTTCCTTGAATCAAGAACTATTCTTATATATGTACCTTTTCAAGTACCATAAGTTTTCCTTGATCTCAATCCAGTTGATTTTTATTTAGATCAATAGAGATTGGTATATGTTTGTCATGCCTAAAGTCATACGATACATTTTTGGCGATCCTCATATTATATCATACATGATAAATTCTTTTGCAGAATAATTCCCAATTGAATTCTATTCATGTAACTTTAGCTCATTCAATTTCAGTAGATACTGAATCCAGCTAAATTCTTTGACATATAATATAGGTTAAGAATCTCATTTAGACTCTTTAATGTTTAACTTAGTAAATGCTTATACATAGTTCAAACATCCTTTACTTAGATTTATTCATATGGGTCGAATATCTCCAATGGAGTCTTTCGTGTTTGATTTAGTAAATGTCATTACTTAATCCAAAACAACATTATAAGATCTTTGTAAATAGATCTTAATACCCAGTATGTACTAAGTTTCGCCTTGGTCCTTCATTGATGAATAATTTCAAACCTAAGTTTTTAGCATTTGAATAATATTTCACAATAGAGAGATATGTGTGTGATACACATAGGACCAATTAAGTTTTTATGTACTCCCACAAAACTTCTTATATATCTATAAGAATCATGTACATTTTATGAAACTAAAATACTTATTAGCTTCACTAAAATACAGTTTTAATTCCCAATTTGCTTGCTTAAATCTGTACTTAGATTTCATAAGCTAGCTTTCCTTTTTAAGTATTTATTTGGATCCACAAATCCTATGACATACCATGTACATAGTTTCTTCCAACATTTGATTGAGGAATTCGTTTTTGTCATCCAATTGCCATATGTACCAATATGCAATCATTGCTTGAATTATAGACTTAAGCATTACGATTTTGCATGAGGTTTCAACGCAATCCACGCCGTGAATTTGCTTGTAACCTTTAGCAACTAATCTAGCTTTGTGTGTGAACACAATTCCATGTTTGATGGTTTTTATCCTTAAAACCAATTTGCAACCAATAGGTGTTAACCCATTCTTGCAAATCAACAAAATTTCAATTTTGTCATCAAAACATTGGTTATGTTTTATGGCCTTTAACCATTTAAAACAATGAGTCTATATATGGCCTCTAACCATTTTAGGGAATCTGGGTTTCGTCATAGCTTTCTTACAGGTCACAAACTCATTAATCTACATGATAATAGTTTGACTGCAAGTTGTAGGTTTCTTCATTATCTAATAGAAGAATCTCATAGTTTCGTTGACCTTAATTCTATGTTTCTTCACTATCTAATAGAAGAATCTCATAGTTTCTGTGACTTGAACTCTATGCCTACTAGGGTATAGAATATCAAACGATAGAATATCAACAAACACTTGAAAGTTCTTTGAATATTCTGTTCTCCTTGAAGCACTTGTAAAGTCTTCTAAGAGATGTCTATTCTTTAAAGCCACTTCTAAAGTCCTTAAAGAATACGTGTTCAGATTTTCTGAAGAACTTCGAAAAGCCTCC
This sequence comes from Spinacia oleracea, assembly GCF_020520425.1. Lineage (NCBI taxonomy): Eukaryota > Viridiplantae > Streptophyta > Magnoliopsida > Caryophyllales > Amaranthaceae > Spinacia > Spinacia oleracea. The sequence goes on along the minus strand of NC_079490.1, from coordinate 106,183,463 downwards.
GGAATGTCCGTTTATGTTTGTTGTTCGCCTCGAAGACTTTCGAGGTCTATTTTCTCCCACTTGTCATTTTGGAAACGAATCTCCAAAAGGACATCATTTCGAGCAAACAAACATTATGTTCTCAAAAATTCGTGGTAGAAACAATACCCTTGTGTCTCATTTGAATAAATCACAATGAAACATATATCTATATTTGGGTCTTAGTTTGTTGAATAACAAACACTAAGCTCCCACTAAGTTTGGCAACTCTTTAGATATATATTATTGAAAAGATATCCGAAATTACTTTTCAATAGCTTTGACGAATTTGGTTTAGTTTGGTGGTAGTTGAGCATTTTGTTTTAGAAATTTTAGGAAAAGTCTTTATGATTCATCATTGATCGAATCATATACTAATTGACTTCGATCATTCCAACTTAGATATGCCATATCTTATGGAGCTAGATCGTGAAATTACAACACACAATCATTTGATGATCATATTTGGTCTTAAAGTAATCACACTACTACATTTCTAATCAAATGCGACGGATTAAGAAGGTGTAATGCGACACTTCACGTAGAACCGTCGCAATAGATGAGGCTAATGCGACGGTTTCCTCTATAATACACCTTGAAGTTGGACTAATGCGACGGTTGTGATAAACCGTCGCATTAGATTGTCTAATGCAACGCCTTTTGAGGCTAATGTATCGCCTGCGAAAATAAATATTACCACACATTAAATTGTCATAATATTACTCTTTTCCCTCCCATTGTTTTCCAAAATTTTAAACCCCCCTTGTATTTTTCCCTCAAAATTTTAAACCCCCGCCGTTGTAAAATATCACCCAAAATTTTCATACCCAAAATTTTCATACAACTTGAATTGTTACCAAAAAAAAAGAAAGAAAAGAAATGGCAAACAGAAATTAAAAAACACAGAGACTAATTATTCTAAAGGGAGGAGGGAGACTCGAGAAATTCATGAATTTGGTCGACGCTCCTTCTTCGCAATTCAGGATTCGCAATCGCAGTCACATTTCTAGGGTTTACAGTATCTGCAATTCGCAAGTGAAGGGTTTAGAAGGACTGCAACATCACCACGAAAAAGGAAGAGGTCATCCCATTCAAACTGTATTCCCGTACATCAGATTCAAAAACTCCCGCAAGGTTTGTTATTTCGATTAAATTTATGTCCTGAATTGCGTTTAGGGTTTTCTATTTTGATTAAATTTCTGTCCTGAATTGCGTTTAGGGTTTTCTATTTTGATTAAATTTTTGTCCTGAATTGCGTTTAGGGTTTGCTATTTAGGATTTTGATGATTTGCAATCATGGGTTTTAATCTGTCATCTCTTTGCAATTTCAATGGGTTCACTTTATTCAAGGATGAATTGATTTTCGCATCCTTTGTGCTTCAACGTTGTCAGATTATGTTTTTTGTTTTTCTTGAGCAATTTAATTTTACTTGATTATGTTTTTCGTTTGCAAAGTTTTCTTTTACTTGATTCGTAATTTGGTTCTGTTTTTTGTTTTTTCCTGAGCAGTGTGTTGGTGTTAAAGTTGAGAGTTAACTTATGTTCAGGTTATTCTTATTGTAGAGTTTCAATTTTAGAAGTTTATTCTCGTTCTTCAAGCTGTATTTCCTATCCTTGAATGGGGAAGAGGTTATAATCTCAAGAAGTTTAGAGGTCTCAAGAAGTTTAGAGGAGACCTCATTTCTGGTCCTCACTATTGCTAGTCTCTGTATCCCTCATGTATGCAATGAAATTCCATTGTTTCCGGTCCAAAAATCATCTGTGACTCTCTTTGTTTTGTTGGTGTAGCAGGATATAGCGTATTCTAAACTTGCAAACTTAGACCCGCAATATGGATTGTGTAAGCTCTACTGGCACAACTCTAGTTTTTGTTTAGCAGTCAGGGTGCAAATATACGATATTAATTAATTAAATTTAGTTCGTGCTTTGTCTATATACAACTGAATTACTTATATAGTATCTCTTTGAGCCAAGGCGGTTGTAGCCTTCAACACTTGCTCAGTTGGGGTCTTGGGGAGAATCAAAGGAATTGCCGTTGTCTATAGTTTGTGTTTGCTGTTTTGACTAATGAGGTTAAATTTTAAAAAAAAAACACAAATCTTATAAAAAATACTCCTAATATGATAATTAGGCAATCATTCAGATTATTCTTCTTGATATTGATTGATTCGAGCTTCGGAGTTCTTGAAAGTTATAAATAATAGATGAATTTCCAAGTGAAATTTCTTACCTCTAATCAACTGTCATTTCTTCTGCCTTATTTGCTATCAGATTAGAGGAAGAGAGGGACTCAGCTTGATCAAATCTAGAGAGAATGATTCTGAATTAACTAAGAGAGTGTTTCTTAGGGTTAATTGGATCTGGAGAGCGGGATTCCCAATTAACTAGAGTTGGTTTTTTAGGGTTCGAAGTTCGTAATACGGAAATCTCAACTCACCGGCAAAGAGTTTTTTTTAGAGTTCATCGAATTTCTTGCAAGTTACCGGATATATGGATTGTTGGATCTCTTGATACAAGGTACGACAACAGATTCATTATTTATGTATTGATTATTATGGTTCTGTATCAATTGAGCTTCATGATGTTTTTAGTTAAATGCAAATTAAATTATAGTGTTTTTAGCCTTTGTGCGTGTTGGGAGGATTACCATCATCTTTTGCTGCTGCTGCTTCTCATGTTTATCAAATTATGCCTTGTTCATGAGTTATAAAATTAGTTTAATTGTAGTTGCGGTTTCTAATTTTTGTGTAGTTGACAAAGATGGTCCATGACGAATTTCTATGGCATGAATTATGAATAAAGAGGGTCTGAAAATTTGATACTTTGTATTTACTAGCTGAAACTGATAAAAAAAAGGGTTTTGATGTAGAGGGGAGACAAGGTATTGCTTCATATTAAGCTATTCAAGCTTCAAGTTGAGCACTGTACTCGCCAACCCTACAATCTAACCTCTAAGAAACATGTATAGTTCAATTAACTTCTGATGAAGGCATCTGTAAATTGTTGGTGGAGTCACGCGGCTATGTCTGCGAGGAGCACACAGTTAATCTGCATACTCTTCTTCTTCTTCAAATTAAACCGTTTTCTATAATCTTAGTTGATTAACTAAAATGCTGTTGTTGGAGAGATTTCAGGTGACAACCAAAGATGGTTATATTCTCAGCTTGCAACGAATTCCAACAGGCTTGACAAACTATACACTTGAAGACCGCAAGCCACCAGTGCTTTTGCAACATGGGGTTTTAATGGTTAGTATTATACATTGTTTCTCTGAAATTTATAGTAAGGTAACGTATACTATTTTCCGAAATCCGTAAAATTGTCACATCTCCAATATACGTCACCACATCATCACTACTTGTAATTGATCAGGTTTCTTCATTGATCTCATTGCTGCTTCACCTCTTCCTCAAGTACAACTAATTCTTAGTTTTTTTTACCAAACATTTAACATTTTAATGTCTACTAGTTGATATGGAAAGAAAATTGTTATGTTTTTTCCCTGCAGATTGTGATATGGTTTACAATTCCAGCAATTAAGCTCTCTAAATCAAGAAGCACCTATAATGCACTCCAATTGATTTTTTTCTTCTAATATATTCCACGGTTTTATCTGATATTCCCGCTGAGTGCTGAGATTATAAAGTCTGCTGGTGTTGTCACGAAAACAGCTTGGGCAGGAGCTGCTTATAATCTCATGTTCTACATGTTGGCTAGTCATGTAAGGAACTATACATGTTTTCTACAGACAAGTAACAAAGAAATGGTTTTTTAAGAAACATGTTTCTGAATTCATCATTTGATTTTGGTTTCTTGTCATGAAATTTATTATATTATTTATTGTGTTTTAGCTAGTGCACCATCTCTAACTTATGCCCATTTGTGATTTAAACTTGCAGGAGTATGGTGAGCTAAATGGAGAATAAAATGTAGATCTAACAAATGAGACGGTGGAGGCTCTTGTTTGTTTTTGAGTTATTTTGTAATTTAGAGTAATGTTGAATTTGTTTATATGGATTTTTATTTTATGCATTTTTTTCATTAAAAACACTAAATTAATTAGTGAACGACTATTTTGTAATGCATGTGTCCTATGGGCACTAATATTGTAATATTACTCTTTAAGTCAATAAAAATATTTTATTATTGACATCCTTTCTTAATTTAGAAAACTAATTTTAATTATTATTATTATTATTATTTATTATTTTGAATAAATTACCGTTGCATTAGGCTAAAACGTCGTGTTGCATTATTTCTTTAAGCCAACATAGAAATCCGTCGCATTAGCTAAAATAATCGTCGCATTAGCTAAAATATTCGTCGCATTAGCTAAAATATCCGTCGCATTAGCTAAAATAACTATCGCATTAGCTAAAGATCTAATGCGACACCACATCTAAGGACCATCGCATTAGATGCTTATCTAATGCGACGGTATTAATTTTCGTTGCATTAGGTCACTGGTCATCGCATTAGGCCTAATGCAACGCCACCGGATGCAAGGGTCATTTGTCGTCGCATTAGGTCTAATGCGACGGATTTTGATGCCTAATGCAACGATTTTAGGCGTTGCATCTGATAAGAAATGTAGTAGTGTCATCGTCATGATCTAACCTAGATCTTTATGATTTCTTGCCATGTGGATTTCATTCTTCTGAATCTTTGAACTAGCCAAACAGATTCAAACTTATATCACATTTGAGTAAATAAACCTATATTCACTCAAGTCCATGTGAAATAATAAAGTTTAAAATCTTTCTTCAGCTTTGAATTCTATTGTCTAGGCGTTCTAACAATAGTTCATATCCTTTGTTACTTTAAACAAGTAAGACTAGCTCGTCTTAAATGATCTAGAAATCAATCAACTTTCAAAAGTCCATCAAAATAGAGCTTTTGAATGTTAACTTGTTGATATGGTCTAAGCAACAATGCCAAAGATTAGTGGAACTCGAATCAAGAGATTGATTTGAACCTAGTAAAGTTTTTATTGTTAAAGAGTTTTTTGTTTTAATCAAGCATATTGACTCAACCCGTAAATGACCATTTCATTCAAATAAACAAACAAACATTGTTTTTGTTTTTCTTGAATGTGAGTCTTCTGTGTTTGAAGCAGAAATTTAGGTATGCTGATTATGGAACAAAATAGCCATTGAGTTCCAGCCTTGAAAGAACTTAAAACAAACTAGATGACCCTACAACTAATGTAGCAATGCCATGCTTCATTTCCCACTTGTAGGTCATTAGTGTAGCCTAGCTTCCATTGTTTGAGTTATTATCGAAGTAAGAACCTCAAGCGGTATATGATACCAAGGAAGTTTGATTGCTAGGTTACTTCTCTTTAAACATAAACTTTTAGGTAGAAACGGAATCGTAAATTCCTTTCTTTTGTTCCTTGTTTTCCTATTTCTTGTACCCTTTCTAATAGCCTTAAGAATTAAATTCTCTAGTGTTGACTTTTATACTTTGTTTAGACATGTCCAATGTCACTCCAACAAAGTTCTTACCATTTTAATTTATGTTGAATATTTTGCTTCAACTAGATGATCTTACCAGAAGCTTCTAAAGTTCTCTAAGCATCGATCTATTCGAATGTCTAGGGTCTAGACTCATTCTAGAATTAAATGGAAAAAGATTTTAGGTTGTTAACCATTGGTTAAGCTGAGCGTTTAAACTCAATGCTTTATGATCTCAAAACTACATTGTAATTTGAATTCACAAGCACCAATCGGTTTGCCATTCGACTTTGATATTCGAAAACAACCATAAAAGTCGCTAAAAGAAACGTATATTTTAAATTGCTCATTTTCTCTCATGTCCGTGAATCGTTCTTGGATTCACTACCAATCGAGGAAATTTACTGTTACCTTTCTAAAAGGATTTACTGCAGTGCAAGATATTTAATTACAAACAATAATTAAAACATACATTGAAGCATGCAAAATCTAAACATTTATCATGAGTAATAACTTGAAAATTAAAGCAATCATGCAATTTAAACAAGTCATTGGCATTTTATTCAAATTTATTGTTCCGGCAGGTGTGAATAAAATGATTCCAAGACCCTAAAATTATTGAAGAATTAAGCACATTATGTATTTTGACTCAATTCTAAAATATTTTAGGTAAGCAAAAGCCTTTTGCTAATAGTCTAGAAACTACTCTTGGTTGATAGGTACGTCTAAGAACTTATTAGGTAAACCTATCGATTTGCCACAACATAAAAGGACTCCTTACTTATATCGTTGAGTTTCACCAAAACTAACATGTACTCACAATTATTTGTGTACCTTACCCCTTTAGGATCAATAAGTAACACCTCGCTGAGCGTAAAACTATTACTAGTTTGATGTAAAGGTTATCCAAGTAAGTGTTATTTTGGCATGGCACCTTTTAACTCAATTTTTTAAGTTTGGAACTTAAGGCTCTTACTATGTTGGTTAGATTTTAAGTGAACTAAAATCCTTAATCATGCAACATAATCAAGCCACAATCTCATGCATATTTAAGACATATTTAAAAGCAATAAATAACTTAAAGCATGCATAAGATAAATGTGATCTAGTATGGCCCGACTTCATCTTGAAGCTTCAACTTCAAAGTCCGTCTTGAAAATGGGTTGGAAACTCCGTCTTGAATTTCACCGTGGGAGGCGCCATTTTCTTCAAATAGGATCAGCTATAATTAAACTAATTACAACTATTTGATGGTACGCAGACCATATTTGAATTGAAAAAACAAACTTTGGTGCATTAGACCAATTACATTCAAATTAATGGTACGCAGACCATATTTTCTATCCTATTTGGGCCATACTAGTCACTTCATAACCTGCAAAACAGTACATATACAATATATACCATTCACCCATTCATTATCATGAATGGCCCACATAACTGGTTAGTAAAACATGTTATGCATCACATAAATATTTGCAGCAATTAATCAAGGGCACCAATAATCTACCAATTATTCAGTCCTTATTAATTCTAATCAAGTTGTTTAACCTTAAAGGATTTGTAGACCTAATCAAGAGTTTATTGACTAAAATGCTCCCACTTAAACCAATAACTTTACATGCTTTACTAATTTTAAACATAAAAATGTATTTCTAGTCTAACCGGAAAAAAACAAGTTTAATTAAAATTTAAAGCTCATGTAAAATTATAATCGAATCCATCTAGTTTAATTTACTTTTCAGTTGATTTAAACGAATTTAAATTAATTCAAGGTTTAATTTTAGTAAAATAATTAGTATAAATTAAATTTTATAATAATTATAATATTCAAAATTAAAATCCGAGAAAATAATTTAAATTATTAATTTTAAAATTAATTAAAATTATTTCCGGACTGAAAATTCAAATTAAAATTCAAAACGACTCAATCATAACATGACGAGCACTTGGGCTTGCGCCCAAGCCCCATCAAGTTCACGACCGATCGCATGGCCATGGCACAATGCAGCAGCAGCCACGCGCAAACGCAGCAAGCCAAGCCACGCTTGCGCGCAGCCTGCTCACCCGCATGCATCGCAGCAGCTCTCGTGGCGAAGCAGCGCTCGTTGGTGCGCGGAGCAGTGCTCGCTGGGCGACCCAGCTTGCGCTCTCCCGCGCGCGCGCCTCCACCTTGTGCCACGCCCCTTCGCCCACCGCCCATCAACACAGCACACACACGCCCAGGCTCCTTGCCTCGCGCGCGCGCCATGACTTGGTTGCTCGCTACATTCGTACCGCACGGGCGACGAGCTCCCCTGCTCGTCGTCGCCTGCCCGCATTATACAACACCCCTTAAGGGTAAAACGTAGCGTCCATTGCTTTGTGCATGCAAGATTTATGGGCGTTCTTTATAAAAACTTAAAATTTTTAATTCAAAATTAATGACAAATTAAAAAATCATATTAATTTCATAATTTTAGGGCGAAAAATCGAAAATTTATTAATCAATTAATTTCCGATTAACATGGATTCAAATCTAGGTCATAAAAATTTAAAATTTAACATAAATTAACAATTTTTATGGTGGATTTTAATCATGGCTACCTAATTAAATTATTAATTAATTATGAAAAACAAATCAATTTTAAATTATTCGAATTTCAACAAATTAATCATAATTACAAATTAGGTTGTATAATTAACAAGTCTAGGCATTCAAATTTGTTAAACATATACTGTAGGTCAATCAAAAACTCAAGATTTATCAACAAGAATCGCAAATATTCAATTTAACATCTTAAATTTACAAACTTTTGCGTTCGAAAAACTTAAACCTCCGAAAAGTCATAGTTAGGCTTCGAATTTGGGAATTTTAGAATGCCTTTTACATGCGGAATTGACACAAAAATCACTAGATTTGGATGAGTAACGAAGAAACTGCCGAAAAACTGCCGAAAAACTACGTACATATAATTAAATAAACGCAATTTGCAATTAATTAACAATTACGAAAATTAATCACCCCGTTTAATTCTTTGCAAATTTATAAAATTTAACCATGTTATGCAATTTAGATTATGAAAATAATAAGAGGCTCGTGATACCACTTTCAGGTTATGATACATATGACAAAACATAAATCATGCGGAAAACCTTAATGCCAGGAAACATATTATTTACACATAATCATTTAGCATAATTTAGGTGCATACACTTTGTAGCGTGCCCTCCCTAGTTGCGTCCGAACCGAACAAGAACAGTTGCAAGTGTTTGGCTGATTTTTGCTTCAAAATCTTACCTTTGAATAATTCAATGTTGTATATAAATTTGTGACCCTAGGCACCTATTTATAGAGTTATGGAAAAGGACTTGTAATCCTATTAGAATACTAATTTAGTTTAATTAGAATTCTGCTAGGACTCTATTAAATAAACTTTATCTATTAGGATTAGGATTTAATCATATGACAAATTCTAATAGCTTTAAGATTCGTATTGCACACAACCGTACACGAGCATGAGCACGAACACAGCCCGCGCAAGCCTCGCGGCCCACGCGAGCTGCACTTGCTCGCAGCCCATTGTCGCAGCCCACGATTGCTCCGCGCGCGCCACAGGCCTTGGCTGGGCCTGGCCTTGCGCTGGGCCTGGTCGAGGCTTGGCGTGTGGTTTGTTGCGCTTAGCTTGCTGGGCGACAGCCTGGCTTCGTGCTGGGCCTTCGTCTAGCGAGCCTCGTCCGATGCTAATTCGTACGATACGCTTCCGATTAAATTCCCGATTTCGGAATTCATTTCCGATACAAACAATATTTAATATTTCCGATTTCGGAATTAATTTCCGTTTCGAAAAAATATTTAATATTTCCGTTTCCGGAATTATTTTCCGATTTCGATAATATTTCAGATTCTGACAATATTTTCCGTTTCCGGCAATATTTCCGATTCCGGTAATATTTCCATTTCCGATAATATTTTCCGATACGTACCATGTTTCCGTTTCCGGCAACATCTACGACTTGGATAATATTTATATTTCCGATACGATCCATATTTCCGTTTCCGGCAATATCATCGTTTCCGGAGTATTCATTTCTTGCCTTTTGATGATCTCAGCTCCCACTGAAACCAAGATCCGTCGATTCCGAATATCCATAGATGGAGTATTTAATGCCATTAAATAATTGATCCGTTTACGTACTATTTGTGTGACCCTACGGGTTCAGTCAAGAGTAAGTTGTGGATTAATATCATTAATTCCACTTGAACTGAAGCGGCCTCTAGCTAGGCATTCAGCTCACTTGATCTCACTGAATTATTAACTTTTTTATTAATGGAAATTTGGTGAAACACTACCTTTAAGTTTGGTGGTTTTGTGAATTGCTACCTTTTAAAAAGGAAATTATATTTTACTACCTTATAAGTTTGGTTTGTTTGACTAACACTACCATTTGCCGTTTTTTGTTAATGTTTTACGTCTTTGGACTCCACTACAACGGTTATTTTAATATGGCAAATGCACAAAATGACAAATAAACAGAGATATTAAAAAGAATAGAAGAAATACACGACGGAAAACATTAACGAAAAACGTCAAATGGTAGTGTTAGTCAAACAAACCAAACTTATAAGGTAGTTAAATTAAAAAAAGTTTTTATAAGGTAGCAATTCACAAAACCACCAAATTTAAAGGTAGTGTTTTACAAAATTTCCTTTATTAATATTGAACCGCATTTATTAGACTTAACGCTAAATGCATACTTGGACCAAGGGCATTATTTCCTTCAGAACCAACCCCAACCCGGACTGGAGTTATCGGAGTTGACCAACAGAATAATTGGATCATAAGTGCATCAATTAGAGCTCCCAACACTATGACTAAAGGACTGGTATTTCAGGTCATCTAATGCCACTAATTTTCTATGTCCACTTTCATATTCATGCCACTAATAACCACTAATTATGGTGATAATCTTGCACTGGAAATGATAATAAACACACCTAACTTTAGCATTGATTTAAGAATAATAAGCAGACCTCAACATGTACTGACATGTATATAAATATCACAAAGAAGAATTTTCCAACCTACTTCCATCCATGACCAAAGAGGTAAAGAAGTAGACTAGACGCGCGATAGTAGTACTAGCTGTAACTAACATGTCCAAGCTAGCTATCGAGGAAGGTTGGAATTGGTGCAACTAAGAATTATCACATATGGCTTAAGTTTTAGAACATATACATCACTAGTTTAGAACATAAGGATTGATGATTCAGAAACATAGTTCGTCGACAAAATTTCCTAGAAGTTGCACTAGATTCCATATTTGTGGATAATTTTGCTGAAGTACATGTTGCAATTCCATATTTCTAGCAAAAGATAAATATCTCCACCTTACATTATCAACTAGTAATAATCAACATAACTTTGGTTTCAACCAAGCAAAATTAAGAACGCAAAAAACAGAAAATAACCTTTCGTGGCAGTAGATTTCCTCATCTCAAAACCATCAGCCTTTGAATACACTTTATAAAACAAAAGACCCTCTTGGATATTCATAAATTTCAGCCATAGAACAAGTTTTGACTCATCGGAACAACATGTAATCCATTCTCTCGTTCCTCCACGAGTTAATATAGGAATGACTTCAAGAGTAAGAACCACATTTGAATTAAAACAACTTGCAAGTTGTTAATTATTAACAACAGAATCTACAAAAGAATAAGAAAAAACAGTTCAGAACATGTATAATACTAACATAGAACATATGAGTAAAAGTTCAGAACATGAAAAACAATTATTTAGAACATCATAAACCATTATTCAGAACATCAGAAACCATTATCTGAAACATCAGAAACCATTATCCAGAACAAAGAGAACAATTATTCAGAACATTTAAAACAATTGTTCGAACACAAGACCAGTTATTCAGAAACATTAAACATCAAACATATTAATAAGAAAACTGACCGGATTCGGCGAATGATGATACCGGAGTATGATGAAATTCTAATTCCATAGCTCAAACGGATGGAATAATGATCAATCTAAAATTGAAAAAATCAGAAAACACAACAATGTTCAACATATGGAGTCGAATCAAATTATAACACGATCGAACGTCGAACACTTCAATTTGCACAAATATGAATTTCAAACAATAGAATTTCACAAAACATGATAGAATTCGAATATAAACACAAATTAAGAACGAAATTGAATCTAAACACAAATAATCGCTCCAAAATATAATTAAATTCAACAAAATCTGCCAAAAATCACATGAATAATTACATAATCATGAAAATAAAGTTTGATATCTTACCTTTAATGGCAGAAATCAGGAAGTTCGATGAATATATTCGAGATTGTGGATAGAAATCGCAGCAATTAAATCGAGATTCAAGAGAAATTCGAGCTTGATAGAAGCTTTCTAATGGTTGCACATTGAAGAGAGAGAAAATAGCGGGGAAAACAAAGGTTTGGCAATTTTAGGGAGAGAAGCAGTTAGGCGTGAAAGGAAGAAGATGGTTGGGTTATTGTTCAACAAATTTACGAAAATGCCATTAGTAATCCCTTGATTTTCAGCTGTTAGATTATATATATATATATATATATATATATATATATATATATATATATATATATATATATATATATATATATATAATCAGATTACTTGTGAGTTTTTAAAACAATTTTCTTTTTTAAAGTACCTAAGCAACACTATTTTAAATAAGTCTTTACGATGAGGTTACAATGTGAACAATAGTAGTTCATTGTTTGTGTATCTGGAACATTAAGAGTCTAAAAATCGGATAACTGAAAATTTATATAAATCTGATTTTTAGTACTTTCGATGTTAATTTATATAATCAAGAAACTTATTGTATTATTATACAATGTTTAGGTACCAAGTTCGTAGAAGGGGGATTCTAGGTAGCTCGTTACTCTTAAGTTGTTTTCGTATTTCATAAGGTACGTACTAGTCCTAGAGTGTACTAGTAGTGGTATGAGTAGGACTTTGAATGGTTTGTATTTCAATGAATGTGTTGTGATGCATACACTTGAGAGTATGTCGTTGTCGTTTATTTATTTTAAGAAGCAAGCATGATCTTTAATATTATTTCATGTGTCTTTACAAGTTTACTATTGTCAAGTATACTAAGTTCAAACATAGTATGTTAGGAGGTTCCTCAAAATCTCCGAGCCAAGGGCTAAAGGCTTAATAATGAGTGTCCTAATTGTTTGATCACTCGTCTTAAAGGAGTTAAAAGAGAAGCTATATTATATATTTTTGTTTAATGTCTAAACAAATTAAACAACAAGCAAATTACTAAAGCACATAAAGTGAAAGGAATGGCTTGTAAGCTCTCAGAGATAATTTCTCGAGTAGCAGTGTGGGTAAAGGAACAATCATTCGTATTGGTATCCTGCACTCTTTATTATGCGCTAGAGCGGTTTTACCTACAGAAATCGAGTTAACTAAGTAGTTAAACTTCCTAGAGAAGGTATGTCAAGGACTCTTCTCGGGGGTATGCACACTGATTCATGGTTTGTTTGTACTAGAGGACGCTCTAGTAAGTTTATAGTTACATATTCGAAGGTACGTCTAGGACTCTTTTACACTCTTATAGGATCGTTAGGTGTGATCAAGGACGGCGTACGATCAATCTTTTATATTACAATGCCAATTCTAATTCACAAAAATCAAGTTTGAGTCGGTGAGTTTAAATTTGTGTCATGAGGTGCATTTCTTTATTAGGGTTGGTCTCGGGCGTTTAATATTAAATAATAATTGCTTTAGTACGTACTCAACATTAGCTGACTTGATCTTTGTTGTTGTTGGCCATGTTGTCTCTTCATATGATGGCCCTGTTGTGATCCATAATTTCACTTGGGATTATGGGGAGCAGGTAATCTACAGGTTTACAAGTAGCATGCATGGGAGTAGGTTAATTGAAGTACCTTTTTCAATTTAACTTTGCATTGGTTTTGGTTTTAATTTGTTGCAACTATTGAAGTTAATTTATTCTTATGTTGGAGTTTGGATTTAACAAGGGGCCTTTGGAGGTCTCCAAATTGTAGTTTGATTATCTGTTTTAAGACTTTCGCTGTTTGTTTTCAAAGTTAGATTATTTAAGTTAAACCGGTTTTTGATTAATCATTTCATCTGCCTTATACGTTCCATCGTGGCAGTAACACCCATAGGGTTGGGTTGGGTTGGGTTGAGGTAGTTGGTGGTGATTAAACGTTGTTTTCTAATGCAAGAGTTTATTTGTGTCTCATCTATTTTGTTAGTAAACTACTCCCTCCGTATTTTAAAAAGAGATACACTTTCATTTTTTGACATGTTTTGGTCACTACTTTCAATTATATAAATATTTCTCTCTTTCTTGTGGTCCCCACACTTACTCATATCATCTTTTTACTATAATAAATAATCCACTCACTACCCCTTACTCTCCTAAAACTGTATGCCTGTCAAAATATATCTCTTTTTAAAATATGAATGGAGTATGATGTTGTGTCTCACCGTATTCGTTTCCGGAGATCTAAAGTATTGTTCGGTACCTCTAAATCTCTAATCTCGTCATTAATGCTTCTTTCGCTATTTTTATGAAATGATGACTATATTATTCATAATATGTCTGTAAAATACTACTTACCTTTTCTACCGGCATAATTAACATTTTTTAATAACATAACACTTTTATCATAAACATCTAATTATATTGGCAATTTTGATGTAGTGGCTCACCGAATACGTTTCTGGAGATGAAAAGTGTTGTTTGATACTTCCAATCTCGTCATTAAGGTTTCAGTTGTTATTTTTCTGATGTGCGCGATTATAATCTTTCTAATTTATCTGTAGAAATGCTAATTAATTTTTTTATTGACACAATTAATTCTCTAATAATATAACTTTGTGACCATAAACATCTCAATATATTAGTAATTTGTGATATCCCGTATCACCGTATTTGTTTTCGGGGATCCAAGGTGTTGTACGATACTCCTAATGTCGTCATTAAGGCTTCCTTTGTTATTTTTCCTGATGCATGAATCTATAATCTTCATAACTCCTCTGTAGGAATGTTGCTTAACATTTCAACACACATTATTAACTTCTCTAATAACATAACAATTTGATCATCAAATCTAATCACTATATTAATAATTGTGTTGTGTCTCACGGTTTTTGTTTATGGGGATCTAAAGTGCTACCCGGTACTCCCAATCTCGTAACAGTATTTTTGGAGTGAATGAGGTACAAAAACAATACAAATTAATTATAAATCGCAAACAGACACTTAGCCTTAATCGCTAGGCGCTAATACATTATTGGTTGACTATAGTTATTCTTACCTTAGTGTATATATGTCAGGCTATTGGCTATTGGCTATTGATATACACTTATCTATAGTCGTATCACTTATAATAAGTTTTTTTCTGAGTATTTTAACAACCATTTATCCACTTTTTTGAATTACAACATTTTGATTTCACGTTTGTCAATGCATAATTTAAACAATTAATATTTTTAATTATCGAAATAATGTCCATTTGACTTTTGGCAGCGACATTACACTTAATCCATATTCATTACTCTGTAATAACTTTTTTTTTTTTTTTTTGAAGGAAAGGGGTAGAATTTTATTAATTAGTAATATTCCAAAAGTCTGAAAAAATAAATCAGAAACCCAACACTAGTGCACATTTGATAACCCTAACATAATCTGAAAAATCACAATCAAAACTCTAATTAGAAATTCCAGGATAGAAATTTACCGAGAGGGCTGTGGAAAAATCTTACTCGCATTTTCTTTTCATAAAAGGTGACTGATTACATAATATCAGTTTTAGATTTTTAGCAATACCCACTATAAACATTGATATCCATCAAACAATTTCCCTTGTGTATTACTTTTAGCAGCACATTTCAGAGGAAAATCCTAAGAATCATCGACAAGAACAAATTCTTACCCTGTAGGGGCCAAATTTGGGATATGCGCGTACACCTAGGAGTTTTAGTAAAATCTGTGAAGGACTCTTCTTCTGCCTTCTTGTTTTCAGAAGTTTTGGACGATATAGAATCCTTTGATCTGGCAGCTACTCTTGTTCCCTCAGTAGAACGCTGGCCAACTGATTCACCAAGATAGAGCATGTCGTTGGCAATCGGGTGACCAGCATACTGGAGATGAACTCGTATCTGCCAAACATAAGTGAAAATTGAATTAACAAAATCAATAACCAGAAAGTACAGCAACAAGGCAAGATTTCTTGGACCGAGAATTGAAATTCATCACAGCAACTTTACCACCTCATCTTATTAATTACTTGATAACCCTAACATTTCCCACTATATAAGCAAATGCAAAGCTTCAGAAGAGCAACTCAAGGTACCTTTGAACCTTCTAAATGTCCTAATGTCAGATAAGATCATGTAGGATGTATCTTAGTAACAAGTTGAATTCGATTTCCAACCAGCGGCGTAACAAGTTGTCAGATAACCACAACATTTATTTAATCCATGACAAGAATTAAATATGCTAACTAACATTAGGTCCCTCATACAAGACTTTTGCAGAGAAGAGAGCAAAAATAAAGTCCACGGCACAATTACCTCAATATCATTGACCCAAACACTGTGAGCTTCTAGTAGATTACTTAGAAGGAAGTCTATTTTCTCCAAATATGTTACTGTTCCATGATCAACTTTTCTTGTTTGCCAAATGAGCAAAATATCTAGTTTCCCATGAAGAACTGTGCTCATTAAACAGAGGAATGCTTAATCCTCTCTGTTTATTTTGTACAGCATGTCGACTGTTATCACCCATAAATCTGTTTCATGTAAAACTGAACATGACTCTGCGGTTCTGTTGCCATCAAAGCTTGCTGCCTCTTTAATAACCTAAAGGCAAAATTTTCAACTCTGGGTTTGTGAACTGCAAAAGGCATGGTGACTTCTCTCACCAATCGAATCTTTACTGCCGTTCAAATAAGAATCTGTTTGCACAAAGAACTTAAACTTATCAGCCTACACAGTAAAGCTATTAATAAATGCAATAAATTATGAAATATTTTCTAAACCCCATTAATGAGCCTTACTGTTTTAGTACAGAGTACTGATCTACTGGAAGCACAAGACCACCAAGAACTTGAGCACGAGACACTATTTTTAAAGTAAAAGAGCTGTGATATGGAATATGACATATGGGTAAGCACGTACCTCCAAGAACTCTATGATGCAGGAATATGCGCTGATGCGTATCACTTGATCTGCACTACAAAGATTCAGCAGTCATATCAATAACAACTTGTGTTCCGATATTTAGTTTCTCCTTGTCGACTATGTTATGACATCCAACCACGTATCTTTCTCCACTATTAGCTCTTATTATACCTGGCACAGATAAACACAACCCACCTGTGGAGAGAAACAATGATCGGGTCTTTTTTGATTACTAGATGATCAAATAAAAAAGAAAAGTGATAAAACAAGTGTACAACACTTGGGTATATCAGCCTAAAATAAGCAAGAGTAGGTTAATTCAGCAAGGAACAACCAATCAACCAATCAACCAATCAACCAAGCAAGGGCAGGTCAAGTCGTCACTGGGTAATCTTCGATTTCTCCAAGCAGCGCAAAGGGAACTCCATCGGCAGAAATGTCTTGTAGCCCAATTATTCTGAAACCTAAGACCTTAACCTAAATCAGAAATTAATTTATAAAACATAAGATCTAAACTGGTAAATGAAAACCTGGATATGGTTCAGGTCCTAGTGGTCAGATTATGCTATTTTATGAAAAAATGATTGGGTCACTATCCGTGTCCATACCCATGTCAAAATGATCTGACAGGGGTATGCTGAGTGAGATTTAGAGTCTGGATAATTAGCTGGTTAGTGTCTGTTGTCTGCTAACTGAGTTTGACTTCAGTGAGAAACAAGCCTGACCCTTGGTACTTGTTAAACAGCGTGACATCTGGTACTCCAGCAAAAACATCAAAAAAGAAGTTTAATCTTGGTGCCCTCTTGCAAATCACAAGTTGAACATGTGTTGTTTAGTTATTGTACCATTTATTTTTCCTAAAAGTGGCCAACTTGAAAAATATCTCATTTGACCTAGCTGCTAGCAATATGGAATGACTTATGGGACAAATGATGCAAAGTATGTACTTCATATTAGGCTGTTTCATATCAATACATGCTGAAGTTTTGATTTAGTTTCTGATATCTCCATTTATTGCTGCAACAACTTACTAGTGCAAGTGCACAAGCTCATACAACCCAAAGTTTGGTTTAGTTTCATATCCATGCATGCTGAATTTTTGGTTTAGTTTCATATCCATGCATGCTGAATTTTTGGTTTAGTTTCTGATATCTCCATTTATTAGGCCAACTTACTTATATCTTAAATTAAATAAGAAATTGAAACTAAATAACAATAATCATGTACTAGTAATATATACGCTCACACCTGATGTTATCTATTCGCTTTTATGCTAGTGCAAGTGCACAAGCTCGTACAAGCCATACCCTCAAAAGCAGTTTTTTACAAGCCTGCAACAATACATGGGATGCCATGTTCTAGGCCAAACTTAATAACTTCACAGGCTTGTAAATAGTTATGACTTAAAGAAACTTTCTTGCAATCACATTCAATCAGACATAATTTGAAAGTAATACGAGCTAGCTAGAAGCAAATACTAATTTTCAAACATGTGATAAGCAGAAGTGCAACATGATATAAAGTCCAATTACTCTATTAAACAGTAAGTTCTTACCTTTTTCTGATATGCATCTAGGTTGTAAAGTAGAGACACAAAGTGTGCAACCAGCCAACCAAGCATTGAACCTGAATATAAGCACCAGAATGCAAATTATATAAACAGTTACAACCACATTCATTCATTATCATTACCCCATTGCCTCAAAGAGGCTCCTGCAAGAAGCGGGGTAAGGGGTGTACGCAACCACAATACACCGGAAATTCATATCTAAATAAAGCTATGTATAATTCAAATGATGAAAACAGGTTCCACACAATTCACAAAGAATATGTAATCAACAGAGATACGCTGCTGGAATTTATGGTCAATGGAAGAATATTTAATGGAGAAATTTTCTGCTAGATAAAAGATACAATTGCGCGAAATTCTAAAATTGATGAACAAAGGGTTGAATTTCAGTACTAGCACTTCAGTTATAGTTTTATATTCGAAAACGGATTAATGAAATTAATTCAATCTCTCTCAATCAATAAATCGTTAAATCAATTGATGATCATCAACAATTCACAAAGAATTTCATCATTTATAAATCAAAATTCACAAAAATTAATAATCCACATTGAAAGGAATAAATTGCAGAAATCGGCAATCAATTTTTTTCAGAATTCAACTACATTGAGAGAAGAAAATTAACGAGAGAGGGAGGGAGAGTGAAATACCTGGTTTGTACTTCTAAAAGGACTCCGGCCATGGCCTCCCGCTGAACACTGATTTGCGAGGGTTTTGGGTACAGGATGAGATCAGGAGAGGAGAGGAGAGAGAAAAGTTACCGCAGAAAATATATTTTCAGAAAAATATTTTATAATTTTCTCAATTTTTAGAGAACAATTTTCGTAACAATAGAAAACTGTTCAAGAAATTTCAGAAAACAATTCTTGCTATTACACACGTGGTATTACTTGCTATTACCACTGGTCAGCAAACAACTGGAGCCCTCAATTTTGGTGGTCAGTTTAACTATGACCACTGAAGTATGATCAGTTTGAGAGTTTTCGAGTGTCGTTGAACTTAAGTTCAGTGGGGTTAGGTTGGGCTCAAACTCGAATAGTATTATCACACAAACTTAATCAGTAATCACTACTTCAATAAAGTTTTACTTGAAAAGAGGACAAGATAAAGGAGATTTAATTATGAAAGCTAGAATCTAACCCCAAAGAAAAGGAACAATGAAAGCTAGAAAAAGGATTATCATATATTCCTACTTCAAGGAAGTTATTCTGTATCTTGAACAAAGTTTACATAAATCCAATCAACGAAGTTCATCATGCAGCAAGGGATACAGTCACTAGAGTAACTCCAACCTAGTTCACTTGAACTAGAAATTACTAAAGATTTTTCACAAGATTTTTAGTTCTTCAACAGATTGCGCACTGTCGCCAATCAACTTTGCTCCGTTGTTGGAAGGACGTATATGTCTCACTAGAAAAAAAATAATGAAGAGTATTCATGGAACCAAATTCAACTATGCACGGAAAAGAAGGGTAGGAGTACATGTCTTACCTGTTGACCAGAAAAGAAATGTACATGGAAGACCATGTTCAGACTAGAATAACTGCAGTAATTCATGGGACGGCAGAGGCCCCAGGGCCGCATATTCCTATGAATGAAGCAAAATGTGAAGCCTGCTTTGAGACTTTACTATGTCTATCAAAAGGGTGAGTGCAATTACATTGCTGTACAGTTTTTTTTACAGGTAAGATTACAAAGCCATGCCCTTTTAGGGATTTTGAGGACCAACATTTGTACTTGTCAAAAATTGTGGCGGTTAAGCAACATAGACCACAATAGTGAAGTTTCTGTGAAACCATCTTCAAATCGAACCCTTCAATGAAATTTCCAAAAGATTTTGCAATAATCAACACTCTATTGGTCCAACAAAGAGAGTAATAATATGTTGAAAAGACAAAGGAAGAAAAGGAAGGTATCACCCAGAACTTCGACTGCCATACAGAGCATTTAAATTATCAGCAAAATTGGCCTTCCCAATCTTGCGGAGACACTTTGTGGCTCTTAGAAAAATAGAATGTTTAGGCTTAAGCCCTTTTTCAAGCATTTCTAAAAGAACATTATGAGCAACGAAAAGATTCCCATCATTTATGTGAAGGCTTGCCAATACATTGTACATTCCTTGAGCCGTACATTTATCAAATGCAGAAGCATCAACTACATACCTATATGCCTCCTTAAACCGTTGGGAACTGAAATAACCTCTGATGAAAGCATAATGAGTCGAAAGACGAGGTTTAACATTGCTAGAAACCATTAGGTCATAAAACATAACAGCCTGGTCTGACCTTCCATATCTACAGGCGAAATATATCAGTATTTCGAAAGTAATCAAATTCGGGGAACAGGCTTTACTAATCATCTCTCGGAAAACAGAGAATGCTTCATCAATACTTCCTTGCTTGCACAAACTACTAATGAAGTAGTTATAGGTTTTACAATCAGGGTCACACCTTACGCCCCTCATCTCCTCGAAAAGATTTCTTGCATTTTCAAACTCGCCTCTAATGCATAAATATTTCATCAAAACATTGTAATAAGACACCTTCCTCTCCGAAATCTCAATTACATATTTAGCTAAATCTAAAGCATTGAAAGAGCAAAGCATCTCAACCAAGGAATGAATTCCAGAATTACGACACGACCCACCAACTTCATTTAAAATCTCTATAACTTCAGCAATAGATATCATATCTGCCTCTATATTGGTACTCAAAATGGGCAAAAACCCGAACGCCTTTTCGCTAAGGCAAATCTGCTTATCCCTAAAACCTTTAAGCAGTTTAAGCATACCAGCACTATCTCCCAACAACCCACAATTAGCAACAACCAAACTACATACATTGGCATTTTTACAATAATTTGAATGTGCAACTTTCAACCAAGCAAAGAATCGCAATGCAGGGACCTTCAAAATATTCAAGGAACATAAAATCTCTAGAATTAACTTCTCCTGATTCAAACCAATTGAATTCAACCTAAATTCCATATCATTGGAATCACCTTTAATAACATCAATTATGAAACCAATTGATGCTTCGTTCTTAGCCAAATTTCTAACGGTTTTGGCTGAGGAATCAATACAACAACTAGAGAACAATTTAGAGCTGAAATTATACCTCAAAAATTGTCTGCTACATTCAGCAGAACCCAACAAATTCTTAAATGTTTGAGAATTTGAATTCGACCCATTTGAGATAATCGATGAAAAATAATAATTTGAAGATTTGGGCTTGTAAGATTGATTAATTAAGGTGTACCCAGTTGAGCAAATTGTACAATTCGTAGCATATGAAATAGGAGAAAGAGAAATGCAATGGCTGTAGGAAAGGTTTAAGCCGCCATACCTCAACTTCTGGCAGATTTTGAGGATTCCCATCTCGGTAGATATTCAACTGAGTTTATTTCATAGGGTTGTTTTGTTGGTTGCAAATTGTAATTTGGAAAATGTTTTTCCCCGACTTTTGCAATGAGAAAAGCCAAGGGGTATTGCGGAGTCGGTGCAGGATAATAGCCGCTATTGGCGGAAAATTTAATAGCGGGGGCGTTGTCGTCATTTCGCACGGGTAGTAAGGGTATGATGGTAACTTTCATAGAAAATGAAATGGGATTGACTTGGCCATTAATTGACCCCGTTATCCCATTTTGGATTTGGAATTTGAAATTTCGAAATTTTGGAATATGTACTTCCAACTCTGTATATTCTTCTCTCTCCTATTTCATTATTTTGGATATCTACTTCTCTCTCCTCCTTCGTTATCCTCTTTCTCTCTCATCATTCTTCGTTCATCGTCCTGCAATTCATCAACAAGGTATGTAATTTGCTTAATGATGTCTATTTCTATGCTGATTTCTGGTATAATATAATGATTTTTATGTTAATTTTGGTATAAAAGTTGATTATCAGTCTAATGAGTTCCAATTTCATTACTTTGCAAACCTACTACTTCGCTCTCCTTCTTGCAATTCATCTAAAAGGTATGTAATTTAATGAATGAATGATGTTGATTTAATGAATTGTATTTTACACTTGTTCCTGGTCGGTTTTGATATGAAGAAAACCCTAAAAGTCGATTTCTGATACGAACCCTAAATTAATCCTAAATTAAGGATTAAATTTGGGGAAGTTACTTCTTTCATGGAATCGTTAAGGTAATTATGGATTAAAGGTGGAAAGTAATTTCCCAATTGAATTATGGATTAATGAAGTAACTTTGCATGTTTCTGAATCTACAGACCTCTAAAAAGGTTTTGTTTTGAGATGAGGTCTAGTATGAAGAAGCCATTTATTCCCCAAGCGGAGGTGGGAAGCAGGAAAAAATGGGGGGTGAGGTTCACAATTGATTTGACCCCTAAAATAAGTGATTAGAATTTTGATAAATGCTTACAGTGTGTAATGTTGTTTGTGTTGTGGTTGTGTTGATTTCAGAGTTCCGTGAGGTCTGTACTAGGCGCTACTGATGGAGGGGGAGAAGCCTAAATTGAAAGTTGATATGAGGAAGAAGAAACAGAAGGCTGGGGTAAGCGGCAGTTCGGAGGAGGATTCACACATCTGGTCATTTGATGAAGACAATGACAGTTCATCATTTGAACAAGATCTCAAACTATTGCTCAAAAGGGTGAGAGGGAAGAGTAAAAGGCAAAGAACGGGAGCTAGGAAATGAGCATGTTCGCAAGAGGCAGAAGGTGGAGAGTGAGAGAAGGTTAAAGCTCGTGGTGTTGTCGTGAAGACGCACTTTTTGAATACTAGGAAGGTAATGGTCTTTATATGTATGTAAGATTGGTCATTGACAAGCATATGTTGATCTGATACGGTTGGGTTTATTTTGTAGCAGCAACCAAATGTGATATGTCGAGTTGAAGCATTTTCCACCTTGTTAGCGACATTCGATGAATCTAAGAGAGAGTAGTATGGGGTTTGGGGGACTGTTGAATTCAAAATTGACCTATATACCGCGATAGTTTTGCTACTGGTTGATGACTAGAGTAATTGACGGTGTCCTGTATTGTGGCGATGGTACCGGGTATCCTCTGGGTCCAAACCAGATCAGCAGTGTCCTTGGGCTTCCAATGGGTCCCAAGCCATTGTCGACAAGGCTGAAAGATAATGCAATGGAATTGGAGTTGAAGCGGATTGGTCATTTGTACGAGGAAAAAGAGACCATTTCGGTGGCCGCATCAGAGGCATCTATGTTAGATTATGATGATAGGGGGAACTTTTATGAGCTAGTAACTGATAAAGAAAAGAGGGAGTTCAGGATCGCGTTCTTAATAGTTGCGTTAGCATAAATACTGTGCACAACAATGAATGCACATCAATTGTCAGGACCTTTGCTACCGTACCTTGCTTGACTGTGGCGGATGAAGCAATTGAATATAATTGGTGTTCTTTCGTACTAGACTGGATGCTTGATGGGGCAAGAAAATTCCAAAATAAGTTTGACAGAAACGGATTTGTTGCTTGTTCATTTTGTATCTTATATAGATCAGAATCATAAATGCAAGGACGAACTTGCTACTTGAAGATGCCCAGTCAGACCTCAATGAAATCAAGAGCACATTTGATCAGTTGCTCCCAAAGGGAAAGAAGCGAAGAAGACTTACATAGTGTTGTTCTAGTTTGTTGGTAAATTAAAACAATTTGTGTTGATGCATGTAAAACAATTGAATATCGTGCCAATTTAATTTTTAGTTTGGGTAGATGTGTCTTGTATTTTGTAACAGTTGTGACTTATATTTTGACTTGTATGACTTGTATTTCCTAACAATTTTTATGACAAGCACGGATTATGGCTAAAGTTACATAGTAAGTAATATTCCTTACCTACATGGTTCAAATTTATTAAAGGTCTTTCAGTAAAATTGAAATGAAGATGATATTAATAATTGCAGTACAAGTGAAACGAAATAGAAACGAAATTAATAATCATCACAAATTAGAATGAAATGGATATTAAATAATATAAATGTCGTAAACCCTAGTAACCCTAAATAATACTTAAACGTTGATAATAGTAGATGTTTAATTAAACATTTAAAAATGTAAAACATACTAGTAATAAAGATAAGCGTCCTCATGTTCTTCTACACCTCCTTCATCATTACTAGTGGACATTCCCTTTGTGGAGTTTGATACACCGTCATCGTCCCCTACATTGTCGTCGTCCCCATCGTCTTCTACACCTTCATCGTCACTTTCATCACTAGTAGTTGACATTCCTTCCGTGGAGTCTGATTCGTATTTATGTTGATAACAGCGCCTCACATCTTCAATCGCGTACACGTACCCCACGGGGTAGTCATCTACACGAAATGGGCTGTCTCGTACCAGATGTAGATTATCCTTTTCACTGTACCCGTTTTCAGTAAGCATCAATTTCATGAACCACCTGTACTCACCTACATGATCGACCAAGTGATATGGGTCAAACGATATAAGTGGGGAGAGCCATTTAACAGTGATTTCTACATCCTTTGTGACTGAGAAATTTTGTCCAAGCAATAATAGTCCCCATGGCCGCTTTCCGTCACTACACCCATCTTGTTTGAGTAGGTTGTCAACCATGGCAACCCACTCCTCTAACGACATGAACAACTCAAACAGACGGCGCATATACCTATGGTATAAAGGGTACGTTGAACAATCTTTTAAGGTTTTTTTTTAATGTAACAACGTTGACGGACAGGGCTATTTTGCATAGATCCAACAAGTAAAACATAAAACAATATGCCTCTTTGCGGAAACGTTGGACTTTACCTAGTTTTCATGGAGTTAGAAATGGGTAATCTGGGTGGAAAATATACCTTGAACCGTAGCAAAATCACGACGCGCAATTGTTGCTAGTTGGTGGGAGAACATCATTCTTTGGCTTCGCTCGTACAAGAACATGTCATGAATTATTCCGTTTATGTCATGTTGCCCATCATTCTTGAGTGCCCTCACTTTCTTCATTAGTCCCTTCTGTGTTTCGATCTTCATTCAGAAACTCGTGTATAACTTTGTTACTTTGGTATTGCTAGTGAGGGATGTCATTGTTATGATAACAATGAGTATGTGAATATGATTAAGAACAAGAAGAGTATGTGAATATGATTAATAAGAATAGTACGTGTTAATAAGATTAATAAGAAGCAAGAAGAAGATAACGTGTGATATTATTTGAATATTCCCCAACTTATAAAGATAACTCAAGTAGTTAACTCAAGTATTTGATAAGAACTTATAAAGATAACTCAAGTAGTTCACTCCATTTATTTATAATGGGATATAGTACATAAATTAAGTAAAGTGATAGTCTATAACTATAGATAATTCATGACAGCAAACCCTATAACTAGAGATAAATAGGATTTTTGCAGTAATAAGAGATGGTCTTGTTGTGTATTTAAGTCTTGTTGTGTATTTAAGTTTAGTTTATTGACAAAGTAGTACTTGGCGTGATATGTTATATATTGATATATTTTAGGTGAACTTCTAGGATCATTTTCATAAGGAATTAGAGCATTTAGATGTAAATCTGCATGATTTTAATATAGTTGAGTTCTAATGATGCTTCACGGGTTGTTTTCTTGTTTTTAATTGATTTTCAGGAACGTAACAATCGCACACTTGTGAACATTTTGACGGTTTGATGTTTACTTGATCATATGTGGAACAAAGATGTGCGTAGAGTTGATCATTGCCTTATTCAATTCAAGGATTAATGTCAAAATCAGCCTCATTCACAACTTGGTTGTGGCGCAAGACCTGCTGCCACGGGTTGGTTGTGGCGCGACTCTTAATGAAGAATAAACAAGTACAAATCAGCCTCCTCCACGGGCAGGTTGTGGCCGAATCATTAGGTCGCGGGTTACCTGTGGCTGGCTCCGTTTCCAGCTTTTTGAGATATTTTAGAAGCATTAGATGTCTAGATTTCTCCTAATTGTGAAAGGATATAAATACCAATTTGTGAGGGTTTAGGATCTCTCTTTCTTTTCTCCTCTTTGGCAGACTTTACTTTGGTTTTCTACGTGTTCTTGGCCCTTGGATATTAATTCAAGATTTCATTCCTTTCAATAATTAAATTCAATTCCCTTAATTTCTTTAATTATTCGTGTGTTCTTTTATAATCTATTTTGTTTATTCAATCACCATGTGTGAGTAGTTCTTTATTCTAGGGTTAGGTTGAACCCTAACATGGATTGATGCACAAGTAATTTCCCTATCCCTAATCTTGATTAATTTATGATTACATTTATCCTAGGGTTGGTTTTTATTATCGTTCTTCGACTAGAGATAGTGTTTAATGAATGTAATTAGGTTCGCAACGAAAGTTGGTTCTTGATTGATCTTAGAACCCTAATTTAAGGTAAAGGATGTCATCACGAGAGTAGTTGATTGAATTTGCTAGAACGTTAGGATGTCGTTCTTAAAGTCTTTAAATTGCATGACTCCACGAAAGTAGGTATAATTGCATTGTTAGAGAAGCCATTGATTGATCGAAAGAAATCCTTGGTATTTATTAGGGAGCATCTGTTCTATGAATTATCTATTACTTTAGTCAAGGGAAAGGGATTATTTTAGTGTATTAATCTATGTTGGTGGGAATGCCTAAACCTAGATGTTTGTTATTCCTGAATTTATTCCTACATTCTTATCCGCACTAGCTAGAATTAGTTTAATTATCCATTCTAAATCGTTGATGGTTACTTGCTTAGTATTAATTCAAGTCAGTTTAGCTAGTTTTTAATACATTAGTCTCTTGGGATTCGGCCCTTACTTACCCGACTACATAGTTAGGAGGTCTAGTTAGGTTATTTTTGATAGGCACGCGACAGCCTTGTCAAATTTTGGCGCCGTTGCCGGGGACTAACGGTATTAAATTAGTTAATTTTGATTTATTTTTACTAAGTACATTAGATTTGGTTATTTGCTTCGGCTATTATTCTTGTTCTATTTGATATTTTGTTTCCAGTTTCTCTTGTTGCATGCACACTCGACGTACAAGATCACAGAATTTGATTCATATTGACCTTGAAATCGAGGCTACTGCACGTGAGCAAGGGACTAAGAGGAGACATAACAAGAAGAAGGAAGCAATGGGTGGTGAAGCACCTGCCAAATCTCTTTGGGAATATGGTATACCGGACACAACCAACGGCATACTTTCTAGTATTGTCAGACCAGTCGTCACCGCATCACATTTTGAACTGAAGCCTGAATTTATCCAGTTCATCTCAAATGATTCATTTTCGGGATCACCTAATGATTGTCCTGTAAGTCATATTGATAGCTTTTTGAAGAAGTGCGATACAATGAAAATCAACAATGTAAGTGACGATGCTATTAGACTTCACCTTTTCCCTTTCTCTCTACGGGATAAGGCAAAGGAGTGGTTGAGAGATGAAGGTGCAAGCTCACTTGATACATGGGATAAGCTAGTCATGGCATTCATCAAGTGATTTTATTCCTGTCTTAAAACATTGAATTTCTTGTCTCAATTAAGAGGGGTCATCGAAAGAACAGGTTCAAAATCACGATCAATTCCTTTTTCAAATCCTGCTGCAGCTGCACGAGCCCTTCCCGCATGCCACAAATGCCCTACGAATAGGAAGAATCCTAGAACAAAATGAGAATGGAATTGAATTCAAATCTGAAATCAAGCACGGATTGGGGTTTTGCTCTAAAAAATCTGATAATCTAGAAGAATCGAAATTTGATTGTCACGTCGTAAGATAATATAAAAATTGGGATTTTTTTTTTGAATGGATTTGTTGATTTTTATTTATTTATCGTATTTTATCAGACTAATTCCGACTTTGGGCCAAGAGAAAACTGCTAGGCTAAGAAATGAGTTAACGACCTTTCGTCAAGCTGATGATTAGTCATTGTATGAGTCATGGAGAAGATTTAAACGTTTGCAAAGGCAATGTCCTCATCACGGGATTCCAAAGTGGCTCTTGATCCAGGCTTTCTATAATGGGTTGACGCATGAATATCGAATCTACATTGATGCTGCATCAGGTGGCTCTATCACGGAAAAGAATCAAACTGAAGCTAAGGCATTGATTGAGAAGATGGCAGCCAATGATAATTATCATCCCAGTAGTCGGAACAGTGTTAGAAAGGGAGGTAAGTATGATTTAGATGCTCTAACTATGTTGACTAGTACTGTGCAGGCTTTATCACATAAGATCGATCAATTTGGAGCTGGCTCTTCATCAGTGGTTGCCTCGTGTCAAATTTGTGGGGTGCAAGGACATACGCCAATTCACTGTCAGTTTAACACTTCAAGAAACACTTACCACTCTGGTGGAAATAATAACTTTCACCCATTCAACTCCAATTTCGCCCAACAATCTGGTTTTCAACAGGGGTCACCCATTAGTCCACTACAACCTCAAACTTCTAAGCTTAATCTTTATTCTATTTTGGAGACTCTTGCTACTTCTCAAGTTCAACAAAAAGAATTAATGACCAAACAGTTCGAGTTATAAGCCAAGCAGAATGAGCACTTTGAAATATCCATCTAACAACTCATTGCTCAAAATAAGGTGATAGAAACCCAACTTGTTCAACTTTCTCAACAAGTGAGTCATTTATCAAAACCTCGAGATCCACCAAAAGTCCATAATGAGCAGTGTAGTGCGATATTTCTTAAAGATGATGGAGAGGTTGTTGAAAGATCTATTGAGAAACATGGGGAAGTGCTTAGAATGATCAAGGAGAAGGGTGTGAGAGAAAATGTTCCCATTTATGTTGCTCCACCCTCGTACGAGGAACCTGTGCCCTTTCCTCAAAGGTTGACTAAGGGTTTGCTGGATAAGCATTGTGGGAGATATTCTGAGACTCTTAAAAAGGTATATGAAACTATCCCTTTTTCTAACCTTTTGATTCAAATGCCTAAATTTGCTAAGTTTTTGAAAGAAATATTAGCTAATTATAGGAAATATGAAAAAACAGAAAATGTGACAATTAATGAGCAGTGTTCTACCTTGATGCATGAGAACTTACCACCTAAACTGAAAGACCCTGGAACTTTTACTATACCCTGCATGATCAATGAAACATATTTTGATAGGGCCTTATGTGATTTAGGTGCTAGTGTCAATTTAATGCCCTATTCTCTATATGAGAAATTAAGTTTGAAGGAGCTTAATGTAGGGGAATACAGTTAAACATAATAACATGTGCGGAACAATCTCCAAAGCCAGGAAACATGTATAAAGCACAGAAACTTACATTCGAAGCGTGTTTTCCATAATAATCTGTCAACGAACATGAACAAAGAACTTCACTTGTCGTTCCTCTACTTGGTTCACCGACACGATCAGATCCGTCTTGATTATCGTAGCTTAGACAATTGATCAAGATACTTTGCCTTTTGGGATGAACACACTATGGAGGCACAGAGAGAATTAGGGTTCTCTGTTTTCTCCTAGGGTTGTGTGTATTGTGTTATGATTGTACTAAGTTGGAAAATAGGTTGTAAGGTTATTTACATAACCTTACTAACCGACCAAGCCAAGAGGCAAGGCCGGCTAGCAAGCCCGCAAGCCAAACACACGGACACGCACAGCCAGTGGGCCGTGGGCCGCGCTGCTGCTGTGTCGTGGTCTCGGCCCGCATGCACGCGCATTGCTCCGCGCCACAAGGGCCTCGCTGCTGCTGCGTTTGCTTTGCTTGCTCGCCTAGTCGTGTGCGCGCCCATGGGCCTTGAGTGCTTCGTGCACTCGGCTCGTGGGCCGCTCCTCGTATTCGCGATTAAATATATTTCCGATATATTATTTATCGTTTCGTATACGACGAATCACCGTCGTACGATACGATTTATTCGTCTTGCCTAGCTTACGAATATTCGCGATACGATATACGATTCCGATGCAAGGTCGTATCGTATAATACGTTTCCAACTTAAATCCCGAAAATCTATTAAATGAATATCCGATTCATTTAATCCGGTGATCTGTTACGTGTCAATGGTGTGACCTTGTAGGTTCAGTCAAGAGTAAGTTGTGAGTTCAATATCCATTAGAACTCACTGATCGGAAGCATTGCTCCAGCTAGCTGTTCCGATCACTTGATCTCACTGAATTAATTGTTCGCAATTAATCTGAACCTTGGTATTAGACTTATTGCACCTTGGGTGAAGGACATATTTCCTTCAATCTCCCATTGTCATTCAGACAAGTGTGCATCCACATTCCTTTGTCACTTAGTGTTACTTACTGAACATAAGGTAAGATCCAAGCCATCCTTATTAGGTCCAGAAGTGTTTCTCGGATTACAGAGTTCAACTATCAAACTTTTGCAGAAGGTTAAGCCTAACCATTATGAGCACGGCCATGCATTTTACAGTATCTAACTCTCCGAGAGGCCTTGTTACACAACAACACCATATCCTATCAAAGATAGGAGGACAATCCATTCTTGCAATCTATAACCCACTCACTTTGATTCATAGTACGCCCAATAACTGCTTTTATAGCCTCATTTTACGGTGCGACGTTTAGCTAGTATCAAAGCGAACTAATTCTCAAACGAGCAGACATAATCGCTCATGTTCTGAGGAACGGTTTCTAATCACCATTAATGAGAACTACCCATGACATGACTTTAATCTCTTAAAGTGTTCTCATGGTCAATCCGATACAAGATCCAATAAGTATCTATGCAAAAGATTCTGACATCCAGTCATTCTAGTTCAAGAAACAGAACTAAGTAATCTACTTGCAATCTAATCTTCATTAGTCATTGGTCGTCCACCTTTCAATGACCTGGATTAGGGATCCTTTGTGACTTCAATATTCAAGTTCACTTATGGGTGTTTCTTTGTCAAAGAATCCATCTTGACATCCCATTTGAATGATTTGAATCACATGGACTTATCATTTAATTCTAAACCACAATTAAATGAATATGAAATAAATAAATTTCATAAATATGAAATGGTTAAACCAATTGTTTTAAACATAGATCTAACAGATGTTCTAAAAAAATACTTAGAAAATCAAAGCCATCCTCCAACGTGCTTGATTCTCATGGTTGCTACATGTGCGTTGTGTTTCACTTGTGGCAATGGTTTAGTCAATGGATCCGCGACGTTGTCGTAAGTTTCAACCTTGCAAATCTCGATTTCCTTTCTTTCAACGATCTCTGGAAGTATATGAAATCGCCGCAGTACGTGCTTGGACTTCTGGTGGCTCCTAGGCTCCTTTGCCTGGGCAATGGCTCCGCTATTATCGCAATACAAAGCCACTGGTCCTTTAATGGAGGGGACAACACCAAGTTCTTCGATGAACTTCCGAATCCAAACAGCTTCCTTTGCTGCTTCTGAGGCAGCAATGTACTCGGCTTCAGTTGTAGAATCCGCAATAGTGCTTTGCTTAGCACTTTTCCAGCTTACTGCTCCGCCGTTGAGGCAGAACACAAACCCAGACTGTGATCTGAAATCATCTCTGTCGGTTTGAAAGCTTGCGTCCGTATATCCCTTAACAATCAACTCATCTGTACCACCATAAACCAGAAACTGATCCTTAGTCCTTTTCAGGTACTTTAGGATGTTCTTGGCAGCAGTCCAATGCGCCTCACCTGGTTCTGACTGGTACCTGCTCGTTGCACTGAGTGCGAACGAAACATCCGGCCTTGTACAAATCATAGCATACATGATGGATCCAATAGCCGAAGCGTATGGAATTCCACTCATCTTTCTACGCTCATCAGATGTTTTGGGACACTGATTCTTGCTTAGATATATGCCATGTGACATGGGTAGATGGCCTCTCTTGGATTCCATCATATTGAACCTAGCTAGCACTTTGTCAATGTAAGTGCTTTGGCTTAGTCCAATCATCCTCTTAGATCTATCCCTATAGATCTTGATGCCCAATATGTACTGTGCCTCTCCTAAGTCCTTCATTGAGAAACACTTCCCGAGCCATGTCTTTACAGACTCCAACATAGGAATGTCGTTTCCAATAAGTAGTATGTCGTCAACATACAAGACTAGGAATGCAATTTTACTCCCACTGACCTTCTTGTATACACAAGATTCATCCTGATTCTTGATGAAGCCAAACTTATTGACTGCTTCATCAAATCGTTTATTCCAACTCCTTGATGCCTGCTTTAGTCCGTAGATGGCCTTCTTAAGCTTGCATACCTTTCCTTGGTTCTTTTGATCGACAAAACCCTCCGGCTGTGTCATGAACACAGTATCTTCAAGAACACCGTTCAAGAAGGCAGTTTTGACATCCATTTGCCATATTTCATAGTCATGAAAAGCGGCAATCGCAAGGATTATCCGAATAGACTTAAGCATCGCGACTGGAGAAAAGGTTTCATCGTAGTCAACGCCGTGAACTTGCCTGTAACCTTTTGCTACCAATCTAGCCTTGTATATGTATACAATTCCATCTTTGTCTTTCTTCAATTTGAAGACCCATTTGCATCCAATAGGTGTGAACCCATCCGACAAATCAACCAAATCCCAGACTTGATTTTCAGACATGGAGTCTATTTCAGATTGCATGGCCTCTAACCATTTAGTGGAGCTTGGGCTCGTCATAGCTTGCTTGTAAGTCATAGGTTCATCACTATCCAATATGAGAACGTCTAAGTTTTCAGTCAAGAGGACGCCTGTCCATCTGCCCGGCTGAAAAATAGTTCTATTTGACCTACGAGGGGCAACAACGTTTTGAGGAACTACTCCCACTGGCTCTTCTAAAGACCTTGGAGGTTCATCAACCTGAACTGCTTCTAAAGAGTTCTGAGTTCGTTGTTCGTCTCGAATCTCTTCAAGTATTATTCTCCCACTTGTCAATTTGGAAATATGATTTCTTTCCAAAAAGACACTGTCACGAGTAACGAATACCTTGTTGTCTGACTTGTTGTAGAAATAATACCCCATAGTTTCTTTTGGATACCCAACGAAGAAACATTTGTCAGATTTAGGTTTTAGCTTGTCCGAAATTAATCGCTTGACATATGCTTCGCAACCCCAAATCTTCAGAAAAGACAACTTTGGAAGTTTCCCAGTCCATAATTCGTATGGAGTCTTTTCAACAGCTTTTGACGGAGCACGATTCAGTATGAGTGCTGCAGTTTGCAACGCATGTCCCCAGAACTGTAAAGGAAGTTCGGCCTGACCCATCATTGACCTGACCATATCGAGTAAGGTCCTGTTTCTCCGTTCCGACACTCCATTCCATTGAGGTGTCCCCGGAGCAGTTAATTCAGAAAGAATACCACATTCTTTTAGATAGTCATCAAACTCGTGGCTAAGATATTCACCTCCTCGATCCGATCTTAGAGCTTTGATTTTCTTGCCATGTTGATTCTCTGCTTCATTTTGAAATTCTCTGAATTTCTCAAACGATTCAGACTTGTGCTTCATTAAGTAAATATAGCCATAACTACTGAAGTCGTCCGTAAACATTATGAAATAGCTGAACTCACCTCTAGCTTTCGTACTCATAGGCCCACATACGTCCGTATGTATTAGCCCTAGTAGTTCGCTTGCTCTTTCTCCCACCTTTGAGAAAGGTTGCTTTGTCATTTTGCCAAGTAAACAAGATTCGCATTGATCAATCTTCTCTAAGTCGAATGATTCTAGAATTCCTTTCCGTTGAAGTAATTCCATGCGCTTTGTGTTTATATGGCCTAATCGACAATGCCACATAAATGTGAGATTCGAATCACAAGTTTTAGCCTTTTTGGTATTTATGTTATAAATTTGTTTTCTCGTATCTAGCACATATAGACCGTTTTCTTGTTGTGCTGAACCATAAAACATTCCATTCAAAGCAAAAGAATAACTATTGTCTTTAAATTGAAAACTAAAACCTTTAGCATCCAAACTTAAAACGGAAATAATGTTTCTGGTGATACTAGGAACATAGTAACAGTTTTCTAGTTCCAAAACAAACCCACTAGGCAAAGAAATAAAATAAGATCCTACGGCTAATGCAGCAATCCGTGCTCCATTTCCCACGCGTAGATCCATCTCGC
This sequence comes from Spinacia oleracea, assembly GCF_020520425.1. Lineage (NCBI taxonomy): Eukaryota > Viridiplantae > Streptophyta > Magnoliopsida > Caryophyllales > Amaranthaceae > Spinacia > Spinacia oleracea. Next base: position 106,149,217 of record NC_079490.1, on the reverse strand, counting down.
CTTTATCAAGCCTTCTACTTCTCCTTAGTCCCTGTGAATGGGAACATAAGTGTGAGCCACAACCAGTATCTAATAACCAAGAAGTAGAATTAGCTAGATTATAATGTATAACATACATACCTAAAGGAGAAGCAACGTTTCCGTCCTTCTTCTCTTCCTTTAGTTTGGGGCAATCTCGCTTGTAATGACCAATTTCATTACAATTGAAGCATTGCGATGTAGAAGGAGAAGCATTCCTCTTCATCTGGCTCTTGGAAGGCGCCAGATGCCCTCCGGGAGTGGACGAAGATGCAGCCTTGCTTTTCTTCCCCTTGCCTACTTTCTTGAATTTAGTGCACCTCACATTCAAAGGGTCTTGATTGAACTTAAGGATTATCTCGCATTTCACGAGTAATTCCACAAGTTCACAGAATGTGATCTCTTTCTGATGAAAGAGATAGTGCATCTTAAAACCCTCATAATCCTTATGAAGAGAATTCAGCACTAGTGCAATAGCTACCGACTCTTTGATGGAACCACCAAGTCACTCAATTGTGAAAAACAATCCAGACATCATATCCACATGAGACCGAATTGATGTGTTTTTGTCCATCTTGACATAGTAAATGCGCCTTTGTGCCTCTAGAAGTTCGATTTCTAGGCACGACTTGCGTGGGGTTACGAGCTTGAGATCGCTCATCGAATTAGCCAATTCGTCAACCCCATTGCCACCAGTTTGGCACAAGGGTCGAAAACCCGCACACTTATCCTCGAGGCTACTTAGGAGAGCTTGAGGTTCAAAAGTAATGAACCTCCCTCTCCAAATCTCAGGGATAGACTTAAGGATGAACTTCGTGACAAGGTACTTGTGAAGTGCCCAACTTCTGTACCTTTCAGGAGTCATGCCTCGTGCATCATAGCTAGGGAAAGGTTGTTCAATGACATAGTGTATGCCATTAACTTTCAAAACTTCGACAAGTTTCTCTTTCCATTCAAGAAAATTAGTCAAGTCTAACTCGACATCCAGAATTTCAGCTGATATGATTGTTGTTATGTTTGCGACCATTTTGATTACTAAAATCGAAAAGAATTTGCAATAAATAACCATTCATACAATTCAATAACTTTGAAATAAAAGCAAAACATGCAATCATTAAAGCTATTAAAACATTTCATTCATGCAAAAAGCAAAAACATGGTCCAAAATGAATGAAACGATTCCAAGACCCCGAAAGTCCTAAATCCTTAAGCAGCTTTAGCTTGTCTTAAGTAGTTTAAGATTTTAGGTAAGAAAAACCTATTGCTAGTAATCTCCAAATTACTCTTGGTTAATAAATTAATGCCATAATTTATCCCATTGCCACAACTTAATGCCATTGTTGTTTGAGTTGTAACCACAATCAACGTGCTCCTTTAGGACGCCTTACCACCTTAGTCAACTAAAATAGCTCCTCGCTTTAGCGTAAACCTACTATATTAGATCCCTAGATTTTTGTAAGTGTTGATTTGGAAGGCAATTTTTAAACTCAATATTACTTGGACCTAGTTGTTTCTATGTTGGTTCGATCATTTAGTGAACTTAAAACTAATCGATTCATAGGAAACAACCTGTTCATGCAAAGCATACATACATTCATACATTCACACATAATATATATATAGAAGTGCATAAATAAATGGTGATCTAGTATGGCCCAAAACATTTTGTCTTGAAGCATCCAATCTCCATCACCTCCTTGCTAGCTTGGCATCGTCTTGAATCTTCGTTCAAATGCTAACTTAAAGTTCTAAACTTAGAAATACTTGAAAATAATAAATTACATCAAAATTTCCATGGTAAGCAGACCATATTTAAAACTTTACATTCAAAGATAGATCGGTACGCAAACCGTATTTAACTATCCTAAATTGGCCATACTAGTCACTTGGAGTACCTGCATCACATAAAATATATATTCTATGCATTCATCCACTCGTATGCTAAAACGAATGGCCCATATTAATATGCAGGTATTTACGTGAATTAATTAAAATTCACGTTCACATAAACGCGTCCTAAAAGATTAATCAATTTCCAAATTATTAATCCTTAGACTTTATTCTAATTAAAATTGAATTTAATTAAAATAATGCAACCTGCGAAAATAATTAAAAATAATTAATTCATTTTAATTGCATTTAGTGGCTCCCGCTCAAACCAATAATTATTCCGGATAATTAATTATGAAATATTAAATTAAAACTCGCGGCCCGGCCCAAGTAAATAAAATATTAAAATTAAATATCCCGTTAGCCCAAATTAATGCAAATATACGAAGCCCAACGAAATAAACAATTTTCAACGAAAAAAGTCCGATTACGTAGTCGGGCTAGGCTTGCGCCCAGCCCTTGCCTTGCGTGAGGCCCAAGAGCGCACGAGCAAGGCTCGCACACCCCCAGCCCCGCGCGCGCATCGCGTCCCCGCAGCTATGCTGCCCCTGCGTGCGTGTTGTGCGTCGTGTGTGTGCTGGACGTTGCATGGCTCACGCCTTGCTTCGTCGCAGCCCCGCAAGCAATGCCGTCTGCCCCTTCCCTCGCCCAGCGCGCACGAGGCACGCAGCGTACCTGCTGCTGCCCGTGTCGCATGCGGCTCGGCCTAAGCACAATAGCCACGCATGGCTCGACGAGCCATACGTCCACCATGCTCATGTTCGTGCCTTTGGTTCTTGATACGGACCAACTTAATTAAAATAAAATTTGATTTCACGAACTTGCATTAATTTTATTTTTCAAAAAGTTACGATTTTTATTTTCGAAAAACAACGATTTTTACCGATTTAATAAACTTTAACGACAATCCAATTTCGTAAAATTATTAAATCAAGGGCTAACAATATTCAAACTTTTATGAACCAACGAATCAACATTAAAGTTTGAACTTTTAATTAATAAAATCCGAAGCTTTAAATCGTTCTTTAACAATTAAATTTCAGATTTTTAATAATTTGGTTTAAGTGCGATCAAAATTAACGAAAACCTTCAAAATTTTAATCCAATAATTTTTAAAATTAGCCACTGACCCATGAAATTATACCCCTTTCCCAATTAACCGAATTATTAAACCAAAATTAATTAAAATTCAATTAGGGTTTCAAATTTTACGAATTGGGGAAAGGAAAAATTAGGGTATATACTTATCGGAAAAATCTGAAATTTTTAACATAGATCAAGAATGTAACCAGGAACATTGTGTCAAAATTTCAAGCAATTCCTAGTATTTTAGGTCGACCTTTTAATTGAATTACTGTCCGACACTTTTAATTTTTAATGAAAAATTAAAAAAAACGCCCAAAAAACGATACTTCGAGGCCTGTTTTTGCAATTCCGTTCACATGATTTGATCTTACAAAATTATTTTCAATCAAATTAGGGTTTTAAAACTTGAAAAAACGAACATTTTTTATTTCGGACCTGATTATTACGCAATTCATCCAATAATTCGTAAAAATTCCAAATTTTTCGACAGATGCAAAAACAATAATAATCATGCTAATTCATGCTTTGAATACATAAGGCTCTGATACCACTGTAGGGAAATATAGTTAAACATAATAACATGTGCGGAACAATCCCCAAAGCCAGAAAACATGTATAAAGCACAGATTAAGAAAACTTACATTCGAAGCGTGTTTTCCACAATAATCTGTCAACGAACACGAACAAAGAACTCCACTTGTCGTTCCTCTACTTGGTTCACCGACACGATCAGATCCGTCTTGATTATCGTAGCTTAGACAATTGATCAAGATACTTTGCCTTTTGGGATGAACACACTCTGGAGGCACAGAGAGAATTAGGGTTCTCTGTTTTCTCCTAGGGTTGTGTGTATTGTGTTATGATTGTACTAAGTTGGAAAATAGGTTGTAAGGTTATTTACATAACCTTACTAACCGACCAAGCCAAGAGGCAAGGCCGGCTAGCAAGCCCGCAAGCCAAACACACGGACACGCACAGCCAGTGGGCCGTGGGCTGCGTTGCTGCTGTGTCGTGGTCTCGGCCCGCATGCACGCGCACAGCTCCACGCTACAAGGGCCTCGCTGCTGCTGCGTTTGCTTTGCTTACTCGCCTAGTCGTGTGCGCGCCCATGGGCCTCGAGTGCTTCGTGCACTCGGCTCGTGGGCCGCTCCTCGTATTCGCGATTAAATATATTTCCGATATATTATTTATCGTTTCGTATACGATGAATAAACGTCGTACGATACTATTTATTCGTCTCGCCTAGCTTACGAATATTCGCGATACGATATACGATTCCGATGCAAGGTCGTATCGTATAATACGTTTCCAACTTAAATCCCGAAAAGCTATTAAATGAATTTCCGATTCATTTAATCCGGTGATCTGTTACGTGTCATTGGTGTGACCTTGTAGGTTCAGTCAAGAGTAAGTTTTGAGTTCAATATCCATTAGAACTCACTAATCGGAAGCATTGCTCCAGCTAGCTGTTCCGATCACTTGATCTCACTGAATTAATTGTTCGCAATTAATCTGAACCTTGGTATTAGACTTAATGCACCTTGGGTGAAGGACATATTTCCTTCACTTAAACCTTCTCATATATCTCTTCAACTGGCTGATAGAACTGTTAGATTCCCTAAGGGTGTAGTGGAAGATGTGTTAGTAAAAGTTGGTGAATTTGCTTTTCCTGTTGACTTTGTTGTAATGGACATGAAAGAAGACTTTGAAATTCCTTTGATCTTTGGTCGTCCATTTTTAGGTACAAGTCAAGCTTTAATAGATGTCTCGAGAGGACAAATGATCATTAAAGCTCAAGATAAGCAGGTCATATTCAAGATCTTTGATGATCCAAATTTCACTTTTGGTGGGGGTACTTGTATGAGAATTGATGCTACTAATCCCTTGGTTGATAAGTGTGTACAGAACAAAAATCATTTGAGCAAAGAAGACATATCCACATCATCCAATGGGTATGACTACAAGAAAATAGGTGTTGGTGTTGATTTTGTGCACTCCAATCTGAAAGAGTTATTGGGAGGTAGATCTAATTTCAAGTTTCAACGTGGAACTTTCTCTTCCCCGAATGATCCTGGTTGAAAAAAGGGGTCGAGCTTCAAACCTTAAACAAGCGCTTCTTGGGAGGCAACCCAATTTTTCTAATCCTCTTTATTTAATTCTTTTAATTTAGTTTTATTTTCCTTTGAGTACCTATTCCCTTTACTTGACTTGCTTTACTTTTGCAATATGCATATTGCAACATCTTAGTGTGGGGGAGGGTATAAGTGTATGCATACTAGTTTTTCTTAGGGTATCGATTTCTTTTTCCTTTTTTTCAATTTTTTTTGTTAGAGTCTAGGTATAGTGATCATTCCAAACCAATTGATGAAGCAAGTAAATTCAAAAAGAAAAAAAATATTTTTCTATGTTTTTGTCGTGAGTTGATTGACATAGGAGTGAGTAATTCGGTAAGATGAGTAAATCCTTTCTTGGCAATGGTTTGTGGTAAGAATTATCTTCCGGGCCCCGACTCGACTGATGCATGTACCTTGAGTAGCTTGTGAGGTATTTGAGCCATATAGACTGACACATTTGAATCAGTCTCCATTTTTCATGTGTGATTAGATATTTTCCTCTTTTGTGGTACGATTCTTGGACTTGCCTTGGTACTATTCGAGACTTTGTGATACATGTGCGGGGGGATGACTGAAGATTCCTTTAGTTAGTTAGAGCTTCAGATTTTAGGAATAGGTTTGCTCATGCAATTTTTTTTTATTTTACATTCTCCCCTAGGATGAACCATGTTGAGCTTTAATCCCATTTTTTGACGTCGTACATTACATGCCTTAGAGCCTTTTCGTAGGTTTTGTTTGGATTTTTGCGGAGTAATGCTACCATTGTGTATGATTTATATGGAGGTATGGAGATTGTGATATGAGAGAAAAGTTATGTAATTTGTTGCTCGAATAAAGTTCTTTTTTTTATTGAAAAAAAAAATTAGAAAAAAGAAAGAGTGAAAAAAAAGGGTTCGAGAAATAAATCATTTCAATTTCTCGAAGCAAAAAAAAAAAAAAAAAAAGAAAAGAAAGAAAAGAAAAAAAAATTATCGTGAATAAATAAAGGGTCGTTTTGGTTGTTTAGAAGGAAGAATGGAGGAGACTGAACCTAAAATTTGGAAATTGTAGTGTTGATCGGTGTAGAATTTATTTTCTTTATTAGAAATGAGCACCACATTCCCAAATGACATCATCTTATCCTACTTTTACCAAGCCTACCCTTTTTCAAGGAACTCAAGATCCCCGTGTATGTATCACTCCATAAGTGGAGAAAGACGAGAGGCAAGTCTATAGAGGAAAACTACAAATAGTCGACACGCGTGAACGATAAATAGGTTGAGTGATGATGCTACTACCTTTTATACACATGAGAGGCACTATTTGTTTTCTTTTGCACAACTAAAGTGAGAAGCTACATGAATATGACTGAGTTAGGGGAAGGAAGCGGTAAGACTGGTTGGCTTTTGAAGGGTATTATCAATTTACTGTTTCACTCCATGTTCGTTGGTTTGTGGCATTACAAATAGTTCCTATAATAAATGATTTAAAGTGTTATTGATTATTACTTGATTGAATCTATTGGTTTGGATATCCGATCGCTTGTTTGCTTGAGGGCAAGCAAACATCTAGTGTGGGAGGGAGTTAGTGATCATTTAACATCATTTAGTGCATTTTAGGTTGCAATTCCATATATATAGTTTAACTATTTTTCTTTTCTTTGCATTTTAACTAGTTTTCTCTTTCTTTGTATCTTTTTCTTTTTATTTTGGCTTTGTGGGTATGCCATCTGAAAACCCTCACGAGACCGTACTCGTCCACTAGGGTAGCCTAGGGGTTTAAAGGGCTTGTTGCACATGCTAAGTGCAATCGTGATTCCTACGACAATGAGTTAGGTTTATTTGCTTTATTGGGATAGTTTTCTCATTAGTTTCTTTTTAGCTTACTCGAGGACGAGTAAAGGTTAAGTGTGGGAGAGTTTGATATGTTATATATTGATATATTTTAGGTGAACTTCTAGGATCATTTTCATAAGGAATTAGAGCATTTAGATGTAAATCAGCATGATTTTAATATAGTTGAGTTCCAATGATGCTTCACAGGTTGTTTTCTTATTTTTAATTGATTTTCAGGAACAATCGGACACTTGTGAACATTTTGACGGTTTGATGTTACTTGATCATATGTGGAACAAAGATGTGCGTAGTGTTGATCATTGCCTTATTCAATTCAAGGATTAATGTCAAAATCAGCCTCATTCACAACTTGGTTGTGGCGCAAGACCTGCTGCCACGGGTTGGTTGTGGCGCGACTCTTAATGAAGAATAAACAAGTACAAATCAGCCTCCTCCACGGGCAGGTTGTGGCCGAATCATTGGGCCGCGGGTTACCTGTGGCAGGCTCCATTTCCAGCTTTTTGAGATGTTTTAGAAGCATTAGATGTCTAGATTTCTCCTAATTATGAAAGGATATAAATACCAATTTGTGAGGGTTTAGGATCTCTCTTTCTTTTCTCCTCTTTGGCAGACTTTACTTTGGTTTTCTACGTGTTCTTGGCCCTTGGAGATTAATTCAAGATTTCATTCCTTTCAATAATTAAATTCAAGTATTATTTTCTTCCCTTAATTTCTTTAATTATTCGTGTGTTCTTTTATAATCTATTTTGTTTATTCAATCACCATGTGTGAGTAGTTCTTTATTCTAGGGTTAGGTTGAACCCTAACATGGATTGATGCACAAGTAATTTCCCTATCCCTAATCTTGATTAATTTATGATTACATTTATTCTAGGGTTGGTTTTTATTATCGTTCTTCGACTAGAGATAGTGTTTAATGAATGTAATTAGGTTCGCAACGAAAGTTGGTTCTTGATTGATCTTAGAACCCTAATTTAAGGTAAAGGATGTCATCACGAGAGTAGTTGATTGAATTTGCTAGAAAGTTAGGATGTCGTTCTTAATGTCTTTAAATTGCATGATTCCACGAAAGTAGGTATAATTGCATTGTTAGAGAAGCCATTGATTGATCGAAAGAAATCCTTGGTATTTATTAGGGAGCATTTGTTCCATGAATTATCTATTACTTTAGTCAAGGGAAAGGGATTATTTTAGTGTATTAATCTATGTTGGTGGGAATGCCTAAACCTAGATGTTTGTTATTCCTGAATTTATTCCTACATTCTTATCCGCACTAGCTAGAATTAGTCTAATTATCCATTCTAAATCGTTAATTGGTTACTTGCTTAGTATTAATTCAAGTCAGTTTAGCTAGTTTTTAATACATTAGTCTCTTGGGATTCGACCCTTACTTACCCGACTACATAGTTAGGAGGTCTAGTTAGGTTATTTTTTATAGGCACGCGACAACCTTGTCATGGCGCATCATAGAGAGGGGCACGGCGAGTTTGGGAAAGAGAGTACAGTTAGTCACTCGTATTCGTAATAGCAAGGTGCATGTCTCGTCTCGTCAAATAAATGTGAACTTACTCTTCTTTACAACTCATTAATCTACACTCTTTAGTGACAAACCAAGAGATAAAACTTGTTTTAGACGGCTTTAGCTCTTGTTTTAGACCTGTTTATGACGGTTGTATGCGCGGGTACCTCGCTGTACGTCAAGTATGTGCAATTAATAAGAAACCAAATAAAGATAACAGAAGTTACGTCTTGAAAAGTAAAGATAACCAAGTAAAGATAAGATCTTGTTGTGCAGCAAGGTTGTTGACAAACCAACTATAGGTTAATTATATATAGTCTTGATTCTAATTATTTCGTAATTGTTCTTTGTGTAGTTATTAATTTAATCACGTTTACTAATTCACAAGGTTGTCGTGTAATCAACGTACGTTACTAGTTAGCTTAACTAGTTAGCTTTGGGTAGTTTTCTTGTCGTGTAATTAATACTGAGGGGTGTCTTAGCTCGTCTCGTCAAATAAATTTAAACTTAACTTAGTCATATTCGTGTAATTAATAGTAAGGGATGTCTAACTTGTCTCGTCAAATAAATTTAAAGTTAGTCACACTTATCTAGGTGCAAGTAGAGTAATTAATACTAGGTGTCTTGTCTTGTCAAATAAATGTGGAGTTAGTCACACTTCCTTACAACTCATTAATCTCTATTTACACTTGTCTCAAGATATCAAATAAGAATATAAGAAGATATATATGAAATGATCAAACGGTCTAGTTGTGATCTATTCTATGACTAGGGTTGACTAGGGTTGTGTAGTAATAGATTATACGACTTGCTTAGATCTTGTTTTAGATCTAGTTTTGTGACTTTTATGACGGTTGTAAAGTTATAGATTATATGACTTGCTTAAATCTTGTTTTAGATCTAGTTTTATGACTTTTATGACGGTTGTAAAGTTATAGGGTTGACTATGACTAGTGTGATCTATTCTATGGTTGACTAGGGTTGTGTAGTAATAGATTATATGACTTGTTTTAGATCTATGAGTAATAGATTATATGACTTGTAAAGTTAAGTCACACTTTCGTAATAAGTCGTAAGAAATGTCTAGTGTGTCTCGTCTCGTCAAATAAATGTAAGGGTAAAGCTAGTCACACTTTCTTATTCGTATTAAATGGTAAGGACTAAGAAGACTAAGTAGGTGTGAGTCGTGTAATTAATACTAAAGGGGTGTCTCAGCTCGACTCGTCAAATAAATTTAAAGTAGTCGTAATAAGTAAGTCGTAAGAACTAACTAGGTGCAAGTTGTGTAATTAATACTAAGGGGGTGTCTCATCTAGTCAAATAAATGTAAAGCTAATTCTAGTCACACTTTCTTATTCGTAATAAATAGTAAGGACTAAGTAAGTCGTGTAATCAATACTAAGGGGTGCCTCGGCTCGTAATGCTCGTATATCGCCAAATAAATTTAAAGTAAACACTTTTTCGTAATAACTAAGGGGCACCTCTCGTAATAAGTAAACTACCCTTTTACAAGTCAAGACTTTACAACCACTTCTCTCTCTAATTCCCTTTCAACCTCTATTAAACAATATGCCACGAAACATAGTCTCCCAATATGATTTAGGCCAAATTTCATCCCGACGACGGCGGTTGGTTTATCATCCTAAAACTGTGTGTTACTTCAGACGTTCAGGACCTTCGGAAGGAGACGAGTTTGACCTTAATACCACGAAGTACTACGATTCATTTGCTGAAATGGATCTAGGTTATAATTGAAGGAAATGTGTCCTTCACCCAAGGTGCATTAGTCTAATACCAAGGTTCATATTAATTATGAACAATTAATTCAGTAAGATCAAGTGATCGGAACAACTTGAAGGAAATATATCCTTCACCCAAGGTGCATTAAGTCTAATACCAAGGTTCAGATTAATTGCGAACAATTAATTCAGTGAGATCAAGTGATCGGAACAGCTAGCTGGAGCAATGCTTCCGATAAGTGAGTTCTAATGAATATTAAACTCACAGCTTACTCTTGACTGAACATACAAGGTCAGACCAATGACACGTAACAGATCACCGGATTAAATGATTCGGAAATTCATTTAATAGTTTTCGGGAATTAGTTGGAAAACGTATTATACGATACGACCTTGCATCGAAATCGTATATCGTATCGCGAATATTCATAAGCTAGGCGAAACGAATAAATTGTATCGTACGACGGTGATTCGTCGTATACGAAACGATAAATAATATCCGGAACGATATTAAGTCGCGACTACGAGGAGTAGCCCACGAGCCGAGTGCGCGAAGCACTCAAGGCCCATGGGCTCTCGGCACGCAAGCAAGGCCACAACACGGCAGCTCTGGCCCATGGCCGAGCGAGCTGCGCGTGTGTGCGCGCGGGCCAAGGCAACGACACAGCAGCAGCAGCGCGGCCCACGGCCCAGCACGCCGTGTGTGCTCGTGTACGTTTGCGCGGGCTTGCTGGCCGGTCTTGCCCTTGTGGCTTGGCTGGTTAGTAAAGTTATGTTAATAACCTTCTAACCATTTTTCCAACACACAATTCAGTCATACTCAAAAACCATAGAGACACAGAGAACCCTAATTCTCTCTGTGCCTCCAAAGTGAGTTCTTCCCAAAAGCAAACTATCTTGATCGATTGTCTAAGCTACGATAATCAAGGCAGATCTGATCGTGTCGGTGAACCAAGTAGAGGAACGACAAGTGGAGTTCTAAGTCCGTGTTCGTTGACAAATTTGGAATTTTTTGTGAATTTTTCGGATTTATTATGAATTTTTGGATGAATTGCGTATTAAGGTCTGATTTCAAAAAGATTCGCTTTTTCGATTTTTCAAACCCTAATCTGATTGAAAACGATTTTCTAAGATCAATTCATGGGAAAGAAATCGCAAAAACAGGCCTCGAAGTGTCGTTTTTTGAGCGTTTTTGTTAATTTTGAGCGTTTTTGTTAATTTTTGAAAAAAAATTAAAAGTGTCGGAAAGTAATTCAATTAAAAGGTCGACCTAAACTACTCAGAATTTCTTGAAATTTTGACACAATGTTGCTGGGTATATTCTTGATCTATGGTAATAATGTCAGATTTTTTCGATAAGTATAAACCCTAATTTTGCTTTTCCCCAATTCGTAGAATTTAGAACCCTAATTTGTTTTTTAAATAATTTAGGTCTAATAATTCGGTTAATTGGGAAAGGGAATATAATTTCATGGGTCAGTGACTAATTTTAAAAATTATTGGATTAAAATTTTGAATGGTTCCGTTAATTTTAATCGCACTTAAACCTAATTATTAAAATCTGAAATTTAATTGTTAAAGAACGATTTAAAGTTTTAGATTTTATTATTTAAAAATTTCAAAATTTTCAAGTTGATTCGTTCGTTCTTAAAAATTTGAATAATGTTAGCCTTGATTTAAATTTTACGAAATTGGATTGTCGTTAAAGTTTATTAAATCGTTAAAAATCTTTGTTTGTCGAAAATAAAATTCGTAACTTTTTTTTATGAAAAATAACATTAATGCAAAGTTCGTGAAATTAAATTTTTTTTTAATTACGTTGGTCCGTAGGCACGAACACGATGTGTGGTGGACATGTGGCTCGACGAGCCATGCGGGCTACTATGCGACTGCCGAGCCGCAGCGAATTGGGCAGCAGCAAGCAAGCTGCGTGCCTCGTGCGCGCTGGGCGAGGAAAGGGCAAGCAAGGCAGTGCCTTGGCTTGCGAGTGCTGTGACGAAGCAAGGCACAAGGCCTGCGACGTGCAGCGCTGCGATGGGCATGACGATGAGCGCGCAGGGGCAGCTAGCGCTGTGGGCACGCATGCTCGGCTGTGGGGTGTGCGAGCATTGCTCGTATGCCTCGTAGGCCACACACAAGGGGCAATGGGCTGGGCGCAAGCCTAGCCCAACCATGCACTTGGACTTTTTCGTTGAAAATTGTTTATTTCGTTGGGCTTCGCATATTTGCATTAATTTGGGCTAACGGGATATTTAATTTAATATTTTATTTGCTTGGGCCGGGCCGCGAGTTTTAATTTAATATTTCATAATTAATTATCCGGAATAATTATTGGTTTGAGTGGGAGCCGCTAAAACAAATTAAAATGAAATAATTAATTTTAATTATTTTCGTAGGTCGCATTATTTTAATTAAATACGATTTTAATTAGAATAAAGTCTAAGGATTAATAATTTGGAAATTGATTAATCTTTTAGGACGCGTTTATGTGAACGTGAATTTTAATTAATTCACGTAAATACTTGCATAATTACATGGGCCATTCGTTTTAGCACACGAATGGGTGAATGCATAGAATATATATTTTATGCAATGTAGGTACTCCAAGTGATTAGTATGGCCATTTAGGATAGTTAAATACGGTCTGCGAACCGTTCTATCTTTGAATGTAAAGTTTTAAATATGGTCTGCGTACCATGGAAATTTTGATGTAATTTTATTATTTTCAAGTATTTCTAAGTTTAGAACTTTAAGTTAGCATTTGAACGAAGATTCAAGACGATGCCAAGCTAACAAGGAGGTGTTGAAGATTGGATGCTTCAAGACAAGATGTTTTGGGCCATACTAGATCACCATTTATTTATGCATTTTAATATATATATATATATATATATATATATATATATATATATATATATATATATATATATATATATATATATATATATATATATATATATATATATATATATATATATATATATATATATATATATATATATATATATATATATATATATATATATATATATATATATATATATATATATATATATATATATATATATATATATGCTTGAATGTATGTATGTATGTTTTGCATGAATAGGTTGTTTCGTATGACTCGATTAGATTAAGTTCACTAAATAATCGAACCAACATAGAAACAACTAGGTCCAAAGTAATATTGAGTTTAAAAATTGCCTTCCAAATCAAGCACTTACAAAAATCTAAGGATCTAAGGTAGTAGGTTTACTCCAAAGTGAGGTGATATTTTAGTTGACTTAGGTAGTAAGGCATCCCAAAGAAGCACGTTGATTGTGGTTTCAACTCAAACAACAAAGGCATTATGTTGTGGCAATGGGATAAATTATGGTATTAATTTATCAACCAAGAGTAATTTGGAGATTACTAGCAATAGATTGTGCTTACCTAGAATCTTAAACAACTTAAGACATGCCAAAGCTGCTTAAGGATTTAGGACTTTTGGGGTCTTGGAATCGTTTCATTCTCTTTGGACCATGTTTTGCTTTTTGCATGAATGAAATGTTTAATAGATTTAATGATTGCATGCTAGCTTTTATTTCAAAGTTATTAAAGTTTATGAATGGTTATTTATTGCAAATTCTTTTCGATTGTAGTAATCAAAATGGTCACAAACATAACAACAATCATATCAGCTGAAATTCTGGATGTCGAGTTAGACTTGACTAAGCTAACTTTCATGAATGGAAAGGGAAACTTGTCGAAGTTTTAAAAGTTAATGACATACACTATGTCATTGAACAACCTTTTTCTAGCTATGATGCGCAAGGTATGACTCCTGAAAAGTACAGAAGTTGGGCACTTCACAAGTACCTTGTCACGGAGTTCATCCTTAAGTCTATTCCCGAAAGTTGGAGAGGGAGGTTCGTTACTTTTGAGCCTCATGCTCTCCTAAGTCGTCTTGGGGATAAATGTGGTGCGGGGTTTCAACCCATGTGCCAAACTGGTGGCAAAAGGGTTGATGAATTGGCTAATTCAATGAGTGATCTCAAACTCATTACCCCACACAGGTCGTGCCTAGAGAACGAGCTTCTAGAAGCACAAAAGCGAATTTACTAAATCAAAATGGACAAAAACACACCAGCTTGGTCTCATGTGGATAGGATGTCTGGATTGTTTTTCACAATCGAGAGACTTGGTGGTTCCGTCAAAGAGTCGATAACTATTGCGCTAGTGCTGAATTCTCTTCATAAGGATTATGAGGGGTTTAAGATGCACTATCTATTTAATCAGAAAGAGAGCACATTCTGTGAACATGTGGAATTACTCGTAAAATTCGAGAGAATCCTTAAGTTCAATCAAGACCCTTTGAATGTGAGGTGCACTAAATTCAAGAAAGTAGGCAAGGGGAAGAAAAGCAAGGCTGCATCTTCGTCCACTTCCGGAGGGCAACTGGCGCCTTCCAAGAGCAAGATGAAGAAAGATTCTTCTCCTTCTACATTGCAATGCTTCAATTGTAATGAGATTGGTCATTACAAGCGAGATTGCCCCAAACTAAAGGAAGAGAAGAAGGACGAAAACGTTGCTTCTCCTTCAGGTATGTATGTTATACATTGTAATCTTGCTAATTCTACTTCTTGGGTATTAGATACTGGTTGTGGCTCACACTTATGTTCCAATTCACAGGGACTAAGGAGAAGTAGAAAGCTTGATAAAGGCGAGATGGATCTACACGTGGGAAATGGAGCACGGATTGCTGCATTAGCCGTAGGATCTTATTTTATTTCTTTGCCTAGTGATTTTGTTCTGGAACTAGAAAACTGTTACTATGTTCCTAGTATCACCAGAAACATTATTTCCGTCTCAAGTTTGGATTGTAAAGGTTTTAGTTTTCAATTTAAAGACAATAGTTGTTATTTTGCTTTGAATGGAATGTTTTATGGTTCAGCACAACAAGAAAACGGTCTATATGTTCTAGATACGAGAAAACAAATTTATAACATAAATACCAAAAAGGCGTGATTCGAATCTCACATTTCTGTGGCATTGTCGATTAGGCCATATAAACACAAAGCGCATGGAATTACTTCAACGGAAAGGAATTCTAGAATCATTCGACTTAGAGAAGATTGATCAATGCGAATCTTGTTTACTTGGCAAAATGACAAAGCAACCTTTCTCAAAGGTGGGAGAAAGAGCAAGCGAACTACTAGGGTTAATACATACGGACGTATGTGGGCCTATAACGTTTACGGATGATTTCAGTAGATATGGATATATTTACTTAATGGAACACAAGTCTGAATCGTTTGAGAAATTCCGAGAATTTCAAAATGAAGTAGAGAATCAACATGGCAAGAAAATCAAAGCTCTAAGATCGGATCGAGGAGGTGAATATCTTAGCCACGAGTTTGATGACCATCTAAAAGAATGCGGTATTCTTTCTGAATTGACTGCTCCGGGGACACCTCAATGGAATGGAGTGTCGGAACGGAGTAACAGGACCTTACTCGATATGGTCAGGTCAAAGATGGGTCAGGCCGGACTTCCTTTACAATTCTGGGGACATGCGTTGCAAACTGCAGCACTCACACTGAATCGTGCTCCGTCAAAAGCTGTTGAAAAGACTCCATACGAATTATGGACTGGGAAACTTCCAAAGTTGTCTTTTCTGAAGATTTGGGGTTGCGAAGCATATGTCTAGCGATTAATTTCGGACAAGCTCGAACCAAAATCTGACTAATGTTTCTTCGTTGGATATCCAAAAGAAACAAAGAGGTATTATTTCTACAATAAGTCAGACAACAAGGTTTTCGTTGCTCGTGACAGTGACTTTTTGAAAAGAAATCATATTTCCAAATTGACAAGTGGGAGAATAATAGACCTCGAAGAGATTCGAGACAAACAACGAACTTAGAACTCTTTAGAAGCAGTTCAGGTTGATGAACCTCCAAGGTCTTTAGAAGAGCAAGTGGGAGTAGTTCCTCAAAACGTTGTTGCCCCTCGTAAGTCAAGTAGAACTATTTTTCAGCCGGACAGATGGAAAGGCGTCTTCTTGACTGAAAACTTAGAGGTTCTCATATTGGATAGTGATGAACCTATGACTTACAAGCAAGCCATGACGAGCCCAAGCTCCATTAAATAGTTAAAGGCCATGAAATCTGAAATAGACTCCATGTCTGAAAATCAAGTCTGGGGTTTGGTTGATTTGCCGGATGGGTTTACACCTATCAGATGCAAATGGGTCTTCAAGTTGAAGAAAGACAAAGATGGAATTGTACAAATATACAAGGCTAGATTGGTAGCAAAAGGTTACAGGCAAGTTCACGGCGTTGACTACGATGAAACCTTTTCTCCAGTCGCGATGCTTAAGTCTATTCGGATAATCCTTGCGATTGTCGCTTTTCATGACTATGAAATATGGCAAATGGATGTCAAAAGTGCCTTCTTGAATGGTGTTCTTCAATAGACTGTGTTTATGACGCAACCAGAGGGTTTTGTAAATCGAAAAAACCAAGGAAAGGTATGCAAGCTTAAGAAGTCCATCTACGGACTAAAGCAGGCATCAAGGAGTTGGAATAAACGATTTGATGAAGCAGTCAATAAGTTTGGATTCATCAAGAATCAGGACGAATCTTGTGTATACAAGAAGGTCAGTGGGAGTAAAATTGCATTCCTAGTCTTGTATGTTGATGACATACTGCTTATTGGAAACGACATTCCTATGTTGGAGTCTGTAAAGACTTGGCTTGGAAAGTGTTTCTCAATGAAGGACTTAGGAGAAGCACAGTACATATTGGGCATCAAGATCTGTAGGGATAGATCTAAGAGGATGATTGGACAAAGCCAAAGCACTTACATTGACAAAATGCTAGCTAGGTTCAATATGATGGAAGCCAAGAGAGGCCATCTACCCATGTTGAAGGAAATAATGCCCTTGGTCCAAGTATGCATTTAATGATAAGTCTAATAAATGCGGTTCAGTATTAATTAACAAGTTAATAAATTCAGTGAGATCAAGTGAGCTGAATGCCTAGCTAGAGGCCACTTCAGTTCAAGTGGAATTAATGATATTAATCCACAGCTTAATCTTGATTGAACCCGTAGGGTCACACAAATAGTACGTAAACGGATCAAGTATTTAATGGCATTAAATACTCCATCTATAGATATTCGGAATCGACGGATCTTGGTTTCAGTGGGAGCTGAGATCGTCAAAGGCAAGAAATGAATACTCCGGAAACGATGATATTGACCAGAAACGGAAATATGGATCGTATCGGAAATATAAATATAATCCAAGACGTAGATGTTGCCGGAAACGGAAACATGGTACGTATCGGAAATATTATCGGAAATGGAAATATATATTACCGGAATCGGAAATATTGCCGGAAACGGAAATATTGTCAGAATCGTAAATATTATCGGAATCGGAAAATAATTCCGGAAACGGAAATATTAAATATTTGTTCGAAACGGAAATTAATTCCGGAATCGGAAATGTTAAATATTGTTCGTATCGTAAATGAATTCCGGAATCGGGAATTTAATCGGAAAGCGTATCGTACGAATTAGCATCGGACGAGGCTTGCTAGAGGAAGGCCCAGCACGAAGCCAGGCCGACGCCCAGCAAGCCATACACATCCAACAAACACGCCAAGGCTTCTCCCAGGCCCAGCGCAAGGCCAAGGCCCAGCCAAGGCTTGGCGCACGCGACAGGCTCAGCGATGGGCTGCGACAGTGGGCCTTAGCGCTGTGCGCTGTGCGTGGGCCACGAGGGCTTGCGCATGGGCGTGCGTTGCTCGGGCGCATCGTGCGTGCGTGCTATACGAATCCTAAAGATATCGGAATTGGTGCATTGATTAAATCCTAATCCTAAAAGATTAAAATAATTACTTAGAGTTCTAAAAGGATTCTAATTAATTAATTAGTATTCTAACAGGATTCAAAATCCTTTCCAAGGTTCTATAAATATATGCCTAGGGTCATAAATTTATATACGAGTTTTTCAACAAGTATTCATACAATAAAACAGTGATTTTTGAGCAGAAAATCAGTCACATTCTTGCCCATAATTGCCGAAAATTATAGTACCTTAAGGGCGATTCTAGTTGGTCAATCTTAAGGCGGATCCAGACGTGCCGTGGACTATCTACGGAGGGACGACACTTGGAGTCCTAAAGACTTGTTCTTGTTCGGTTCGGGCGCAGCTAGGGAGGGCATGCTACAAAGTGTATGCACCTAAATTATGCTCAATGATTATGTGTAAATAATATGTTTCCTGGCATTAAGGTTTTCCGCATGATTTATGTTTTGTCATATGTATCATAACCTAACAGTGGTATCACGAGCCTCTTATTATTTACATAATCTAAATTGCATGACATGGTTAAATTTTAAAAATTTGCAAAGAATTAAAAGGGTTAATTAATTTTCGTAATTGTTAATTAATTGCAAATTGCGTTTATTTAATTATATGTACGCAGTTTTTCGGCAGTTTCTTCGTTACTCATCCAAATTGAGTGATTTTCGTGTCAATTCCGCATGTAAAAGGCATTCTAAAATTTTGAATGCCTAGACTTGTTAATTATACAACCTAATTTGTAATTATGATTAATTTGTTGAAATTCGAATAATTTAGAATTGATTTGATTTTCATAATTAATTAATAATTTAATTAGGTATCCATGATTAAAAACCACCATAAAAATTGTTAATTTATGTTAAATTTTAAATTTTTATGACCTAGATTTGAATCCATGTTAATCGGAAATTAATTGATTAATAAATTTTCGATTTTTCGCCCTAAAATTATGAAATTAATATGTTTTATTAATTTGTCATTAATTTTTAATTAAAAATTTTAAATTTTTATGAAAAACGCCCATAAATGTTGCATGCACAAAGCAATGGAAGCTACGTGTTACCCTTAAGGGGTGTTGTACAGTGCGGGCACGCGACGACGAGCAAGGGAGCTCGTCGCCCGTGCGGTACGAATGCAACGAGCAACCAAGTCATGGCGCGCGCGCGCGAGGCAAGGAGCCTGGGCGTGTGTGTGCTGTGTTGATGGGCGGTGGGCGAAGGGGCGTGGCACAAGGTCGAGGCGCGCGCGTAATAGCGCAAGCTGGGTCGCCCAGCGAGCACTGCTCCGCACACCAATGAGCGCTGCCTCGCCACGAGAGCTGCTGCGGTGCATGCGGGTGAGCAGGCTGCGCGCAAGCGTGGCTTGGCTTGCTGCGTTTTCGCGTGGCTGCTGCTGCATTGTGCCATGGCCATGCGATAGGTCGTGCACTCGATTGGGCTTGGGCGCAAGGCCAAGTGCTCGTCATGTTACGATTGAGTCATTTTGAATTTTAATTTGAATTTTCAGTTCAGAAATAATTTTAATTAATTTTAAAATTAATAATTTAAATTGTCTTCTCGGATTTTAATTTTGAATATTATAATTATTATAAATTTTAATTTATACTAATTATTTTACTAAAATTAAAAACCTTGAATTAATTTAAATTCATTTAAATCAACTGAAAATAAAATAAATTAAATGGATTCGATTATAATTTTATATGAGCTTTAAATTTTAATTAAACTTGTATGTTTCCGGTTGGACTAGAAATACATTTTTATGTTTAAAATTAGTAAACCATATAAAGTTATTGGTTTAAGTGGGAGCATTTTAGTCATAAACTCTTGATTAGGTCTACAAATCCTTTAAGGTTAAACAACTTGATTAGAATTAATAAGGACTGAATAATTGTTAGATTATTGGAGCCCTTGATTAATTGCTGCAAATATTTATGTGATGCATACAATGTGTTTTACTAACCAGCTATGTGGACCATTCATGATAGTGAATGGGTGAATGGTATATATTGTATATGTACTGTTTTGCAGGTTATGAAGTGACTTGTATGGCCCAAATAGGATAGAAAATATGGTCTGCGTACCATTAATTTGAATGTAATTGGTCTAATGCACCAAAATTTGTTTTTCTATTCAAATATGGTCTGCGTACCATCAAATAGTTGTAATTAGTTTAATTATAGCTGATCCTATTTGAAGAAAATGGCGTCTCCCACGGTGAAATTCAAGAAGTTTCCAACCATTTTCAAGATGGACTTTGAAGTTGAAGCTTCAAGATGAAGTCGGGCCATACTAGATCACATTTATCTTATGCATGCTTTAAGTTATTTATTGCTTTTAAATATGTCTTAAATATGCATGAGATTGTGGCTTGATTATGTTGCATGATTAAGGATTTTAGTTCACTTAAAATCTAACCAACATAGTAAGAGCCTTAAGTTCCAAAGTTTAAAAATTGAGTTAAAAGGTGCCATGCCAAAATAACACTTACTTGGATAACCTTAACATCAATCTAGTAATAGTTTTACGCTCAGCGAGGTGTTACGTATTGATCCTAAAGGGGTAAGGTACACAAATAATTGTGAGTACATGTTAGTTTTGGTGAAACTCAACGATATAAGTAAGGAGTCCTTTTATGTCGTGGCAAAATCGATAGGTTTACCTAATAAGTTATTAGACGTACCTATCAACCAAGAGTAGTTTCTAGACTATTAGCAGAAGGCTTTTGCTTACCTAAAAGATTTTAGAATTGAGTCAAATTACATAATGTGCTTAATTCTTCAATGGTTTTTAGGGTCTTGGAATCATTTTATTCACACCTGCCGGAACACATAACTTGAATAAAATGCTTAATGAACATTAAATTATGCATGTATGCTAGAATTTAAGTTTATTAAGAGAAACTGTGAATGATTATTTATTTGTTTATTCTTTTTCAATTGTAGTTTTAACTATGGCAAACAACAATCAAAACATCATCATGGGTTCTGAGCTTATGGTCAAGCTGAACCTAACGAATTTTCTTGAATGGGAAGCTAAGCTAGTTGAAATAGTCAGACTCAATGGACTTGAGTATGTACTGTTACATCCCATGCCAAGCTACTATGCCAGAGACATGACCCCTGAAAGATTTGCCCACTAGGATGCGGTTCTCAAAAAGGTTATGAGTCTCATGCTGAGCAATATCCCCGATGAATGGGCTAGAAGGTTTGTAACTTACGAACCTTTTACGCTCATCAAGAATCTGAGGGATATCTGTCGTGGAAGAACGGAGGATAGGGACCTTAACGTCCATGAGTTGATTGAATCAATGTCTGGTCTAAAGGTTAGTTCTCCCAACAGGTGTTATAGGATGGAAATCCAAGAAACACATGCTCAGCTCCTTCGCACTAAACACAGGGTAGGCGTCCCACTGAGGTACCATGTGGAGCTTATGCTTTCATATTTTGATCGCATAAGTCTGCTAGGAACCCCAATAAGCGAAAGAATGGCAGTCTCTATCTTGCTCAATTCACTGCACAGTGGGTTTGGTCGCTTCAAGCAACTATACCTAAGTGAAACAAGAGAAGAAACAGTTGCAGAATTTGTTCACCTTGTCAGAAAGGCTGAGATAATACTGGACTGTGAAACCAAAGATTTACTCAAGGCTAGAGGGAGACCCTTCAAGAAAAGTGGAAAGTCCAAGGGCAATGCTAAAACAAAGCAGGACAAGTCCACATCAAGCTGTCTTTATTGTGATGGAATAGGCCATTACAAAAGAGAATGTCTAAAACTAAAGGAAGATCAGAAGAACGGAACAGTCGTTCCATCTTCAGGTATTTTTGTTATAGACTGTATACTTGCTAATTCAACTTCTTGGGTATTAGATACAGGTTGTGGCTCACACTTATGTTCCAATCCACAGGGACTAAGAAGAAGTAGAAGGTTAAGCAAGGGTGAAGTCGACCTACGAGTGGGAAATGGAGCAAGGATTGCTGCATTAGCTGTAGGAACTTATTATTTGTCGTTGCCCTCTGGGCTAGTTTTTGAACTGGAAGAGTGTTTCCATGTTCCAAGTCTTACTAAAAACATCATTTCTGTTTCTTGCTTAGATGCTAAGGGATTTTCCTTTTTAATAAAAGACAATAGTTGTTCGTTTTATTTTAAAGAGATGTTTTATGGATCTGCTAGATTAGTCAATGGACTTTATTTATTAGATCACGACAAACAAGTTTATAACATAAATACCAAAAGGGCAAAAGAGGATGATTCAGATTCACCTATATGTGGCATTATCAATTAGGCCATATTAACTTGAAATGCATGGAAAGACTTCAAAAGGAAGGTGTGAGGGGGTCGAAAAAGCACGAGGCTAATGCATGACCTCGTCCCTCGTGGGTGTGACGATTCTTTTTATTCAATCAAGTGTAATTGGATTTCCTGTGAGTATACACCCAATTGACTAGTAATATAGGAGTCGCCATTCAGTTTTTAACAACAATGAGAAAAACTGATAAAACCCGGTTATCGTGACATAAAGGGAGTGCAATTATGTTTGACCACGACGGCCGTAGGTTCCCTTATGATCCCTGGTGTGGGGATCTCTCAACATACACCCGCAAGGTAGAGATTGAGGGTTCGGGGGACTGTAACTACCGAGAGGAGTACTTCGCTCGTCGATAACTCCAGAGGCAGGATATCCTTACTAGCCAGCATAAATAATTGAAGGGACATGCGTTAACTATTAAATCTGAGTTGATTTTAGCAATATGCAACATATAATACTAGATCGATCGCGATTATCTGATTTAAATAGCATTAAGGGACCTAGCATGATGATCCAATTTCCCAAAAATATTATATTTGTTAGGCGTGGTAGAACAATCAGATTTAGTTAGTTTAACAGTTCATAAAAAGGGCGAGGAAAGCAATTAAATCATCGAAAAGGGACACATTACGACGCACCCTTGAGAGGTGCGTCACGGTTCTCAGAAAACTAACCACTTTGACTTTGCTATTTCTCCTTTTTATTTAACGAATCTCAAATTATGGGACAGGATACGTTCTGTTCGATTTATGGATCGATTGTGACAGAACGCGTGAACAATTCCGCAGCGTGAGGCTTAGGCTAAGGGTTGGAGTCAATACTCAGAATATAATTGTGTGTTGTGTGTTTCACGTCGAACGTAGGGGTCTATTTATATGAAAGAGTTTGTGAAAAGATAGAATTGCAGAACTCTAATCCTCGAGGAATTAGGAAAAAACACGTCCCGAGTATTTTCAGCGCCCAGGGCTGGGCGTCAAAGATTTCGGCGCCCAGCTCTGGGCGTTGGAAATAGGATCCAGGCAATTTCAGCGCCCAGGGCTGGGCGTTGAAATTGCTGTTTGGGCCGTTTCTTTGTCAGATTCGGATTCTTAGAATCCGGAGTGTATGAGACTTAATCGAGTCTTTTAGTGCGTATCAATTTCATGACGGAATGCGTCTGGGCCCGTTACGAACTCTAGGCTCGTTAGGATTTTAATTAATACGTAACTCTTATTTCCGAATCATATTAGGAATAGGATTCTCGCAGTTTTCTATCTCATTTAGGATTTATGTTGGAGTGCAACACCTAATTCTGACAGGTTTCTATCTTTTATGACTTGCCACTTTTAGAAGCTACCCTTTACGGCAGTTACTATTTTTAGCAGGTTTCCATAAATAGCAGTTTTCTATAAATATCAGGTTTCGGGTGAAATAAAAAGGGGAATTGAGATTCGTTTATTTTAAGGAGATGCGTTGTCAAGTGGAGATTTATGCTTTCATAATCGAACCTTTCCCTTTCGGGAATGGGGACAAAAGTAGGTGTCTACAGTTAGCCCCCACTTTGACTGAGTCTTGGAGTAAGACGATGGTCAAAGTACTAGACGGAGTGCGTCACACAAGCCATGGTGTATGTGACCTGTTTTGCGAGGGTCTCACGAGCCCCCGAATGATAACATTTGACTTAAGGGTCCTCACTTGAAATATCGATATATCCCTCACGTGTCATTGGAATTTGTCAACT
Source organism: Spinacia oleracea (assembly GCF_020520425.1). NCBI lineage: Eukaryota > Viridiplantae > Streptophyta > Magnoliopsida > Caryophyllales > Amaranthaceae > Spinacia > Spinacia oleracea. The sequence goes on along the minus strand of NC_079490.1, from coordinate 106,125,139 downwards.
GATAGTATAGAAACTTCCTCACTTTGTCATTGGAAGGATCTAAAGGTGCGTAGAAACTCCCTCACTTTGTCATTGGGAGTAGCTACAGATGTTTTCGAAATCAAAGCTATAAAGTGTAATTGGGCCTGGCCAAGCCCAATCACGAGGTAAAAATGTTTTTAAAGATTCTCATTTTCAGGGCTAGCTAAACGAGAAAACCCCCTCATTTTTATGGGACGTAAAACGAAGGAAAATCCAGCACATCGCTCTCTTTTGGAAAAACGGAAAACCAATCCTTTTAATTTTTGGAAAAGGGGAAAACCAGAAAAAGTTATCGCTGCAGCGACTAAGGACTTGCGTGGTTAGTGACGCAGACCCCGCCGGCTAAAGATGGCGAGCCTGTCCGCTAAGGGTGGACACCCCGTCCGATAGAAGTGGACGAATCTGTTTTTGAAATTTGAAAATAAGGACCTACGCGGCTTGTGACGTAGACCCCGCCGGCTAAAGATGGCGAACCTGTCCGCTAAGGGTGGACACCCCGTCCGATAGAAGTGGACGAATCTATTTTGAAATTTGTTTTGTGTTTATTTTTTTGAAAATAAGGGCCTACGCGGTTTATGACGTAGACCCCGCCGGCTAAAGATGGCGAGCCTATCCGCTAAGGGTGGACACCCCGTCCGATAGAAGTGGACGAGTCTGTTTTGAAGTTCGTTTGTTTTTTTTGAAAATAAGGACCTACGCGGTTTGTGACGTAGACCCCGCCGGCTGAAGATGGCGAGCCTTTTTTGAATTTTGAAGACTTTATTTTTCGAAAACTGAGGACCTGCGCGGCTAGTGACGCAGACCCCGCCCGCTGAAGGTGGGCGAGCCCTGTCCGCTAAGGGTGGACGCCCCGCTCGCTGGAGGTGAGCGAACCTGAATTCGTCTTTTTGATTTGGGATTTTCGTGTCACGATCTTGCCCGATTGAGGTGGGCAAGTCCCTATTTCATTTTTTTTTCTTGTGATTTCTTTTGAGAATTTCTTTTTATTCATTCTTATAGGAGCGAATTCTTCCGAGGGATGCTCGGATTTAGTTGCAACCTGAATGTGGGTTGACAATGTGTTTAGATGGACCATAGTCTCGTGGTCATCACCTTTTCATGGTTTTGAGCTAGTCTTTTCGGCTCAATTTTGCCACTACCCGGGTCCTTGATTAGGGGGCTATGTATAAGTATCAACGGCGACCTTTGTCTTGAGGTCGTAATCCGGTTTTATCTTTTGAGGTTATCCAAACACGGGACTTCGTACAGTGTAGTCTGGGAATACCGTTTTAACTTTGCACACTTTCTTTTGAAATATATGTTTTCTTTCGAGCCCCCAAGCACTCGTGCTTGACAGTCATTTTTTGTCAAAGAGGTTCCTACGCATTTTGTAATGTCTTTGATCGTGTTTGGGATCGTGCTCGTAAGTGCGAGCGATCTTTGTAGTGGTGTGCTACTTTGACAAAGTCGTGAGGTGCGACTTTCGGCAATTTTCAAGTCGAATGAGTATGGCAGGGCCCACTAGAAGTTAGGGCCTTTTTGAGCCTGGGTACATTTTCGGCGCCCAGGCCTGGGCGTTGAAATAATTCGCGCCCAGGTGGGGCGTTGAAAGTGTTGTTTGGGCTGGTCTTTTGATGACACAGTCGGCCTATTGTTCATTCGTCTATTTCACTTGGGAGTTCTATGTATTCTCTTCTCTTTTGTTTTTTCTTTTTTTTAGAACGTGATGATTTTCTTGAGAAGTCGTAGCCGAGTGGTGGACTATGGTGCTTGTCGCGTTGGGGCGATTATTTTAAGGAACTGTTGCTCTTAAGGTGTACAGTTATTGCGATAGTTGGGCGAGTCTATATGGCCCGAGGAACGTACCTTGAGGCGTAAGACTTTGACCGCTATTGTTGTTGTATATTTTCCCTTTCGAACGCGTTCGTGAATGTTCAATACTTAGAATGATGATATGTATGTGCGAACGAGCGTTCATAGAATGGCCGTTGTGTGCGGTCCATTAATCAGTTTGCTTGAATCATTTTTTTTGAGCAATGACTGATTTTGATTAGTTTGCTTAGAAGCTTGATAGGGTTCGGGCCCATTCATGAAGTGGGCTCAAACATCGTGCCCTTTCGATTGTTCAAACATTTGCTTCGAGATTTTTTTTATTTTGCTATGGTTGTTTCGTAGCTTAGAGCTCCCAAGTATGCATGTTGGGATGCTTTCCTTTTGGCGTACGATTTTTGTAGGTTCTTTCGAGAAAGATGCCTTGGGGTTCCGCTCATGTAGGTGCGAGCTATCCCTTCCGTGGTAGGTCATATTTTGCTAGCTTTAATCCTTAATGTAGAAGTCGTGTGGCTTGCATTTTGAATTTGGGCGATAAGTAGTCTTTGCCTCTTTTACACGTGCTCTTGGTCGTGCCTACATTAGTGCAATATGCCTTACTCTTCTTTAGACTTGTACCGTGGGATGGTTGAACTTACGGTGCGACGTAGGCTTGTGTAGCCTAACGGCGTGTCTTTGAACATTCCTCCAGGTGTTGGGATATCATCATTATTTTTTGCATTGGAGTACTTCATCACGCCTCGTTCAGGTGCTCGAACAAGTGTAGCACCTTCTGCGTGGGTTTGCATGGCTTATTACTTCGTTCGATGCGAGGATTCATAGGTGTTTCTTTCTTATTTTTATATCTGGGCAAAACATGGCTAGCAGAAAGATTCAGCGCCCAGGCTGGGGCATTAAAGATATCGGCGCCCAGCTCTGGGCGTTGAAAATGATTTCTGGGCAGAACTTTGACAGTTTTTTTGATTTTTTTTTCTTTCGCTTTTGCTTTGGAACGATGTAGACTGTGTAACGGGCGCTTGTAGGGCGAGCGTTTATGTGCAGTAGTTTGATCGGAGTTTTGGTGACTCGCGATTTTCAGTTACCCTTGGTAGTGGGGTGACTTTATATATCCTAAGTAGTGCCTAGAATTTGAGAGGGGTTGTAGCCATTCTAAGGTTCGTTTTTCATGATCAAACCTTAGGATTGTGCCCCTGTGAGGTATGTATAGCATTAGCGTCGAGAATTTGCGATAAAATCGTCATTTCGAGCATTTTTAGAGTGTTTTTCTCAAGCCCCCAATTGTAGATACGGGATTGGCTTGGTGCTATAATGCTGGGCATACGTTTTTATGCATTCATGGTGACATGGATCATGAATAGTTTGAACCAGACTTGTTTAGTGCGAGGTACGTTCAAGTAGTAATTTGCTACTTCTCTTGTAAATGTCGACATTGCCATGGTCAAGGTAGTCACATGTCGAAGTGTGCCTTAACCAAAAGCTAGGTGCCTTTCTTTACCCATAAGAATATTTAGAAATCATTTTGACCCACTTACAACGTCAAGATAAATACATACTTAGCTTAAACCAACGACACTTCATTATGTTCGAAAAAAGTCTTTGAAAATTATTTGAAAATTATTTAAAATCCGAGTCCTACTGTGTACAATCCGAGGTGTCCTAAGTAGGTTGACTTATAGAAGGGTTCGTACAGGATTACATGAATGAATCAAAATACTGTTACGATTTTTGGAATGCTGTCTAAGGATTTACTGGAAGCCAGGGTGCGGGCGTCAAGATATACTTGTGCCCGTTCGGCATATGCTTTAGGCTTTTAAGGCCATCTTTTCCAGAACTGCGGGAATATAAACCGTTTTCAAATTGACTTAGATTTACTTGGTGTATGTCTGCACAAAAGGTCAAGGTATACTTAGTTCTTTCCCTAGCTCTTTCAATTTTTTTAGCCCCCAGTTGCTGTCATGTCTTCCCATTAATAATGCTTTTAGATTTCGATTTTAGATGCCCGTGTCATATGTCTGAGTAGAGTGAGCCTTGGTTAAGTGCCAAGTCCTATTGACAATGTCTTATTTTTTCCAAAGGGGATTAGCAAGCATTTGAATTACCATGAACGGGTGCCCTGAGTTCGAAGGAACGATGGGGTGATGCCGTAGAACGATCCTCTTTATTGCAAGCTTACTGCCTTTACTACTTGTTGGCGATCATGACTGTGTCTAGTGGTGAAAGAAGGTCTTTAAGCGAACGACTATGTCTAGTGGTGAAAGAAAGTCTTTAAGTGAGTTAGTTCGCTTTAGGTAGGGTCAAGTCAAGTACTTTAGAGGTCATGGACGCTTGCGCTAGCCCCCATTCAATTGAGGCAGAGCGATCTTTTGAGTCTTGGCTAAGTGCCTAGGAGTGTGAGTGCTCCTTCTGGCAAGGGTATGTGCCCTTATTATTTTTCGATGTGTGCTTATTTTGGCATCTTGATGGCTTGGATTCTTGCTTTAACTTAAATTTTTCTTTCGACTTGGGTTGCAAGTAATTAAATTTCAATAAGGGACTTATATTCTTTATTATTGTTTTTCTATAGGCTTTAATATTTTTGCAAGTTGGTTGGACCGAATCATGGATTGCCTACGTATCCGCCTTAAATAGATTCAATTTGGAATCAGGTCTTGCGTAATTCTTAGCCTAGGAAATGGTTTCTTAGAATGCCGAATTCGATAAGCATGTTCTGAGGTGGAAACATATTATTTGAAACGGTAGAATAAGCGAAGTTTATTATTATTTAAATCCGTTGCCTTGCCGTAAGCCAAAAATTTGTTTTATATCATATTTTTTTTGACTACATGTATTTTTTGGTGGTACGTATATCTGAATACGTGCTGTACCCCTCCAAGTGTTCGTTATTTTTCCGTGCATGTGCGGATAAAATGACGAGCACTTCTGGACAAATTTTAGCAAGCAGAGAGATTCAGCGCCCAGGCTGGGGCGCTAAAGATTTCGGCGCCCAGCTATGGGCGCTGAAAATGACTTCTGGGAGGATCTTTTTTTTTTGGGTGCGCTAAATGCTCCTTTTTCTTTTAGACTAACTTTAGAGGCGCTTTGCAAAGTTCCTTTTTTACTTTTTTGTACCTTTCATTTGTCTTCCTTTTTTATTCGTGACTCAAGACGGTTTAAAAGACGGGTTGAATGAGATAAGATAAGTTGTATAGGTATTAGTCGAGCACGAGGATTACATCAACCAAGGCCAATGAATAGCATGGGGACAGCTCAAGGGTATAGGATGTATCCACACAAGTTATATGGTCATTATGCTAACGGTGGTGTAATAATGGGTCTGGGCTTTGGAAATAACGGGTATGACGCACGTGTCAATGGCCGTGCATGGTTTGCAAGAGTCGAGGTAATGGTTTCTTGGGTTGTGGCAATGAGAACATGGATGGGTTAGATGAGCCGAACAGAGACCCCAGAGCGAAGGCTTCTAAGAACATAAGGATAGATATCGTAGAATTTTATGATTTGGATTGGTTGACTCAATTCTTTTCCTTCGTTTACTTGGGTAAATTTCGCACTTTGGGAGGTACGGGCTAAGTATTTCATGGCTTGCTCTTTTCGCTCTCCCTTTTCTCTTTCTCTTTTTTCTTTTTGCTTGGGATTTCTCCCCAACATAAATCCTTCAATCAAATTTTTTTTGTTTGGGCTAAAAGGTAGATGGTTGTGGTCTTTGAGTCACGAGGCGAGACTGAATGAGCCTCGTTTGGTAGGCCTATAGTGGACCTTTAATTTTAGTAGGCCTAGGGTGGACCTTTAATTTTTGTTGGCCTAGGGTGGACCTTTAAATCGTCTTACTTTGCAAGCGTATTTAGTTGTTTCTTAAAATGTGCAAATAGCGTAGATTCAAAATGTTATTTTTACCGTATTGAAATTTAACGAAAGAATTACATCGAAGATAATTTTTTGCTTCTTTTCAGATTTCGGTTTCCGGGATTTAACTGGAAGTTGTGATTTAGACTCAAACTTTCATTAATCTTTCTGTTTATAACCCGTGTATGAATACAAGGAGGTGGCCTAGACTCAAAATAATGACATGGCGTAAGCCTATAATACTTGACCAAGCAACTCTCAGACTTAGGCTAATTGGACCATAACTTTTGTTGGTTGACACTTTAGATTTTAACCCTTGGGTGTTCATTTGTCATGCGCCATTTTGCTTAATGTTGGCAAGGTAGTTAATTGGGGAGATCGAATTTTTATTTTTGCAAGACTAGAATCATTAGTGCGGCTTCTCTCTTAGTGTGTATTGCTTTATCCCAATGGTAGCCTTATGGCATGCCGATTTGGGTATTTTCATGGTTTGTCATGTTGCATTCATGGAAAATCTTTTAGTCCGTACTTGGTAGTATTTCAAGGAGTGAGTGACTCGAGAGGACTATGATAGTCGTGACCCAACGTGATCCTAAGCCTTGAGGCCATTTAATTTTTTGCTAACGGTATTGACACCTTAGGTTCACTTTGGGGTTTGTGCGACTATGGGGGAATGATTTTCAGAATGTGACCGTTTCCATTTTGCAAATACATAACATATTCTTTTTATTGGTGAGGGAGAGTATTGAGGCCGTAGACTCTTAGCAAGGGATGACAATTACATATGGGTGCTTATTGATTTAAATGTTAGGAAGGGAGACTCAATATGGTTTAACCTTTTAGTTTGCAGAACGACACCAAGTATTAGGACCGATTCTATGGATAAGACAACTAAGACTTAGGATTTAGATTGTACCTTGGCATAGCCTAGTCTAGACTCGGATTTATTTTTTTTATTTGAACATTATTTTTTCTTGAAGACTTTATTCGAACATTATTTTTTGAATATTTTGCCCATGTGACATTCAAGGTCGTTTTAATTAGCATGTTCGGTTTCGGTGCCGAGCATTGTCGTCGTAGGAGGCCTAACAACGACACAAAGAGTTATTTTGTTTTTTTTACAAGTCGCTTTTAGAATCGAGTGCCTTTTCATACGCCCTCGCAGCAATTTTTTTTTTTTGAAAATTCTCTTTTTTTTTTTTTTTGCTACGTATATTTTTTTCATTCGCGGGCACCGAGGCTGCTGTGCCTGACCAGAAGGCCAGGCAACAACTTCAGCGCCCAGCAGTGGGCGTGAGAAATATTGGCGCCCAGCCAGGGGCGTTGAAAATGCGTCCCTGGCTGGTTCTCGTTTTCTGTTTGCGTATAATTTTGTTTTTGCGACTTTAATTTTGCGCGCTTGTCTTATAACGTCCTTTACGCGTTGTGCATCGTTCGTGGGATTCGTTACAGGTCATCCCGAGCGTCGCTTATTTTTGTGGCGATCGTTCGGGTTTGTGGAACACGTATTTTGGTATAACTCTTTGGCCAATTGGTTTATGAATGTTTGGGTAATTAATTTTTTTAAGGTCGTTGGTTTTCTAACATAATTTGTCTAGCATTATTCGTACGCACAATCATAACATAGTCACACAGTTCGCTACACATAACTACTTTACAAACATGGATTTGAAAATTAAATATGTCACGCAGTTTATGATAGGCTTCTATGGGTAGTTATTTGCGCCTGGCTTGGTACCGCTTCTATCATAGATCCAACACATGCCCCGGTCGAGGTAGTGTCTTCAACAGACGAATTTCGCTCAAGAGGCCAACCCGCAAGTGCAAGCCAAGGGGGCATGCAGGCGAGAGGGACCTAATGAGCGAGCGATTGGGTTCGGGATAGGTGTACTACCTGCATAAGTACCGAGTGGGCAACATGCGCGGCGTATGCACCCCCCTATTGGCGAAAAAAGGTATCCTTAGTCCCAACTCCCGAGGGAGCCGAGATTCGTTATGTTGTTCTGCCCATTCACATTAATATGCTGATTTTCAGGTCGTCCCAACTTGATGGGGAAATAAACGCGGGGTTGGATCGTTTCACCCTTCGGCTATTTTGATTACCTACAAGCACGAGTATTTCCTTCACTATCCCCAGTGGAGTCGGCACTGTGAGGGGGTCGAAAAAGCACGAGGCTAATGCATGACCTCATCCCTCGTGGGTGTGACGATTCTTTTTATTCAATCAAGTGTAATTGGATTTCCTGTGAGTATACACCCAATTGACTAGTAATATAGGATTCGCCATTCAGTTTTTAACAACAATGAGAAAAACTGACAAAACCCGGTTATCGTGACATAAAGGGAATGCAATTATGTTTGACCACGACGGCCGTAGGTTCCCTTATGATCCCTGGTGTGGGGATCTCTCAACATACACCCACAAGGTAGAGATTGAGGGTTCGGGGGACTGTAACTACCGAGAGGAGTACTTCGCTCGTCGATAACTCCAGAGGCAGGATATCCTTACTAGCTCAGCATAAATAATTGAAGGGACATGCGTTAACTATTAAACTAATCTGAGTTGATTTTAGCAATATGCAACATATAATAATAGATCGATCGCGATTATCTGATTTAAATAGCATTAAGGGACCTAGCATGATAATCCAATTTCCCAAAAATATTATATTTGTTAGGCGTGGTAGAACAATCAGATTTAGTTAGTTTAACAGTTCATAAAAAGGGCGAGGAAAGCAATTAAATCATCGAAAAGGGACACATTACGACGCACCCTTGAGAGGTGCGTCACGGTTCTCAGAAAACTAACCACTTTGACTTTGCTATTTCTCCATTTTATTTAACGAATCTCAAATTATGGGACAGGATACGTTCTGTTCGATTTATGGATCGATTGCGACAGAACGCGTGAACAATTTCGCAGCGTGAGGTTTAGGCTAAGGGTTAGAGTCAATACTCACAATATAATTGTGTGTTGTGTGTTTCACGTCGAACTTAGGGGTCTATTTATATGAAAGAGTTTGTGAAAAGATAGAATTGCAGAACTCTAATCCTCGAGGAATTAGGAAAAAACACGTCCCGAGTATTTTCAGCGCCCATGGCTGGGCGTCAAAGATTTCGGCGCCCAGCTCTGGGCGTTGGAAATAGGATCCAGGCAATTTCAGCGCCCAGGGCTGGGCGTTGAAATTGCTGTTTGGGCCGTTTCTTTGTCAGATTCGGATTCTTAGAATCCGGAGTGTATGAGACTTAATCGAGTCTTTTAGTGCGTATCAATTTCATGACGGAATGCGTCTGGGCCCGTTACGAACTCTAGGCTCGTTAGGATTTTAATTAATACGTAACTCTTATTTCCGAATCATATTAAGAATAGGATTCTCGCAGTTTTCTATCTCATTTAGGATTTATGTTGGAGTGCAACACCTAATTCTGACAGGTTTCTATCTTTTATGACTTGCCACTTTTTGAAGCTACCCTTTACGGCAGTTACTATTTTTAGCAGGTTTCCATAAATAGCAGTTTTCTATAAATATCAGGTTTCGGGTGAAATAAAAAGGGGAATTGAGATTCGTTTATTTTAAGGAGATGCGTTGTCAAGTGGAGATTTATGCTTTCATCATCGAACCTTTCCCTTTCGGGAATGGGGACAAAAGTAGGTGTCTACAGAAGGAATTCTAGAACCATTTGACTTAGAGGATTATGGTAAATGCGAATCATGTTTACTTGGCAAAATGACAAAGCAACCTTTTTCTAAGGTTGGAGAAAGAGCAACTGAACTATTGGGTTTAATCCATACAGATGTATGTGGACCAATGAGTACAAATGCTAGAGGTGGTTTCAGCTACTTTATCACTTTCACTGATGACTTCACTAGATATGGTTATGTCTACCTAATGAAGCATAAGTCTGAATCCTTTGTCAAATTCAAGGAATTTCAGAGTGCAGTAGAGAATAAATTAGGCAAGAAGATTAAGGCACGGCGGTCTGATAGAGGCGGTGAATATCTGAGCTATGAATTTGATGACCATCTGAAAGAATGTGGAATTCTATCAGAATTGACTCCTCCTGGAACACCACAATGGAACGGTGTGTCGGAACGGAGGAACAGAACCTTGCTAGACATGGTCAGGTCAATGATGGGTCAGGCCAAACTTCCATTAGAATTTTGGGGACATGCACTAAATACAGCTGCACTCACTATAAATAGAGCTCCGTCTAAAGCTGTTGAAAAGACTCCATATGCGTTATGGTTTGGAAAGCTTCCAAATGTGTCTTTTCTTAAGATTTGGGGATGTGAAGTATACGTCAAACGATTAATTTCAGACAAACTTCATCCAAAATCTGACAAATGTATCCTTGTGGGCTATCCAAAGGAAACAAAGGGGTATTATTTCTACAATACATCTGAGAACAAGGTGTTTGTTGCTCGAGATGGTATCTTTTTGGAAAAGGATCACATTTCCAAAATGACAAGTGGGAGAAAAGTAGACCTCGAAGAAATTCGAGTCGAACAAAAAACTCTAGAGATTGCTCAAGATGACATTCAGGATGAAACTCAGAGATCTTTAGAAGTATCTGGTGAGAATCATGGACAATCTAGAAATGTAACCCCGCGTAGATCGCAGAGATATAGATCTCAACCGGAAAGGTACATAGGTATTTTGACGAACTAGAGCTATGCCGTTCTATTGCTTGAAAGTGATGAACCTGCGACTTACAAACAAGCTATGACGAGCCCTAGCTCCAAGCAATGGCAAGAAGCCATGCAATCTGAATTAGACTCCATGTCAGAAAACCAAGTGTGGGATTTGGTCGATTTGCCAGATGGCTACCAAGCCATAGGAAGCAAATGGGTTTTCAAACTGAAAAAGGACAAGGATGGGAAACTTGAAGTTTTCAAAGCTAGATTGGTTGCAAAAGGTTACAGGCAAGTCCACGGTGTGGATTACGATGAAACCTTTTCACCAGTTGCAATGCTAAAGTCTATTCGGATAATGTTAGCAATCGCCGCATATTACGATTACGAAATATGGCAGATGGATGTCAAAACCGCTTTCTTAAACGACATTTTAACAAAAACTTTGTTTATGACACAACCTGAGGGTTTTGAGGATCCAAAGAATGCTAAAAAGGTATGCAAGCTAAAGAAATCAATCTACGGATTGAAGCAGGCATGAAGGAGCTGGAATATACGTTTTGATGAAGCAGTCAGTGACTTTGGTTTCATCAAGAACGCAGACGAATCTTGTGTATACAAGAAGGTCAGTGGGAGCAAAATTGCTTTTCTAGTATTATATGTCGACGACATATTACTTATCGGAAATGAAATTCCTATGTTGAACTCTGTCAAGATTTGGCTTGGGAAATGTTTTCCGATGAAGGATCTAGGAGAAGCACAGTACATACTGGGCATCAAGATTTACAGAGATTGATCTAAAAAGATGGTTGGACTTAGTCAAAGCACTTATATCAATAAGGTTCTTGAAAGGTTCAAGATGGCAGACTACCTACCTATGTCTCATGGAATGACTCTAAGCAAGACTCAGTGCCCAAAAACACTTGATGAGCGTAGACGAATGAGTGGGATTCCATATGCATCATTGATTGGTATGATATGTACACGCCCGGATGTTGCATACGCACTCAATGCTACGAGCAGATACCAGTCAGACCCAGGAGAGGCACATTGGACTGCTACCAAGAATATTCTGAAGTACCTGAAAAGGCACAAAGATGACTTCCTGGTCTATGGTGGAGATGATGAATTAATTGTTAAAGGCTATACGGACGCAAGTTTCCAAACCGACAAGGATGATTTCAGATCACAGGCTGGGTTTGTCTTCTGCCTCAACGGAAGTGCAGTAAGATGGAAAAGTGCTAAGCAAAGCACCATTGCAGATTCTACAACTGAAGCGGAGTACATTGCTGCACATAAAGCAGCAAAGGAAGCTATATGGCTAAGGAAGTTCATAGGTGAACTTGGTGTAGTCCCCTCCATTAAAGGACCAATAGCCCTATATTGTGATAATAACGGAGCTATTGCACAGGCAAAGGAGCCTAGACACCACCAAAGAGTCAATCATGTACTTCGTAGATTTCACCTTCTACGAGAGTTCGTTGAAAGAAAAGAAGTCGAGATAAGCAAGATTGGAACTGATGACAACATCTCAGATCCATTGACTAAACCTCTGCCGCAGGCGAAGCACAACTCGTACACTGCAGCTATGGGAATCAAGCATAATGGAGAATGGCTTTGATATCCTTGTTTAATGTTTTAAAGTTTTAGAGTTTAATACTTTGTAAAATATTATTGGTTAATCATTCACAATAAATGAATAGAATTCATTTTTCCATTTAATTTGTGGTTTATTAAATTATGAGTCCCTTCAATTTGACGAAATATTCAAGATAGACTGTCAGGACCAGTCCTGTGACTAAGAAATGTCTATCAAGTGAACTTGAATGTCAAAAGTTGAAAATGGTCCCTGGTCGGAGTTTTCTATAAAGATGGACGCATAGAAAACGTTAGACGACTAGAATGCAAGATGACTAGTAGTTCTGTTTCTTGAACTATGTGGACATGGCAATGTCGTAATCATTTGCGTAGATACTTACTTTGGGAAGACTAGTATCGGACAGACCTATGAAACTTTACTATAAGAGATGAAAATCTGTCATAATTAAATTTCATTAAAATTATTAGACACTAATCCTCAATACCTGAGTGATTTGAGATTACTTGTTTGAGAACTGCTTACTTTGACGTTGTCAACCGTCGCACCGTAAAAGGAGGCTATAAAGGCAACGCTCAGGTAATCACCTATCAAACGAAGTCTAATCTCAAGATCACAAGATTAGAATTGTCCTTCCATAAATCGGGATGAGATGCTGAAAGTTGTACAAGGCCACTCGGAGAGCTAGAAACTGTAAAATGCATGGCCGTGCTCAGATGAATCATAGGCTATGATTATCTGTTTATTTGATCAGTTGAACTCTGAAACCGAGAAACACCTCTGGACGTAATAAGGATGACAACTCTTACCTTATGTTCAAGAGCAAGCATCTAGCGACAAAGGAATTAGGAAATGCACACTTGTCCCTAAGGACAAGTGGGAGACTAAAGGAAATAATTCCCTTGGTCCAAGTATGTATTTAATGATAAGTCTAATAAATGCGGTTCAGTAATAATTAACAAGTTAATAAATTCTGTGATATCAAGTGAGCTGAATGCCTAGCTAGAGGCCGCTTCAGTTCAAGTGGAATTAATGATATTAATCAACAGCTTACTCTTGACTGAACCCGTAGGGTCACACAAATAGTACGTAAACGGATCAAGTATTTAATGGCATTAAATACTCCATCTATGGATATTCGGAATCGACGGATCTTGGTTTCAGTGGGAGCTGAGATCGTCAAAGGCAAGAAATGAATACTCCGGAAACGATGATATTGACCGGAAACGGAAATAAGGATCGTATAGGAAATATAAATATTATCCAAGACGTAGATGTTGCCGGAAACAGAAACATGGTACGTATCGGAAAATATTATCGGAAATGGAAATATTAATGGAATCAGAAATACTGCCGGAAACGGAAATATTGTCAGAATCGGAAATATTATCGGAATCGGAAAATAATTCCGGAAACGGAAATAATAAATATTTGTTCGAAACGGAAATTAATTCCGGGATCGGAAATGTTAAATATTGTTCGTATCGGAAATGAATTCCGGAATCGGGAATTTAATCGGAAAGTGTATCGTACGAATTAGCATCGGACGAGGCTTGCTAGACGAAGGCCCAGCACGAAGCCAGGCCGACGCCCAGCAAGCCTCACGCATCCAACAAACACGCCAAGGCTTCGACCAGGCCCAACGCAAGGCCAAGGCCCAGCCAAGGCTTGGCGCGTGCGACAGGCTCAGCGATGGGCTGCGACAGTGGGCCTTAGAGATGTGCGCTGTGCGTGGGCCGCAAGGCTTGCGCATGGGCGTGCGGTGCTCGGGCACTACGTGCGTGCGTGCTATACGAATCCTAAAGCTATCGGAATTCGTGCATTGATTAAATCCTAATCCTAAAAGATTAAAATAATTACTTAGAGTTCTAAAAGGATTCTAATTAATTAATTAATATTTTAACAGGATTCGAAATCCTTTCCAAGGTTCTATAAATATATGCCTAGGGTCATAAATTTATATACGAGTTTTTCAACAAGTATTCATACAATAAAACAGTGATTTTTGAGCAGAAAATCAGTCACATTCTTGCCCATAATTGCCGAAAATTATAGTACCTTAAGGGCGATTCTAGTTGGTCAATCTTAAGGCGGATCCGGACGTGCTGTGGACTATCTACGAAGGGATGACACTTGGAGTCCTAAAGACTTGTTCTTGTTCGGTTCGGGCGCAGCTAGGGAGGGCACGCTACAAAGTGTATGCACCTAAATTATGCTAAATGATTATGTGTAAATAATATGTTTCCAGGCATTAAGGTTTTCCGCATGATTTATGTTTTGTCATATGTATCATAACCTAACACATGTCACATGGCACATATCTAAGCAAGAATCAGTGTCCCAAAACATTTGATGAGCGTAGAAAGATGAGTGGAATATCATACGCTTAGGCTATTGGTCCATCATGTATGCTATGATTTGTACAAGGCCGGAAGTTTTGTTCGCACTCAATACAACGAGAAGGTACCAGTCAGAACCAGGTGAGGCGCATTGGACTGCTGCCAAGAACATCCTAAAGTACCTGAAAAGGACTAAGGATCAGTTTCTGGTTTATGGTGGTACAGATGAGTTGATTGTTAAGGGCTATACGGACGCAATCTTTCAAACCGACAGAGATGATTTCAGATCACAGTCTGGGTTTGTGTTCTGCCTCAACCGCGGAGCAGTAAGCTGGAAAAGTGCTAAGCATAGCACAATTGCGGATTCTACAACTGAAGCCGAGTACATTGCTGCCTTAGAAGCAGCAAAGGAAGCTGTTTGGATTCGGAAGATCATCGGATAACTTGGGGTTGTCCCCTCCATTAAAGGACCAGTGGCTTTGTATTGTGACAATAGCGGAGCCATTGCCCAGGCAAAGGAGCCTAGGAGCCACCAGAAGTCAAAGCACGTACTGCGGCGATTTCATATACTTCGAGAAATCGTTGAAAGAAAAGAAATCGAGATTTGCAAGGTTGGAATTGACGACAACGTCGCGGATCCATTGACTAAACTGTTGCCACAAGTGAAACACAACCCACATGTAGCAACCATGGGAATTAAGCATGTTGGAGAATGGCTTTGATTTTCTAAGTATTGTTTTAGAACATCTGTTAGATCTATGTTTAAAACAATTGGTTTAACCATTTTATATTTATGAAATTTATTATTTCATATTCATTTAATTTTGGTTTAGTGTTAAATGATAAGTCCATGTGATTCAAATCATTCAAATGGGATGTCAAGATGGATTCTTCGACAAAGAAACACCCATAAGTGAACTTGAATAGTAAAGTCACAAAGGATCCCTAATCCAGGTCATTAAAAGGTGGACGACCAATGACTAATGAAGATTAGATTGCAAGTAGATTACTTAGTTATGTTTCTTGAACTAAAGTGACTGGATGTCAGAATGTTTTGCATAGATACTTATTGGATCTTGTATCGGATTGACCATGAGAAGACTTTAAGAGATTAAAGTCATGTCATAGGTAGTTCTCATTAATGGTGATTAGAAACCGTTCCTCAGAACATGAGCGAGTATGTCTGCTCGTTTGAGAATTAGTTCGCTTTGATGCTAGCTAAACGTCGCACCGTAAAAGGAGGCTATAAAAGCAGTTATTGGGCGTACTATGAATCAAAGTGAGTGTTCAAAGATTGCAAGAAAGGATTGTCCTCCTATCTCTGATAGGATATGGTGTTGTTGTGTAACAAGGCCTCTCGGAGAGTTAGATATTGTAAAATGCATGGCCGTGCTCAGAATGGTTAAGGCTTAACCTTATGCAAAAGTTTAACAGTTGAACTCTGTAATCCGAGAAACACTTATGGGCCTAACAAGGATGGCTTGGATCTTACCTTATGTTCAGTAAGTAACAATAAGTGACAAGGGAATGTGAATGCACACTTGTCCGAATGACAAATGGCAGACTGAAGGAAATATGTCCTTCACCCAAGGTGCATTAAGTCTAATACCAAGGTTCAGATTAATTACGAACAATTAATTCAGTGAGATCAAGTGATCGGAACAGCTAACTGTAGCAACGCTTCCGATCAGTGAGTTCTAATGAATATTAAACTCACAACTTACTCTTGACTGAACCTACAAGGTCACAGCAATGACATGTAACAGATCACCGGATTAAATGAATCGGAAATTCATTTAATAGCTTTTCGGGAATTAGTTGGAAAACGTATTATACGATACGACCTTGCATCGGAATTGTATATCGTATCGCGAATATTCGTAAGCTAGGCGAAACGAATAAATTGTATCGTACGACGGTGATTCGTCGTATACGAAACGATAAATAATATCCGGAACGATATTAAGTCGCGACTACGAGGAGTAGCCCACGTGCCAAGTGCGCGAAGCACTCAAGGCCCATGGGTGCTCGGCACGCAAGCAAGGCTACAACACGGCAGCGCTGGCCCATGGCCGAGCGAGCTGCGCGTGTGTGCGCGCGGGCCAAGGCAACGACACAGCAGCAGCAGCGCGGCCCACGGCCCAGCACGCTGTGTGTGCTCGTGTACGTTTGCGCGGGCTTGCTGGCCGGTCTTGCCCTTGTGGCTTGGCCGGTTAGTAAGGTTATGTTAATAACCTTCTAACCCTTTTTCCAACACACAATTCGGTCATACTCAAAAACCCTAGAGACACAGAGAACCCTAATTCTCTCTTTGCCTCCAAAGTGAGTTCTTCCCAAAAGCAAACTATCTTGATTGGTTGTCTAAGCTACGATAATCAAGACGGATCTGATCGTGTCGGTGAACCAAGTAGAGGAACGACAAGTGGAGTTCTAAGTTCATGTTCGTTGATAGATTTGTGGAAAACACGTTTCAAACGTAAGTATGCTTAATCTGTGCTTTATACATGCTTCATGGCTTTGGGGATTGTTTCCGCACATGTTATTATGTTTAACTGTATTCCCAACACAGGTAGCTGGAGCAATGCTTCCGATCAGTGAGTTCTAATCTATATTAGGCTCACAGCTTACTCTTGACTGAACCTATAAGGTCACACCAATGGCATGTAACAGATCACCGAATTAGATGAATTGAAAATTCATTTAATAGCTTTTCGGGAATTAGTTTGGAAAAAGATAATATACGATATGACGTTAGATCAGAATCGTATATCGTATCGCGAATATTCGTAAGCTAGGCGAAACGAATAATCGTATCGTACGACGGTGATTCGTCAAGTACGATACGATAAATAATAGCTGTAAGGCGTTGGTCGCGAGTACGAGCTGCAACAAAAGCTGTCGTCCCATCGAGCCAAGCGCGCAAGGCCCAACGAGCCAGCAGCTCGCGTGCATCAAGCAGCCAACCCGCAAGGCTCGGCGTGTGCGAGCAGGGATTGCAACAATGCAACGAGCAAAGCAGCGAAGCCCACGGCTGCGATGCCCGCATGCGCTGTGGGATTCGGGTGTGCATGTGTTGTGGCCGGTTGAGGCCTTGTGCCTTGGCCGGTCACATTATAACCTAAGGGTTATAACACACGAACACAATTAAAGTTTTTCCCACCTTAACCTAATTGTAAATTACGTAAGTTCTGTTTTTCCTCCGTTCATAACTGTTCTTCCCAAAAGCTAAATACTCTTGAGTATTGTCTAAGCTACGAATATCAAGACGGATCTGAACGTGTCGGTGAACCAAATAGAGGAATGACGATTGAAGTTCTTTGTTTGTGTTCGCGAATCGATAAACTAGGGAAAACACGCTTCGAATGTAAGTTTTCTTAATCTGTGCTTTATACTTCCTCCGTCTTTTAATACTCGCAACGTTTGGACTTTTGTCACTATTCATATAATCTACTTTGACTATTTGTAGTGTTTTCTGTATAAGATAAAACATAGTCATGTGGGATCTTGTTAGATTCGTCTCAATGTGTATTTTCAAAATATCAACTTTTTATAATTTTTGCATAAAGATAATTTAAGATATAAATGATCAAAGTTGTGCATCGGCATGCGTGAAACTAACAAACGTTGCGAGTATTAAAAGACGGAGGAAGTACATGTTTCCTTGCTTTGGGGATTGTTCCGCACATGTTAATATGTATTTAACTGTATTCCCTACAGTGGTATCATGAGCCTTATGTATTAAAGTACTTTTTAGCATGATTTATATGTTTTTATATGCTATCGAAATTTTTCGGATTTTTTATTGAATTTATGAAATATTTGGATTATTGGTCGAAACGCGTAATATGTTCTAAATTCAAAAAGTGTCAAAATTTCGATTTTTTGACCCTAATCTGATTGAAAATGATTTTCTAAGATCAACGCATGAGAACACAATCGCAAAAACAGGCCTCGAAGTATGAGTTTTTGGGCGTTTTTGTAATTAACGAATTAAATTAACAATTTCGGATAGTATTTCAATTAATTGTACGACCTAAACTACTCGGAATTGATTGAAATTTTGCCCTACTATTCTTGGGTATATTTTAAAATATGGTAAAATTTTCGGCCATAAATGTTAAGTATAAACCCTAATTTTATTTTCCCTAAATTTGTAATTTTTAGATCGCAAATTGATTTTTTAAATAATTTAGATCTAGAAATTTGGTTAATTGGGAAAGGGAATATAATTTCATATAGAGTGGCAGTTTTTAAAAATTATTGGATTAAAATTTTGATTAGATTCGTTAATTTTAATCGTCACTTAAACCAAATTGGTAAAAATCTGAAATTTAAATGTTTAGAATGATTTAAAATTTGGATTCGATTATAAAAATGTTCAAATTTTTGTTGATTTTTTTGTTCGTTAAATTTGAATATTGTTACCCAAAATTTAATAAATTTTGCAAAATTGGATTGTTGTAAAAATTAATTAAATCGCACTTTGTTATTTTTCGAAAATATAAACGATTAATTTTGTTAATTTCCAGAAAAATAATTAATGCAAATATGGTTTCGTGAAATTTAATTTTTTTTAATTAGTTGGCTCGTAAGGCACGAGACGAGGGGTGTGCGGTGCGTGTGGCTCGTCGTAGCACATGCGCGTTGCCTCCCCGCAGCATGGCGCAGCGACGCGGGCAGCCAGCGATCGAGCTAGCGTGCCAGCGCGCGCTGGCCAGCAACGAGGAAGGCAGTGCTGCTGCCTTGGCTTGCGAGCAGCGACGAGCACAACAACATGCCAACAACAACGATGGGCTGCGGTGTGTGCGATGGGCCTTGGGAGGGAGGGGCTTTGCTCCTCGTGGCCTCGTACGGCCACAACGTACTTGGCGATATTGGGCTGGGCGCAAGCCTAGCCCGTATTGCACAAAAATTGGTATTTTGTTCATTTGGGCTTTAAATTTTATATTTGCATGAAATGGCTAACGGTGGATAATTATTTAATTATTTTATTTAACTTGGGTCGGGCCGTGAGTTTAATTAAACATTTAATATTAAATTATCCGAAATAAAATATTGGTTTGAGTGGGAGCCGCTTAATGAAATTAAAATGAAATAATTATTTTAATTATTTTCGTAGGGCACTATTATTTTAATTAAATTAAATTTTGATTAGAATAAATTCTAAGGATTAATAGTTCGGAATTGATTAATCTTTTAGGAAGCGTTTTATGTGAACGTGATTTTTAAATAAATCACGTAAATACTTGCATATTTAATTGGGCCATTCGTTTTGTGATACGAATGTATTGGATGAATATATGTATATTTTATGTAATGCAGGTACTCAAGTGACTAGTATGGCAAATCTAGGATAGTTAAATACGGTCCGCGAACCGTTTTATCTTTGAATGTAAAGTTTTAAATATGGTCTGCGTACCATAGAAATTTTTGTAACACCCCTAATTTCCATACATGTTTAGGACTATAGAGGAAGCATAAAACAATAAATTAAGGGTATTACCGCCACATTTAGGCTACAACCCAAATGTAAGGCTATATTATCCATCCACCATTCAGCCATGATAAATAACCAACATTGTCGTAAATAAATAACTTAAACCAACTACCCAAAATGTCATTACAAAAATAATTAAATAAAACTCAAATTGATTGTTGTTAGGTGATCTACGTTATTAATAACTTGCGAATAGTTGTTGTGAAACGGTCGCTCATGACGTGCCATGCATACCTGTAAATTGGAAAAACATATACAGAAAAGAAACCACAAATCAGTGAAAATTGAGTAAGTACTACATTTTCGAAAACCTTTTTCTTACTTTGGAAAACATTTTATCTTAAAACATTTCATGCACAGATAGCACGTAACAAGCACACGCACCTTGTCCATAATTAACAGTTAATTAATTACTTAGAGGTAAGAGAACAAGATAATTCTACCATAATTGTAGTTCGAGACTACCACCCTAATGGGTGTAACCACCAAAATAGGTCTTAGTCCTTAAGTGTGCACACCCCCCAGTGAGTGTTTTTAACTCAAAGGAGTAAAATAAGCCTAGGTCGTGCTAGTTAGCTCCGACAAAAATATTAAGACACGTTGTGTCGTACCACCAATATGTTCATCACCTTAGGGGATCCTGCCTAAGATGTCTTACCAACCAAGAATATTTCTTTTTACATGATTACATTTGAAACGTGATCCAAACCATACAAGAAGGTAACTGACAACCATGTAATTTTAGCACGTAGTCCACATATATTTAGAGTTGTCTACTTGATTTAATTCACTGCACGAATCGCTTAAAAAATTTGGCGACTCACCATATAATCACCAAACATTTAAATAATGTAGAACTTTCAGTTATTCAATTCCAACAAATTCCTATCATTAAGATCCATACGTGTGGTAAACGCATCTTCCAAACCCACGTACATACAATGAGCTCCAATTAATTAACAAGAGATCAATGACTTCCTTATAAATCAGGTGACATGCAAGCACATACTGAAGACTCAAATACTCGTAGGTATTCATTACTAAAATATAATGCATACAAGTACGGTCGTTTCCCAATCTTACACAAATATGTTTCAAATTAATACCCATACAATATCATGTAATCCACATATTAAAACAGAGTTTTCACAGGGTTTAACCAAGCGGTGAACATAGTAACTTACCTTATTAAGCCTAGTCTCACAAACCGCACACAAGTACTAGTAAACCTTCCTTCAGCCTTCTACGTACTCTAAAAAATGTATAAGATAAACTAATATTAGTGATGTTGGTAATATCATGTTCTTAGTGTATACTCTTATAGGACATGGCCATCTTATTCTCTTCCTATGCGTATGATATATATGAATTAGTGCCCAAAATAAGATTACATAACTCTTTGTAGAAAGTGATGATTTTGGGAAAAATATACATTAATACGGAGGGAAATTAGAGGCCATTAATTAGTAGAAAATAGCATACTTTTATAAAGTAGAATAATTAGCCAAGTGATATTCTAAAAACCATAAGACAAAATAAAGAACATGAGAAAAAATACAAATTGTCCAAAACCATGGCTACGATATAAAACAGAGTATTGTTCGAAGTTGAGCGTGAGAGAGTGTCAGTTTTTAACGACTCATTTTACCTTCGTTAGTTGGCAGTTTCGGGAACCGAAAGGTCGTAGTTGTAGAGGGTTGTGATTGCTGTAAGGGGTTTGTCTTCACAGTGGTGATCGAGGTTGTTTGATGGTGTTTCGGTGAAGTCGAAAGTAGATGGGAACCAACCTCGGCGATTGCCTTTCTATTTTCTCTAGTTTTTCACGAGTGTTTGAGGGATTGCAAAAACTTGAGGTATGAGGTATATGTCTATATTTATAGGGAAGGCATACAACAGGGTTATCAATTTGAGTAGTTAGATATTCTACGGAGATAAAGATGAGATTTCACGGTTAAGCTCTAGAATGATAGTCTTAGATAAATTATTTAGAGTTGGTTTGTTGAGAGTTTATCCTCCCTTGAATTTAGCTTGATACGAAAATAAGTTGCAAATGATAAGGATGCTTCAAAATCATATTTAATTCTATTTTTATTTTTATTATTTTTTTTTTAAAAAAAAGAAATAAACACGTGAGGTTTGTCAAGGAGTAAGTTGTGATACGGTGAGGATTATCCAAATTGTGATAGGACTTTATTTTTTTTGTAAAGGAGATGTGAGACCATAGACTACGGAGTTGACCTCTTTTTTATAAAAAAAAAACTAATATTATTTATATAAGGTTATAAATGTTAGTAAAACATGGGGTATTACAATTTTGATGTAATTTTTCAATTATTTCTAGTATTTCTAGTTTAGAACTTTAAGTTAGCATATTGAATGAAGTTCAAGACGATGCCAAGCTAACAAGGTGAAGAAGAATGGATGCTTCAAGACAAAGTTTTGGGCCATACTAGTTAGCATATATTGTGAATGAATGTATATTATGCATGAATGTTGTTTGTATGCTTGATTAGAATTAGTTCACTAAATAATCGAACCAACATAGAAACAACTAGGTCCAAAGTAATATTGAGGTTTAAAATTGCCTTCCAAATGAAGCACTTACAAAAATCTAAGGATCTAACGTAGTAGGTTTCAGCCAAAGCGATATGCTATTTTAGTTGACTTAGATGGTAAGGTATCCCAAAGGAACATGTTGATTGTGGTTTTAACTCAAACAACAATGGCATATGTTGTGGCAATGGGATAAATTTATTAACCAAGAGTAATTTGGAGATTACTACCAATAGGTTTTGCTTACCTAGAATCTCAAAAGACTTAAGACATGTCAAAGCTGCTTAAGGATTTATGACTTTTAGGGTCTTGGAAACGTTTCATTCATTTTGGACCATGTTTTGCATTTGCATGAATGAAATGTTTAATAGCTTTAATGATTGCATGTTAGAATTTATTTAAAAGTTATTAAGGATTATGAATGGTTATTTATTGCAAATTCTTTTCAAATGTAGTAATTAAATGGCCGCAAACAATAACAACTCGTTCAACCTACGTTCAATTCTCGACAAAGAGAAGTTGAACGGCAACAATTTCCTTGACTGGCAAAGGAAGTTGCAAATAGTTCTAATGCATGCGGAAAAAGAATATGTCCTTGAGGAAGAGTTACCAGAGGCCGCCGGGCCGGAGGTAACTCAAGCTGCCCTTAACCGTTTGATCCAGGACAACATGGATATCAAATGTGTGATGCTTGCATCCATGAATCCTGAACTTCAGAAAACGTTCATTAACTCGGAATCACTACAACGTAAACGAGCAAATGCAAGGGTTTATTGCAACGGTTAAAGCTAATGCAACAGGCAAGTGCAACGGTTAAAGCTATTGCAACGATCTAATGCAACGATTTAGATTATTGCAACAGGTAGTGCAACGGTTATATTTATCGGAACGGTCTTTTGCAACCGGTACCCGCACACCGTTGCAATAGCCCCTCAAATGCAACTATTGTTTTAGCTATTGCAACGGTATCACTACACCTGGAAAAGATATTTAAATTGACGAACAAATTGAGACTCATAGGAATTAAGAGTCCTCTTTCCAGAACCCTCTTTTCTGAATTCTTTCTCAGGCCCCAAACCCTCCCTTCCCCTTTTACCTAGTCCTCACTCCCATAGTTCAATTTCCAGCAGTCTCCACCACATCGCGTCCTCGTCTTCTGCTGTTCATTTTCTCTCATACAAGTTTGTTCCTTTTCTCTTCCCTCTTTAATTTGGTCGGTGTTAATTTTTAGTTTCCTAATATAATCTTCTATTCTCTCTCCTCAATCCATGTTCTCAAAGAATCACAGATTTACATGTCAATTGGTTTCATCGAGAGATTGAGACGGTATTCGTCGTATTTCTTATGATTTAAGTTTAATCGCAGGCATTGTAATTTCTTTTACCTTGCAGACGTAGATTGTAAGTTTATTTACTTTGCCATTAATTTGCAAAATCCATAATTTTTAGTTTCTTCATTTTTTGTCCTTATTCTTCTTCGCAGATCTGTTGTTTATCTTTAGTGATTTTGATTCAATATTTGGCATGATTGATTTCTTATTTTATTTGGGTAATTTATGGGTTCTTTTTATACTTTTGTTTTTACTTGATTAAAGAATCGGAAGGTAGCTCACGCTCTGTCTAACAATAGGTAATGCAATTTATTCTTTATTTTTTGTTGATGCTCATTCATCTCTATTCGAGTTTAATTCAGACTTGCGTATTTAGGGTTTATCTTTGAATTTGGGTAAATTGGTGGTTAAAGAGGATTTGAATAATTACACTTAATCGTGAAGTTTTGGTAAATTGATATTTGGTTCCTCCGATGAGAACAATTTTTCATCCGATTGAGTGATAACATGTAAATACACACGCATGACTACTCTTAAAGTAAAAACTAAGAAGTGTAATTTATTTGGATATTACTCCGTAATTGTTATTGCTTTTGAAAGTGCATGATTTCATGTTTGGAAATTAACTAGAGGGAACAATTAAATCATGTTATCTGTTAGTGGTGATAGTTTTGACCTCTGTTATGTCCTGGTTAGTGTGTCCCTAATATAGTACCTATCTTAATTTTTAGCTTGATTCAAGTCTTGCTTGTTAGCAACTGATTGCGCTTTATGCGATTGTGTTCAGCAAGTGATAGTGCTTGGGTATTTGATTAAGTTGCTTGCTTTGTTGGAGAATCAGATTAGTTTAAAGTGCGCGCAATAGCTGTGTTGGTATTCTGATCCTTAAGGACTAGCATAGGCCATCATTTGGAGTTTAAAGTGTCTATTTATCAAACTTACATTACAATCACATCTAAACCTTAAGCTAAAGTAATTAATGATAATTTTGTTTAATATTATTAGGATTAGCGTTTTAATTCCGTACATTATAATCTCATCCAATTTTTATGGCTAAGACAACATAACCATGTTTTCTTTCATATGAAATATAGGAAAAGGGCGTTGGTTCTTTACCTTGATTATTAATAAGAATGTTTTTCTCTTCGACTTAGTTGCATTGTTATATTACATGTAGTACTGCTATATGGATAATGGAACAATGAGCTAGCTTACCATGTACATAAATAATATTGTTGCTCTACTAGTCGTCGATTATCAATTCACGTGTAGTGTTAAATAAAACATTTTTTGTTGAAACCTGAGGATCATGAGAATCAAGTCCAATATGTCCTAGTTGTATAATAAACAAAAACTCAGTTTAATAAGTCCTATGTAATTGGTCTAGTTGTTTTTAGGCTCTGTTTGTGAGTCTGGGCAGTTTGTTCAGTTTTGTCATGAGGGTTGCCCCTTGGTCACTTCTGATTAGGTAAGAAGTGTTTACTTGTTGCAACTTGAAGCTAACTTGAAGCTACTATACTTTCACTATCTCATTCTTGTGGTTGTGTTTAATACCTGGTATTCACTATGATACATGAGTTGTTGAGTTGACTTCCCAAAACCTTGGAGGGTTCCCGCTCAAAATTAGTAGATTTAGTTGGTTAAGAAATTTATATAACTCTATATAACCTTGGAGGCTTCCGGAATGGTGTAACCGTACCTAACTTTTTGAAGTGAGAGTGGAGTACTTTTCATAGCATTTTTGAGAAATAATGGACTGTTATCAGGTCACTGCAAAGCTAGGAAAGTGGACTATTTATATTCTTAGTTGTATCTGGAGTTATAGTTGCTACTGGTTATGTATTGATGAAGGCAAGTGTGTTTTTACAAGGTTAAAGTTGATACTAATTGGTTCTTGTAAGTTAAAACACTTTTTGCTTGCTTCTTTTGACCTTTTGATAACAAAAATGCTTTTGGGGGCTGGAGGACCCTAGTAATAGGAGCAGATACAAACTAACACTACTCAGGGCCGGTGTAACCCCTGTGCAAGCTGGTCTACTGCACAGGGCCACCAATTGATAGGGGCCCCAAAAAAATCAACCTGTTTCTGATTCTTAGTATAACTTAAAATCGATCAGTTAATGGTGATGAAAAAACTCTCTCTCTTCCCAATATTTCTCGGTTTCCATGGCAATCAAACTAAACGCATTCGTATTGATTTATCAATTTCCAAAAAGCTTCAACTCTCTAAACCTAGCAATGTTTCTTGGCATAATACATGTAGTAGCAATCAAACAGGTGGGCTAGGTTTTAGAGATGTTGTTCTTTGGAACACTGCAAGCATGGGTAAATATGTGTGGGCTTTAGCTACCAAACAAGATAATGTTTGGGTTAGATGGGTGACTTCTGTGTATTTAAAGAATGGGGAATGGTGGGGATACCAGCCAGGCAATAGTGCAAGCTGGTATTGGAAGAAAATTTGTGAAGTGAAAGAAGTACTGAAGCAAGTCTATTCTGAGAATGAGTTTAGTAATATGCCTCACTACTCTATGAAACAGGTGTATGAGAAGTTAGCAGTTGATAAGACTAAGGTTCACTGGGACAAATTAGTGTGGAATAGGCTCAATACTCCTAAACATAGATTCATTGCTTGGCTTGCTATTCAGGCTAGACTGCAGACTACAGCTAAGCTTGCAAAAATAGCGATTAGTGCTTCTGCTACTTGCCTGATTTGTGGTCAGGGGGATGAGATTCATGATCACTTATTCTTCTGGTGTATTATAGTAACATGTGTCTGAAAGAAATGAAGAAGTGGTTGGGTTTTCAGTGTGGAAACAAATTGCAGCATATTTTCAGAAGCATCAGTCACAGTAGAAGGTCCAAGTTCAGAAAACAGGTTGTTTTTGCAACTGTTGTGGCTCTTGTGTACTTGATTTGGAGGTGCAGGAATACAAGTTAATGGGAGCAGCTTATCCCTTCTGTCAATAGTACAATCAGTAATTTGAAACAAGTTTTAAAAGCTAGAATTCAGGCAGTGTTGCCTAAGAGTGTTAGTAGGGCTGATAGCCACTGGTTTTTGGCTTTATAGGTAGTGTTGTGGTGTGTGTATGCCTATTGGCTAGTATGTTTGTGCTAGTTCCTTGGTGAGATGGTCCAACCTAGTTGGTTTGTCTCTCTTGGTTCTAGTTTAGCTTGTATCTTGGTTTGAGCTTAATAATATTATTCTCTCTTGCTTAGCAAAAAAAAAAAAAAAAAAGCTTCAACTGATTTAATGCATTCGTATTGGAAAAAGTGAAGAAAATCTCCATCTCCCATCTTCAACTAACCCATTATTTATCAATTGTTAGTAGGATAGATTTCCATCTTCAATCTCATAAGTTTTTTTTAAATCCACGTTTATCTACAAGTTGAGGCTAATCTGTCACTATTATGATGGGTTTTATGAGGGAGGTTATGACTAATGTATCTTCTGCAAATTCATCCTTCATATGTTAACTTTAAGTCGCCCGGTTATTCAAACCGTGTATGTAAATTCGAGAATGGTTTTCGGTGGCTTGGGTTCGCAATTATTATGGCTTGAAAGAGGTAATCGACAATGTTAAATATCTGGTATTTTAATGAGGTTTTTTCCATCCTTAAATTTCCACATTACTTTTACTGCTTACAATGTATTTAATTGTGTTTTGGTTTAATATTATTTTTGCTTATGAAGTTGCAAGGACATTTGAAATAAAAACAAAATCTATAGGTGTATACTAGATTACGTGGTTTTTTAATTATAAAAATTGCTATAGGGCCTAATTTTTTTTAACTAGAACAGGGCCTCCTAATTTGTTGAGACGGCCCTAACACTACTACAAAAACCTTACTTTCTAGACGCTTGGAGCTGGACGCTTGGGAACAGGTGTTGGGGGGAAAATAAATTTCTCCACTTTGAATGGTGGTCACAAATGGGAGATTTGTACATGTATAAGTATCATGTCATTTATCTTATAGTATTTCTGTATTCGTAGATCATGGATTTAAAATTTGAAATTTCCTTCATTTGCTACTCTGTTCTTAAGTGGATATTAGCATTGTCGCATTATATTCTGGTTTATCCACGACTTTGAAGGATATAACACCAAAACTTTATTTTCTTGAATGTTTCTTTACTCTATAGTGAAATTATATTTAATTAGTAATCATGTACTTAGTGCAGACCTTGATTTAGGTGCTTTCCAGAACTAAAACTACTCATGCATAGTTCTAAGTATAAACACATTGCACGGTGATGTATTGATTATGTTTCTTTTACATTTTCACAAAAATCTGTTTAAAAATTGTTTCCTTCTGATAAATATTAAGGCATGATATTTTGTAATGTAGTGCTAACCTTCTAGGCGCTTAAAAGCGAAAACTAGAAAGTCATTTGAAAGCTCATCCTTTTGATTCTAATGAAGTTAGATATACTTGATCTGAAAAATTTAATTGTACGGTTCATTTGTTGTTTTTATTATTTTTTGTCTCTAGGGTTGGATAACTTGATATTTTTGTTTCATTTGTTATCAATATTTTTGGTTGAATTGCCAATGATGTGTTTATTAATAGGTATCAAAGAAGAATCTTGACTATTTTAGTTCTTGCTAATGGTGTGTTTGATGATGATTGATTGGGGCAGTGGATTCATGGATTTGTTTAGTTGGCAATAAGAATTATTTTCTTGAAGTGATCATGATCGTTGTAGATAAAGAAAAATTGTTCACTGATGATTTCCTAAATGTTTGAATCTACAGGATCAACAACCAAATTGATTGGACAAAAAGGAATTGAATTACTTTATTGGGATTAAAATTGTTTGGTGGTGGGCCTCAAAAACAAGTGTTAAACACTTAGAATTATTTAGCTTCTTCCATAAATATGTTATACAGATTATTTTAGTTTTGATGCAAATATTACTTATACAATTAAGTATTACTCAAGTTCGAAGTACTTCATTTTGTAAATTGTCAATAACAATTGCGCGATAATGTACATATTTTTGGATAATATTAGAAACATTGAAAATTTTATCACCCTTCATTTGTATTTATCTTTTGGCCGAATAAAGAATATATTATAATTAATAATTTTTCTCAATAGATCCTTTGAACATTGTATTAGATATAATGCAACGGTTCCTTTAAATGGCAAGGCGTGTTTCATTAGTTTAATACAACCGTTTCATTAGAGCCTAATGCAACGGTTTCGTTATAAGGCAAGGGCCCTTGCATTAGCACAAAGAACCGTTGCAATAGGATCCTAATGCAACGGTCCTAACAGATGGAGAAGAGGCGTTGCAATAGATGTACTAAACCGTTGCATTAGAGCTAATGCAACGGCCGCAACAACAACGGTTCCTTAACCGTTGCAATAAGGTTATGGCAACGGTTTTTGGTCATATTGCAACGGTTATTAGGGGTTGCATTAGCTCGTTTATGTAGTAGTGTATATTCTTACCAAATCATCTCGGAGTTCAAGAATATGTTTCAGGATCAAGCCAGAATCCAAAGATTCGAGACTTATAGGTTGATCCTTGAGACTAAGCTCAAGAAAGGAGAACCAGTGAGCCCACATGTTCTTAAGATGATTGGATTGTTTGAGAACATGAGAGCTCTAGATTCTGACGTCTCAAATGAAATGGCTATTGACGTCATTCTTCATTCTCTTCATAGTGGATATGATCAATTCAAGTTGAATTACAACATGAACATCATGGAGAAAACTCTTACTGAGCTTCACGGTATGCTGAAAACCACTGAAAAGACGCTCAAGCCAGAGAATAAGCATGACATGCTTATGGTGGTAAGGGAAAAGGCTAAGGGAAAGGGTAAGAAGGGTAAGGGCAAGGCTGCGCCCACACCTAAGTCCAACGACACCAGTTCTGGTAAACAGAAGAGGGTCACTCGTTCTCCCGCCGACTCTGAATGCTTCTACTGCAAGAAGAAGGGGCATTAGAAGAGGGATTGCTTGAAGAGAAAGGAAGATGAGAAGAACGGGAACGTTTCTTCTACTTCACGTATGTATGTTATACATTGTAATCTTGCTAATTCTACTTCTTGGGTATTAGATACTTGTTGTGGCTCACTTATGTTCCAATTGGCAGGGACTAAGGAGAAGTAGAAAGCTTGATAAAGGCGAGAAGGATCTACGCGTGGGAAATGGAGCACAGATTGCTGCATTAGCCGTAGGATCTTATTTTATTTCTTTGCCTAGTGGTTTTGTTTTGGAACTAGAAAACTGTTATTATGTTCCTAGTATCACCAGAAACATCATTTTCGTTTCAAGTTTGGATTCTAAAGGTTATAGTTTTCAATTTAAAGACAATAGTTGTTCTTTTTCTTTGAATGGAATGTTTTATGGTTCAGCACAACAAGAAAAAGGTCTATATGTGCTAGATACGAGTAAACATATTTATAACATAAATACCAAAAAGGCTAAAACTGGTGATTCCGATCTCACATATCTGTGGCATCGTCGATTAGGCCATATAAACAAAAAACGCATGGAAAGACTTCAAAGGAATGGCATTTTAGAATCATTCGACTTAGAGAAGATTGATCAATGCGAATCTTGTTTACTTGGGAAAATGACATAGCGACAACCTTTCTCAAAAGTGGGAGAAAGAGCAAGCGAACTACTAGGGCTAATACATACGGACGTATGTGGGCCTATGAGTACAGAAGCTAGAGGTGATTTCAGCTATGTCATAACGCTTACAAACGATTTCAGTAGATATGGCTATATTTAATTAATGAAACACAAGTCTGAGTCGTTTGAGAAATTCTGAGAATTTCAAAATGAAGTAGAGAATCAACATGGCAAGAAAATCAAAGCTCTAAGATTAGATCGAGGAGGTGAATATCTTATCCATGAGTTTGATGACCATCTAAAAGAATGCGGTATTCTTTCTAAATTGACTGCTCCTGGGACACCTCAATGGAATGGAGAAACAAGACCTTACTCGATATGGTCAGGTCAATGATGGGTCAAGCCGAACTTCCTTTACAATTTTCGGGACATGCATTGCAAACAACAGTACTCACACTGAATCGTGCTCCGTTAAAAGCTTTTGAAAAGACTCCATACGAATTATGGACTAGGAAACTTCCAAAGTCAAGCGATTAATTTCGGACAAGGTCGATCCAAAATCTGACAAATTTTCTTCGTTGGGTATCCAAAAGAAACAAAGGGGTATTACTTCTTCAGCAAGTCAGGGAACAAAGTATTCGTTGCTCGTGACGGTGTCTTTTTGGAAAGAAATCATATTTCCAAATTGACAAGTGGGAGAATAATAGACCTCGAAGAGATTCATGACAAACAACGAACCAAGAACATTTTAGAAATAGTTCAAGGTGAAGAACCTCCAAGGCCTTTGGAAGAGCCAGTGGGAGTAGTTCCTCAAGACATTGTTTCCCCTCGTAGGTGACATAGAACTAAGGTTCAGCCGGACAGATGGACAGGCGTCCTCTTGACTGAAAACTTAGATGTTCTCTTATTAGATAGTGATGAACCTATCACTTACAAGCAAGCTATGACGTGCCCAAGCTCCACTAATTGGTTAGAGGCCATGAAATCTTAGATAGACTCCATGTCTAAAAATCAAGTCTGGGATTTGGTAGATTTGCTGGATGGGTTTACACCTATCGGATGCAAATGATTCTTCAAATTGAAGAAAGACAAAATTAAAATTCTACACATATACAAGGCTGGATTGGTAGCAAAAGGTTACAGGCAAGTTCACGGCGTTGACTACGATGAAACCTTTTCTCCAGTCGCTATGCTTAAGTCTATTCGGATAGTCCTTGCGATTGCCGCATTTCATGATTATGAAATATGGCAAATGGATGTCAAAACTGCCTTCTTGAATGGCATTCTTGAAGAGAATGTGTTTATGACACAGCCGGAGGGTTTTGTCGATCAAAAGAATCAAGGAAATGTATGCAAGCTTAAGAAATCCATCTATGGATTAAAGAAGGCATCAAGGAGCTGGAATAAACGATTTGATGAAGCAGTCAATAAGTTTGGCTTCATCAAGAATCAGGACGAATCTTGTGTATACAAGAAAGTCAGTGGGAGTAAAATTGCATTCCTAGTCTTGTATGTAGATGACATACTGCTTATTGGAAACGCCATTTCTATGCTGGAGTCTGTAAAGACTTGGCTTGGAAAGTGTTTCTCAATGAAAAACTTAGGAGAGGCACAGAGGCACAGTACATATTGGGCATCAAGATCTATAGGGATAGATCTAAGAGGATGATTGGGCTAAGCCATAGCACTTACATTGACAAAGTGCTTGCTAGGTTCAATATGATGGAAGCTAAGAGAGGCCATCTACCCATCACACATGCCACATATCTAAGCAAGACTCAGTGTCCCAAGACATCTGATGAGCATAGAAAGATGAGTGGAATTCCATACGCTTCGGCTATTGGATCCATCATGTATGCTATGATATGTACAAGGCCGGATGTTTCGTTCGCACTCAGTGCAACGAGCAGGTACCAGTCAGATCTAGGTGAGGCGCAGTGGACTGCTGCCAAGAATATCCTAAAGTACCTAAAAAGGACTAAGGATCAGTTTCTGGTCTATGGTGGTACAGATGAGTTGATTGTTAAAAGCTATACGGACGCAAGATTTCAAACCGACAGAGATGATTTCAGATCACAGTCTAGTTTTGTGTTATGCCTCATTGGCGGAGCAGTAAGCTGGAAAGTTGCTAAGGAAAGCACTATTGCGGATTCTACAACTGAAGCCGAGTACATTGCTGCCTAAAAAGCAGCAAAGAAAGCTGTTAGGATTTGGAAGTTCATCGAAGAACTTGGGGTTTTCCCCTACATTAAAGGACCAATGGCTTTGTATTGAGACAATAGCGGAGCCATTGCCCAGGCAAAGGAGCCTAGGAGCCACCAGAAGTCCAAGCACGTACTGCAGCGATTTCACACACTTCGAGAAATCGTTGAAAGGAAAGAAATCGAGATTTGCAAGGTTAGAACTGACGACAACGTCGCGGATCCATTGAGTAAACCGTTGCCACAAGTGAAGCACAATGCACATGTAACAACCATGGGAATCAAGCATATTGGAGAATGGCTTTGATTTTCTAAGTTTTGTTTTAGAACATCTGTTAGATCTGTGTTTAAAACAATTGGTTTAACCATTTCATATTTATGAAATTCTTCATTTCATATTCATTTAATTTGTTTTAGTATTAAATGAAAAGTCCAAGTGATTCAAAACATTCAAATGGGATGTCAAGATGGATTCTTCGACAAAGAAACACCCATAGGTGAAATTGAATATTGAAGTCACAAAGCATCCCTAATCCAGGTCATTGAAAGGTGGACAACCAATGACTAATGAAGATTAGATTGCAAGTAGATTTGTAGTTGGGTTTCTTGAACTAGATTGATTGGATGTCGGAATCTTTTTCATAGATTCTTATTGGATCTTGTATCGAATTGACCATGAGAACACTTTAAGAGATTAAAGTCATGTCATAAGCAGTTCTCATTAATGGTGATTAGAACCATTCCTCAGAACATGAGTAATTATGAATGCTCGTTTGAGAATTAGTTCGCTCTAATGCTCGTAAAACATCGCACCGTAAAAGGAGGCTATAAAAGTAGTTATTGGGCGTACTATGAATCAAAGTGAGTGTTCATAGATTGCAAGAATGGATTGTCCTCCTATCTTTGATAGGATATGGCGTTGTTGTGTAACAAGGCCTCTCGTGGAGTTAGATACTGTGCAAATGCATGGCCATGCTCAGAATGGTTAAGGCTTAACCTTCTGTAAAAGTTTAACAGTTGAACTCAGTAATCCGAGAAACACTTCTTGAACTAATAAGGATCGCTTGGATCTTACCTTATGTTCAGCAAGTAACACTAAGCGACAAAGGAATGTGAATGTATACTTGTCTGAATGACAAGTGGGAGACTGAAGGAAACGGTGCATTAGTCTAATACGAAGGTTCAGATTAATTACGAACAATTAATTCAGTGAGATCAAGTGATCGGAACAGCTAGCTAGAGCAATGCTTCCGATCAGTGAGTTCTAATCTATATTAGGCTCACAGCTTACTCTTGACTGAACCTATCAGGTCACATCAATGGCATGTAACAGATCACCGAATTAATTGAATCAAAAATTCATTTAATAGCTTTTCGTGAATTAGTTCGGAAAAACATAATATACAATATGACGTTGGATCGAAATCGTATATCGTATCGCGAATATTTGTAAGCTAGGCGAAACAAATAATCGTATCGTACGGCGGTGATTCGTCAAGTACAATACGATAAATAATAGCCGTAAGGAGTTGGTCGCGAATACGAGCCGCAACGAAAGCTGCCGGCCCATCGAGCCGCCCAACGAGCCAGCAGCTCACGTGCAGCAAGCAGCCAGCCCGCAAGGCTCGGTGTGTGCACACAGGGAGTGCAGCAATGCAGCGAGCAAAGCAGCGAGGCCCACGGCTGCGATGCCCGCATGTCGCTGTGGGCTTTGGGTGTGCGTGTGTTGTGGCCGATTGAGGCCTTGTGCCTTGGCCGGTCACATTATAACCTAAGGGTTATAACACACAAACACAATTAATGTTTTTCTAACCCTAACCTAATTCTAAATTAAGTAAGTTCAATTTTGCCTCCGTTCATAACTGTTCTTCCCAAAAGCTAATCACTCTTGAGCATTGTCTAAGCTACGAATATCAAGACGGATCTGAACGTGTCGGTGAACCAAATAGAGGAACGACGATTGGAGTTATTTGTTCGTGTTCGTGAATCGATAAACTAGGGAAAACACGCTTCGAATGTAAGTTTGCTTAATCTGTGCTTTATGTTAGGTTATGATACATATGACATTACATAGATCATGCGGAAACAACCATTAACCCAGGAAACATATTATTTACACATAATCATTTAGCATAGTTTAGATGCATACTCTTTGTTGCGTGCCTTCCCTAGCTGCGCCCGAACCGAACAAGAACAAGTCTTTTAGGACTCCAAGTGTCGTCCCTCCGTAGATAGTCCACAGCACGTCCGGATCCGCCTTAAGATTGACCAACTAGAATCGCCCTTAAGGTACTAGAAAATTTCGGCACTTTTGAGCAAGATGTGTGTTTGATTTTCTCTCAAAAACTCACTTTTGAATACTTTGAAACTTGTGTATAAATTATGACCCCTAGGCCTTTATTTATAGAGTTATGGAAAAGGAATCGTAATCCTAGTAGGATGCGAATTAATTGGAATTAGAATTCTACATGAATTCTACTTAATCAATTTATCCAATAGGAATAGACATTTAATCATACACTGACTCTTGCAGATTCAGGAATCTCGCATGAGCTCAAACTCACACACACACGGCAGCCACAAGGGCTGCCCACGCATGCGAGCAGCAGCCCACGCAGCAAGGCCCACGCATCCGTGGCCTTGGCGCGCGCTGGGCTTGTGGCGTGCGTGCTTGCTGGGCGACGGCCTGGCTTCGTGCTGGGCCTTCGTCCGGCAGGCCTCGTCCGATGCTAATTCGTACGATACGCTTCCGATTAAATTTCCATTTCCGGAATCTATTTCCGATACGAACAATATTTAATATTTCCGATTCCGGAATTAATTTCCGTTTCGAACAAATATTTAATATTTCCGCTTTCGGAATTATTTTCCGATTCCGGCAATATTTCCGATTCTGACAATATTTCCGTTTCCGGCAATATTTCCGATTCTGGTAATATTTCCATTTCCAACAATATTTTCCGATACGTACCATGTTTCCGTTTCCGGCAACATCTACGACTTGGATAATATTCATATTTCCGATACGATCCATATTTCCGTTTCCGGCAATATCATCGTTTCCGGAGTATTCATTTCTTGCCTGTGACGATCTTAGCTCCCACTGAAACCAAGATCCGTCGGTTCCGAATATTCATAGATGGAGTATTTAATGCCATTAAATACTTGATCCGTTTACGTACTATTTGTGTGACCCTACGGGTTCAGTCAAGAGTAAGCTGTGGATTAATATCATTAACTCCACTTGAACTGAAGCGGCCTCTAGCTAGGCATTCAGCTCACTTGATCTCACTGAATTATTAACTTGTTAATTAATACTGAACCGCATTTATTAGACTTAACATAGAATGCATACTTGGACCAAGGGCATTATTTCCTTCAGTCTCCCACTTGTCCTTAGGGACAAGTGTGCATTTCCTAATTCCTTTGTCGCTCGATGCTTGCTCTTGAACATAAGGTAAGAGTTGTCATCCTTATTATGTCCAGAGGTGTTCCTCGGTTTCAGAGTTCAACTGATCAAATAAACAGATAATCATAGCCTATGATTCATCCGAGCACGGCCATGCATTTCACAGTTTCTAGCTCTCCGAGTGGCCTTGTACAACTTTTAAGCATCTCATCCCGATTTATGGGAGGACAATCCCAATCTTGCGATCTTGAGATTAGACTTCGTTTGATAGGTGATTACCTGAGCGTTGCCTTTATAGCCTCCTTTTACGGTGCGACGGTTGGTCAACGTCAAAGTAACCAGTTCTCAAACAAGTAATCTCAAATCACTCAGGTATTGAGGATTTAGTGTCTAATAATTTAATGAAATTTACTTATGACAGACTTTCATCTCTTACAGTAAAGTTTCATAGGTCTTGTCCGATACTAGTCTTCCCAAAGTAAGTATCTATGCAAATGATTATGACATTGCCATGTCCACATAGTTCAAGAAACAGAACTACTAGTCATCTTGCACTCTAATCGTCTAACGTTTTCTATGCGTCCAATTTTATAGAAAACTCCAATTAGGGACCATTTTCAACCTTTGACATTCAAGTTCACTTGATAGACATTTCTTAGTCACAGGACTGGTCCTGACAGTCTATCTTGAATATATCGTCAAGTTGAAGGGACTCATCATTTAATAAACCACAAATTAAATGGAAAAATGAATTCCTTTCATTTATTGTGAATGATTAACCAATAATGTTTTACAAAGATTTAAACTCTAAAACTTTAAAACATTAAACAGAGACATCAAAGCCATTCTCCAATATGCTTGATTCCCATAGCTGCAGTGTGCGAGTTGTGCTTCGCTTGCGGCAGAGGTTTAGTTAATGGATCTGATATGTTGTCATCAGTTCCAATTTTGCTTATCTCGACTTCTTTTCTTTCAACGAACTCTCGTAGAAGGTGAAATCTACGAAGTACATGCTTGACTCTCTGGTGGTGTCTAGGCTCTTTTGCCTGTGCAATAGCTCCGTTATTATCACAATACAGGGCTATTGGTCCTTTAATGGAGGGGACTACACCAAGTTCTCCTATGAACTTCCTTAGCCATATAGCTTCCTTTGCTGCTTCATGTGCAGCAATGTACTCCGCTTCAGTTGTAGAATCCGCAATGGTGCTTTGCTTAGCACTTTTCCAGCTTACTGCTCCTCCGTTGAGGCAGAAGACAAACCCAGACTGTGATCTGAAATCATCTTTGTCGGTTTGGAAACTTGCGTCCGTATAGCCTTTAACAATTAATTCATCATCTCCACCATAGACCAGGAAGTCATCTTTGTGCCTTTTCAGGTACTTCAGAATGTTCTTGGCAGCAGTCCAATGCGCCTCTCCTGGGTCTGACTGGTATCTGCTCGTAGCACTGAGTGCGTACGCAACATCCGGGCGTGTACATATCATAGCATACATTATTGAACCAATCAATGATGCATATGGAATCCCATTCATTCGTCTACGCTCATCAAGTGTTTTTGGGCACTGAGTCTTGCTTAGAGTCATTCCATGAGACATGGGTAGGTAGCCTCGCTTGGAGTCCGCCATCTTGAACCTATCAAGCACCTTATTGATATAAGTGCTTTGACTAAGTCCAATCATCTTTTTAGATCTATCTCTGTAAATCTTGATGCCCAATATGTACTGTGCTTCTCCTAGATCCTTCATCGAAAAACATTTCCCAAGCCAAATCTTGACAGAGTTCAACATAGGAATGTCATTTCCGATAAGCAATATGTCGTCGACATATAATACTAGGAAAGCAATTTTGCTCCCACTGACCTTCTTGTATACACAAGATTCGTCCGCGTTCTTGATGAAACCAAAGTCACTGACTGCTTCATCAAAACGTATATTCCAGCTCCTGGATGCCTGCTTCAATCCGTAGATTGACTTCTTTAGCTTGCATACCTTTTTAGCATTCTTTGGATCCTCAAAACCTTCAGGCTGTGTCATAAACACAGTTTCTGTTAAAACGCCGTTTAAGAAAGCAGTTTTGACATCCATCTGCCATATTTCGTAATCGTAATATGCAGCGATTGCTAACATTATTCGAATAGACTTTAGCATTGCAACTGGTGAAAAGGTTTCATCGTAATCCACACCGTGGACTTGCCTGTAACCTTTCGCAACCAATCTAGCTTTGAAAACTTCAAGTTTCCCATCCTTGTCCTTTTTCAGTTTGAAAACCCATTTGCTTCCAATGGCTTGGTAGCCATCTGGCAAATCGACCAAATCCCATACTTGGTTTTCAGACATGGAGTCTAATTCAGATTGCATGGCTTCTTGCCACTGCTTGGAGCTAGGGCTCGTCATAGCTTGCTTGTAAGTCGCAGGTTCATCACTTTCAAGTAATAGAACGTCATAGCTCTCGTTCGTCAAAATACCTAAGTACCTTTCCGGTTGAGATCTATATCTTTGCGATCTACGCGGGGTAACATTTCTAGATTGACCATGATTCTCACCAGATTCTTCTAAAGATCTCTGAGTTTCATCCTGAATGTCATCTTGAGCATTCTCTAGAGTTTGTTGTTCGACTCGAATTTCTTCGAGGTCTACTTTTCTCCCACTTGTCATTTTGGAAATGTGATCCTTCTCCAAAAAGACACCATCTCGAGCAACAAACACTTTGTTCTCAGATGTATTGTAGAAGTAATACCCCTTTGTTTCCTTTGGATAGCCCACAAGGATACATTTGTCAGATTTTGGATGAAGTTTGTCTGAAATTAATCGTTTGACGTATACTTCACATCCCCAAATCTTTAAGAAAAGACACATTTGGAGGTTTTCCAAACCATAATTCGTATGGAGTCTTTTCGACAGCTTTAGACGGAGCTCTATTTATAGTGAGTGCAGCTGTATTTAGTGCATGTCCCCAAAATTCTAATGGAAGTTCGGCCTGACCCATCATTGACCTGACCATGTCTAGCAAGGTTCTGTTCCTCCGTTCTGACACACCGTTCCATTGTGGTGTTCCAGGAGGAGTCAATTCTGATAGAATTCCACATTCTTTCAGATGGTCATCAAATTCATAGCTCAGATATTCACCGCCTCTATCAGACCGCAGTGCCTTAATCTTCTTGCCTAATTGATTCTCTACTTCACTCTGAAATTCCTTGAATTTGTCAAAGGATTCAGACTTATGCTTCATTAGGTAGACATAACCATACCTACTGAAGTCATCAGTGAAAGTGATAAAGTAGCTGAAACCACCTCTAGCATTTGTACTCATTGGTCCACATACATCTGTATGGATTAAACCCAATAGTTCATTTGCTCTTTCTCCGACTTTAGAGAAAGGTTGCTTTGTCATTTTGCCAAGTAAACATGATTCGCATTTACCATAATCCTCTAAGTCAAATGGTTCTAGAATTCCTTCCCTTTGAAGTCTTTCTAAGCGTTTCAAGTTTATATGGCCTAATCGACAATGCCACAGATAGGTGAGATCTGAATCATCCTTTTTGGCCTTTTTGGTATTTATGTTATATACTTGTTTGTCGTGATCTAATAAATAAAGTCCATTGACTAATCTAGCAGATCCATAAAACATCTCTTTAAAATAAAACGAACAACTATTGTCTTTTATTATAAAGGAAAATCCCTTAGCATCTAAGCAAGAAACTGAAATGATGTTTTTAGTAAGACTTGGAACATGGAAACATTCTTCCAGTTCCAAAACTAGCCCGGAGGGCAACGACAAATAGTATGTTCCTACAGCTAATGCAGCAATCCGTGCTCCATTTCCCACTCGTAGGTCGACTTCACCCTTGCTTAACTTTCTACTTCTTCTTAGTCCCTGTGGATTGGAACATAAGTGTGAGCCACAACCTGTATCTAATACCCAAGAAGTTGAATTAGCAAGTATACAGTCTATAACGAAAATACCTGAAGATGGAACGACTGTTCCGTTCTTCTGATCTTCCTTTAGCTTCAAGCAATCTCTCTTCCAATGCCCCTTCTTCTTGCAGTAGAAGCATTCGGATTCAGAAGTGGGTTGACTGACCTTCCTCTTTGCAGATTTGGCGCCAGTTTGCTTAGTTGGGCTGGCCTTGTTGCCACCTTTCTTAGCATTCCTCTTCTTTCCAGATTTCTTGAACTTGCCCCCTCGCACCATAAGCACATCCTGCTTATCACTTTTGAGCGTCTTTTCAGCGGTCTTCAGCATACCGTGAAGCTCAGTGAGCGTTTTGTCCAGACTATTCATACTGTAGTTCAGTTTGAACTGATCATACCCGCTATGAAGAGAATGGAGGATGGTGTCTATAGCCATTTCCTGAGAAAATTGCTGATCCAGCCGACTCATATTCTCAATGAGTCCAATCATTTTGAGAACATGTGGACTTACGGGCTCGCCTTTCTTAAGCTTGGTCTCAAGAATTTGCCTATGAGTCTCGAATCTTTCGACTCGAGCCAGATCTTGGAACATGTTCTTTAACTCACTGATGATTGTGAAAGCATCTGAGTTGATGAACGTTTTCTGCAGATCCGCACTCATAGTGGCGAGCATTAGACATTTCACATCCTTGTTGGCATCAATCCAACGATTGAGGGCTGCCTGAGTGATCCCGTCGCCTGGAGCTTCGGGCATCGCCTCATCTAGGACATACTCCTTTTCTTCCTGCATAAGAACTATTTGCAAGTTCCTTTGCCAGTCAAGGAAGTTTTTCCCGTTCAACTTCTCCTTTTCGAGAATTGATCGAATGTTGAATGAATTGTTGTTTGCCATATTAAAAACTACAATTGAAAAGAATAAACAAATAAATAACCATTCACAGTTTCTCTTAATAAACTTAAATTCTAGCATACATGCATAATTCAATGTTTATTAAGCATTTTATTCAAGTTATGTGTTCCGGCAGGTGTGAATAAAATGATTCCAAGATCCTAAAATCATTGAAGAACTAAGCACAGTTTGTCGACTTAATCCTAGAACATCTTAGGTAAGCAAAAGCCTTTTGCTAATAGTCTAGAAACTATTCTTGGTTGATAGGTACGTCTAAGAACTTATTAGGTAAACCTATCGAATTTGCCACGACATAAAAGGACTCCTTACTTATATCGTTGAGTTTCACCAAAACTAACATGTACTCACAATTATTTGTGTACCTTGCCCCTTTAGGACCAATAAGTAACACCTCGCTGAGCGAAAACTATTACTAGATTGATGTAAAGGATATCCAAGCAAGTGTATATTTTGGCATGGCACCTTTTAACTCAATTTTTAAGTTTGGAACTTAAGGCTCTTACTATGTTGGTTAGATTTTAAGTGAACTAAAATCCTTAATCATGCAACATAATCAAGCTTTTGATCTCATGCATTTTAAGACATATTTAAAGCAATAAATAACTTAAAACATGCATAAGATATTTGTGATCTAGTATGGCCCGACTTCATCTTGAAGCTTTGACTTCAAAGTCCGTCTTGAAAATCTCCGTGGGA
Source organism: Spinacia oleracea (assembly GCF_020520425.1). Lineage (NCBI taxonomy): Eukaryota > Viridiplantae > Streptophyta > Magnoliopsida > Caryophyllales > Amaranthaceae > Spinacia > Spinacia oleracea. Next base: position 106,083,805 of record NC_079490.1, on the reverse strand, counting down.
GGCACCATTTTCTTCAAATAGGATAAGCTATAACTAATTACAACTATTTGATGGTACGCAGACCATATTTGAATTGAAAAATAACTTTGGTGCTTTAAACCAATTACATTCAAATTAATGGTACGCAGACCATATTTTCTATCCTATTTGGGCCATACTAGTCACTTCATAACCTGCAAAACAGTACATATACAATATATACCATTCACCCATTCATTATCATGAATGGCCCACATAGCTGGTTAGTAAAACACATTATGCATCACGTAAACATTTGCAGCAATTAATCAAGGTCACCAATAATCTACCAATTATTCAGTCCTTATTAATTCTAATCGAGTTGTTTTAACCTTAAGGATTTGTAGACCTAATCAAGAGTTTATGACTAAAAAGCGCTCCCACTCAAACCAATAAATTCATATGCTTTACTAATTTTAAACATAAAATTGTATTTCTAGTCTAACCGGAAACATACAAATTTAATTAAAATTTAAAGCTCATATAAATTTATAATTGAATCCAAAAATTTAATTTAATTTCAGTCGCATTTAAATTAATTCATGATTTTAATTTTAGTAAAATAATTAGAATAAATTCCATTTATTATAATTATAATATTCAAAATTAAAATCCAAGAAATTAATTCAAATTATTAATTTTAAAATTAATTAAAATTACGTGAACTGAAATTTTCAAATTAAACATTCAAAACGATCTAATCGTAACGCAAACACCCTACGCGTTGCACGCCCATGGGCCGCACGCACACAGCCATTGCTGGCCATGTGCGCGCAGCCCATGCGCTCGTCGCATAGCTGCTGCTGTCTCATCGCAAGCCTCCGCACAGCGCCCCATCGCACGCGAGCTATCGCTCGCAGTGCGCGCGCGAGATCGCTCGCTGGGCGCGCTGGCTCGCTCGCTGTGCGCGCGAGCCATCGCTCGCTGGGGCGCGACATCGCTCGCTGGGCGAGCGACATCGCGCGCTGCGCGCGCGAGCCATCGCTCGCTGGTGCGCGACATCGCTCGCTGGGCGAGCGACATCGCGCGCTGCGCGCGCGAGTAGTGCTGGGCGCAGCGCTCGTGGCACGCGAGCTTGCGCTCGCTGCGCGCGAGGCTGCGCGCACTTGTGCGAGGCAGCGCGCGTTGTGGCGCAGCTCGCTTGCTGCCCACACGCGACTGCCTTGGCTCGCCCCTCGCCCATGCCCATACGTTCATTGCTCGTGGCACACGACACAAGGCAGGGCTGCTGCCTTGCGCTCGTGCACTACGCCCTTGCTCATTGCATTCGTGCCGCACGGGCGACGAGCTCCCTTGCTCGTCGTCGCATGCCCGCATTATACAACACCCCTTAAGGGTAACACGAAGCGTCCATTGCTTCGCGCGTGCAAGTTATTTGAACGAATCGCATAAAATTTAAAATTTATATTTAAAATTAATGACAAATTAATAAATAATATTAATTTCATAATTTTAGGGCGAAAAATCGAAAATTTATTATCCAATTGATTTCCGATTGATATGGATTCAAGTCTAGGTCATAAAAATTTAAAATTTATCGTAAATTTACAATTTTTATGGTGGTTTTTAATCATAGGTTTCTAATTAAATTACAATTAATTATGAAAATCAAATTAATTCTAAATTATTCTAATTTTCAACAAATTAATCATAATTACAAATTAGATTGCATAATTAACAAGACTAGGCATTCAAACTTGTTAAACATATGCAATAGGTCAATCAAAAATTCAAGATTTATCAACAAGAATCGCAAATATTTAATTTAACATCTTAAATTTACGAAATTTTGCATTCGAAAAACTAAAACCTTCGAAAAGTCATAGTTAGGCTTCGAATTTGAGAATTCTGGGTTCGGCAGAAAAATACTATTTTTGTCAAAATTTTAGAATGCCTTTTACATGCGGAATTGACACAAAAATCACTCAATTCGGATGAGTAACGAAGAAACTGCCGAAAAACTGCGTACATATAATTAAATAAACGCAATTTGCAATTAATTAACAATTACGAAAATTAATCACCCCTTTTAATTCTTGCAAATTTGTAATATTTAACCATGTTCATGCAATTTAGATTATGAAAATAATAAGGGGCTCGTGATACCACTGTTAGGTTATGATACATATGACATTACATAGATCATGCGGAAACAACCATTAACCCAGGAAACATATTATTTACACATAATCATTTAGCATAGTTTAGATGCATACTCTTTGTTGCGTGCCTTCCCTAGCTGCGCCCGAACCGAACAAGAACAAGTCTTTTAGGACTCCAAGTGTCGTCCCTCCGTAGATAGTCCACAGCACGTCCGGATCCGCCTTAAGATTGACCAACTAGAATCGCCCTTAAGGTACTAGAAAATTTCGGCACTTTTGAGCAAGATGTGTGTTTGATTTTCTCTCAAAAACTCACTTTTGAATACTTTGAAACTTGTGTATAAATTATGACCCCTAGGCCTTTATTTATAGAGTTATGGAAAAGGAATCGTAATCCTAGTAGGATGCGAATTAATTGGAATTAGAATTCTACATGAATTCTACTTAATCAATTTATCCAATAGGAATAGACATTTAATCATACACTGACTCTTGCAGATTCAGGAATCTCGCATGAGCTCAAACTCACACACACACGGCAGCCACAAGGGCTGCCCACGCATGCGAGCAGCAGCCCACGCAGCAAGGCCCACGCATCCGTGGCCTTGGCGCGCGCTGGGCTTGTGGCGTGCGTGCTTGCTGGGCGACGGCCTGGCTTCGTGCTGGGCCTTCGTCCGGCAGGCCTCGTCCGATGCTAATTCGTACGATACGCTTCCGATTAAATTTCCATTTCCGGAATCTATTTCCGATACGAACAATATTTAATATTTCCGATTCCGGAATTAATTTCCGTTTCGAACAAATATTTAATATTTCCGCTTTCGGAATTATTTTCCGATTCCGGCAATATTTCCGATTCTGACAATATTTCCGTTTCCGGCAATATTTCCGATTCTGGTAATATTTCCATTTCCAACAATATTTTCCGATACGTACCATGTTTCCGTTTCCGGCAACATCTACGACTTGGATAATATTCATATTTCCGATACGATCCATATTTCCGTTTCCGGCAATATCATCGTTTCCGGAGTATTCATTTCTTGCCTGTGACGATCTTAGCTCCCACTGAAACCAAGATCCGTCGGTTCCGAATATTCATAGATGGAGTATTTAATGCCATTAAATACTTGATCCGTTTACGTACTATTTGTGTGACCCTACGGGTTCAGTCAAGAGTAAGCTGTGGATTAATATCATTAACTCCACTTGAACTGAAGCGGCCTCTAGCTAGGCATTCAGCTCACTTGATCTCACTGAATTATTAACTTGTTAATTAATACTGAACCGCATTTATTAGACTTAACATAGAATGCATACTTGGACCAAGGGCATTATTTCCTTCACTTTATACATGTTTCTTTTATTTGGGGATTGTTCCGCACATGTTAATATGTTTTTAACTGTATTCCCCTACAATAATGTGCCAGAGGATGAAATCAAAGATGAGTTTCTCGCATTTACAAAATCTCGGAAATTGGTTATCAATCCGCAAAGGGTGATGAAGCTTTCGGATAACTCAACCGGTCCCGCGTACTTGCCCATCCTTGAAGATCTGGCAAATATACTTCGAGGGGTTTTTTGTTTCGTGAACTGGTACTGTCACTATCACCAATGTACTACGGATGTAGTACTAAGGGAACTTTCCCTAATCATGAACATGAAGCCGAAGATTGACCTGACCATCATTCCGACGTACACCTTCCCCAACAAAGTGGCAACCACCATATTCGTGGGTCCTTACACCGACGCCGTTCATCTAATGCAAGTACCTGACACGATACTAGAAGTTGACATTGAGGTGCATCTTTGGAGAACACCAGTGATGGAGCGAAGGTACTACTACATTAAAATGACATCCATGCTGGATTCGGGGGACGACAATAAGCTTGTGGTGCCTAAGGGGTCGATGTTTGTTTGTTGGAATGTCAAAGACATGAAGAGACCCTCATTCGTTGATAATTTTCAGATGTTGGTAGCGACACATTCCCTGTTGGTATTTGTCTTGACTGAGTGTCGCATTTCCAAAGACATGATCAATCACGCCCTCGCTCCACTAGAGAACCAGTACATGTACCGTGCTGAAGTGTTCGGGGACGAGGACTGTGTTGGAGGTCCCAACGTGGTTGTTGTTATGTGGAAACCATTCGATGTTTATCCACGATTTTGGCTTAGAGGATATAGGGTTGAGGGTGCATTGCTCGGAGCTACTTTTACGGTAATAATTTAATATTTTATTTCTATTATTAATATTTATTGTTTAAATATATTTATTGTTAATATTTATTGTTTATATTTAAAATTATGCTATATTATCATACCCCTTGTTTGTGACTTCTTTGTTTCATACGTATTTACTATAAGTTAGTTACTTCATTGCTTGCTTTTGAATTGTTTGACTAAGAGTATCTGGTTACTTATTAACCATAAATAAGTAATTTAATCGGGACTTGTTGGTACATGGATTTAAACTATTTGGTTAATTAGAAGGGGTTTGACTAAAAGTATTTGGTTACTTCTAAAAAAGTAATTTGGTTATTTAAAGTATTTGGTTAAATAAGTAATTTTATAAATAAGTAATTCGTACTTGCTGTAATACCTCTTATGGACAGTCGTTAAACCAACCGGGAGAAATAAGAAGGATCCCTATCCCAACCCCAATAAGAAGGATCCGTATCCCAACCTCCGAGGAAGAGGAATCATCATAAGAGAAATGGGATGAGGACATGGCGGCCATGTACAGGCCCGGGGATCGGATCTACCGCGGTTGATGACGACCCCTCAATACATGATTGGAATACCTAAACGGGGATATGATCGACCGCGGGTGGATGATGCGTTTATTAATTATGCTACTTTTAACTCTTGTTTTTATGTTGTGAACACTGAATGTAATGTACATACTAATAATTATTCTTAACATTTAGTGTTTAGCTATCTATGATAACCCTTCGTTTTTTAATCCATGTTAATTGTTGCATAATGGAGTTACGGTATGATGTTTTAATTTTAACAACGTGCTTGCTTGTGACTTGTTTGTTGCATACTTATTTACTATGAGTGAGTTACTTGATTACTTACTAACCATAAATAAGTAATTTAAAACCTCTTAATGACTTGTTTGTTGCATACTTATTTACTATGAGTGAGTTACTTGATTACTTACTAACCATAGATAAGTAATTTAAAACCACTTAATGGACAGTCGTTAAACCAGCCAGGAGCAATAGGAAGGATCCCTATCCCAACCCCCTTTCCACTTGAAGAGGAATCACTTGACTTTCCAGACTTTGACTTTCAGACTTATCTGGATGAGAAAGAAGGGTATGATGTCATGGTGTCTTGGTACAGGGACTCTGGACTTGATGATGACCCCTTAATACATGATTGGAATATCTAAACGGGAATCCGATCGACCGCGGGTGGATGCGTTTATTAATTATGCTACTTTTTATATATCTCTTATTATGATTTACGTACACTATCTTTTATGTTGTGAAGAATGAATTCAATGTTTATTAATTATTTAATGACTAATGAATTTTTAATAATTATTGTTTTGTTTTCACCGTTATTATTCACAAATGAGGAAACACTAACGGTAAATACGGAAATTGTCAAGGACACCTCCCTCTTTTATAACATATCTATCTTTTTAAGACACACACCTCTCTCTATTTAAGACACCTACCTCCCTAACTCCCTCTTTCCTTTCTAGCTTATCTCCATTTTCTCTCTCCCTTATTTCATCTTTATCCACATAATGCCTACCAATTTCAGTTCCAGTTTCATTGTAAACTTCAACAACTATATGTGGAACTCCTTGGTAAGTAAGCTAATAGGAAAAGTTGTTAGAAAATTCTAAACTTAGTTTATACAAATTGTCTATTTAATATATAAATTTTATTTTATAATGAATGAAGGTTATTCCACATACTTTCAACCCAAATCCCACCGAACAACTCGTAGGTAGTCGTTTGCTCCGCCCAAACACGGACGCTTTTTGGAATGTTAACATCGCATATGGCTTAGATGCCCCATATACAATCGTTGGTGATGGGTGGGACGTTTCCTTAGGGATAACCGAGTATGCGTCGGAGACAATCTTCACTTCCATTACGCCGGCTGCGATCTGATAATGGTCGATGTTGTGACCCCCACTGGCGTGTTCAAGATATATGGAGAGCAACTCGAAGAAGAGGATTTTCGTGGACGTCTAAGGGTATGTCCGTAATTATTGTTGTTTACGTGTGATAATCTGTTTACAGAATAATTATGTATGTGTTTTTACATCATTACATTTAATTTGATACTACTCCCCTATAAAGAGTTACTATTTTGTTATATATTAATTTTATTGACATTTATTCTTTAATCGCTAACCCAAGTACCAATCCCCTATAAAGAGTTGTTGTGACTAGTGATTTTTCAGAGTCTCCCCCCTTTCAAATTTCTCTTTCAGAGTCTTCCCCCTTTCGTCTCCCCCTTTCTTCATCAATGGGTTATCATAATAACCAAAATCAAAACACAGCCTACCAATCTGCCTTAAGCCAAATTTCATCCAAACGTATGAGATTGTTGTATCATCCAAAATATTTTTGTTAGTTCAAAGGCTCAACGTCAACCGAAGCCGAACTCGATTTAAACTACACACGCCACTATGATTCATATTATCACTTGAACAAGGGGGAGCAAGTTCCAAATGATGTAATTCGTGGCGAACTTCTAGCATCAACGTTGAAACGAAAGATTTTCACTAATCCTACAAGAATTATGGTGCAATTAGACGGCACGACGGTCCGTCTTACGTGCCACTTCTTGAAGACCTCGGTGGTAACTTTCATCCTGTCGTCCCCCTCTTCGTCGAATGGGTTTGTGACTACAACGATGATGCTGATGGCATACCATTTGATCTTGCTCCTATCATAGCGTTGAAGCCGAATATCAACCTAGACGCTCCAATTTACGCACTACCCATTCGAGAGGCCTCAATATTTATCGGCCCTTATACCGACGCCATTCATCAAATGGAAGTACACCGAACTGTGAGGGAAGTCACCATCTTAAATTCACAGAGACAATAGGACGACGGTATTATATAGTCAATTTTAGTTCCATCCGGGGTAAATTAGAGGGGGTTACATATGTTGTGCCGAGAGGTGCGGTGTTTCTGTGTTGGAACGTGAAGGACATAGGCAGGCCATCATTTGTTGATAATTTTAGTCTACTTTTTCAGAAATACTCACCTACGGTGTTTGTTTTAACAGAATCTTGCATTAGTAACGAAATGATGAAGGTTGTTTTCGATCGAATACCGGGGTTATATATTTTTCGTTTACTTGGGGTGCAATCAGGCGGCCCGGGCGGGATTGTGATACTCTGGAAAAGGTTTGAAGTACACCCGCTCTATGCTGTTCGGGAACTTGGTCAGATGGCTAATGTTACTTTTAAGGTAACTATTTATCAAACATGCAGGTGTAGTTGTTCGATTTCATTGTGATTGGATTTCGTTTGCCATTTTATATTCATTCTTTTTATATTAATTCTATTTTATATTCATTCTATTTATATTCATTCTATTCATTGGATTTCCATTTCATATTCATTCTATTTGTATTAAGTTTAGGACGTTTTTCTTGGTCGTCGCCCGGACTTTTCATCAAAAATCAAGTGTATGAATTCAATTACTTAATTCTACTATTTGTTCTTTTGAGGTTACAGTCTTTGAATCAACCTGGGGCTAGATCAAGGATTTATATCCCTATCGTGCCCTCTCGTCCATCCTGGAGGTCCGAACTTGAAGAGAAAGAGGAAGAGGCCAGAAGAGGAAGAGGAAGATGAAGACGATCTTTTTGAGGGAGAGGAAGAGGAAGATGAAGACAATCTTTTGGAGGGAGAGGAAGAGGAAGATGTGAGCATGTGTTCAATTTGTTCAACTTGTTCAAGTTCTGAGCATATGGACGATGAGTAAAGGGGAGCCGCGAGTGCCCCTTTGTTTAGTTAAAGATGTGTTTTGTTTTTAATGTAGTGTATCTATGGTGCTTTTAATGTAGCGCATCGATTGTGTTTAGAAATCCTTATCAAATATTAATCTTAATGTTATCAATCTTAATGTTATTGTCATCCCTTCTACGTGTTTAATGTTATCAATCTTAAGTGTTAAAGATTTAACATTTTACGTATTATCACTTAGAGGCATTTAATTTAAAAGACAAGTTTCGAAATAGAATACATACTAACACACATTAATTGTAGAGTCCACTTATTTAAAAGATACTACGTAGCACACATTAAAAAGAAACTCCATACTAACACACAGTTTTCGGTTTACTACATACTAGCATACATGCTAAAACTGCACGAGAAATCATAAAAATCGACTACATAACACACATTAGCTAAAATACTACTACTGGTTTACATCCGTAACACAAGGACAGAGAGTGGTGGAGTACGAAATAAATCGTACTACACGACTTGAACTACGCACATTAGTAGATATGACTTCCAACTGCCCATAATGTTGCCCATGCGGGAAATATCTATATATGTAATTTCCATGACGGAATACCAAGATCTTACCCACGAGACAGAAATCATTTGTCCATAGATAAGGGCTAGTGATGCTTAAACTTTGAACCACGTCTATGCTAATTTGTTCACGCCATGAATTTATCTCTTGCATGTATTCAGTAGCGTCTAATACCCATAAAGTAAGAAGGCCTTGTTGGGGATGGTAATTAGCCAAACAAATAGATTCGAAATACGATTTGCCTGGGTTATGTTCCCATCAAAAAATTTGTAATGGCCAATGAGTGTTAAAATATTCAGTTGCTCTTGTGGGCAACGCAATGAATGCGGAGGTTCCATGTTTAACATTGTAATGTAATATGTAAGGCATATAAAATTTAGAACCTTTAAATAAATAATCACCGCAATCCGAAATAACATACAATCCATCACGGCATGCCACCAGGTCATCGAAAATCAATCTCCTGTCGCCTATTTGAAGATTGGCATGTTTCATAATGAACTCACCGTTGGTAAGAATGTGGACGTCATACCCGCCCTTTCATTAACCTCCTTCATCATCAATATCAATGTGCATTCACTACTACAAAAATAGCCTAAGAAACCGGGCAAAACAAGGCAAAGAAACCTCACTTTATACGGTGCCTAGGTAGTAGGTCACTTACCATAAGAGACCAGAATTTTCGTCTGGTTTCTTTGATATATGTAAGAAACCGATTTTGACAGAAAACTGGGTTCTTAGATCCTTTCCTGTGAATTTAAATACAAAGAATAAGGCACCGAATTGATGAAATATGCGGTTTCTATGACTGTACTAGGAAACCACTTCATTACAAAGTGTGGTTCCTTTGATTTTTGTAAGAGACTGTATTTTAAGCATCTACGGTTTCTTTGACACTCCTCTGGTATGAACGTGTGCAGTCTAAGAAATGGATTTTTTTGATTTTTTAAATTGTTCTTAATTAAATTTTAAATGGACGCTAACAACCAATAAATTATTGGCAGATAATATATTTTCAAATTACATGGTATCGGTTAGATTCCATCCAATATCCAATGGTATAATAACAATCCAACAACTCTATACATATGCACAAAAATTATCGAAACTGTCAATATAGCAACTTCTTGTTCTCCAAAGCAATAAATTAAATAAAACTAATGTAACATAACATTCTCCAAACTCTGATCACAAGTTCAAGTTGACATAACACAAACTCTCTTATGCAGATCGATATGTTGTCTCAAACACATTCTCTACTACCATGATGACAGGATAACTGATCACCACATGCCCCTAGGCAGGCTGCAACCATTAGGGTCTGAGCAACTCCTAAGCTTCTACGAACTCTCCTATAGTCTTGAAAAACTTCCTGCAATTAACAATAATGTGTGAGAAAAGACCTCAGAAATTCAATGCAAGCTTCAATAAAAAAGGAGAGTACATACAAAATTTTGTTCATCAATACAAAAAGAATGATTTTAGCAAACAATGTCCTTAATGCAGTGGCCTTTAAGGGTGCAAAATGAATTAGCATTCAGGACACAAGAAAGATGAAGACACTATGCATGCTTCATTGCTGGAAAATAATCAGAATCAATGAACCTGGATATAGTAAATTGTTATAGATTAATGTACGTCTTTTATTAGCAACTCGACCAACAATACAGTGAGTTTAAAAGACAGTAAAATGTAACATTGCAGCATCGGCATCGATTTTCCCATGATGTGCAGATTTGTTGACACCCCTGAAGGAGTGGAAGCGGATTAAGAAATTTTTGGCACCGCCACATTGTGCATACACAATGCCATTACACCCTTGTCACTGCAGGTTACAATTCACCAGTGACTATACCAGTTCAACAGATATGAACTATAAAAGCACTTTGTTACACACTCACCATCTAACCATGACTTGATTGCATAATTTATTTTTCTTTCCATCTATTATTACAATATGTTTCTGTTTATTCCGATGTTTAAGTAACGGGTGAAATCCATCCATCAAAAGATTCAGAACATTCTAAAAGCATATAATTACAAAATCCGGGGAACCAATCTGTAAGCACAAGAAAGGAGAAGAGCCGGTCTAAAAAAATGGGAAATTCATAGCAATAGTATGATCAACAACATAAATATTAGAAAGGGCATGATACCTGAATAATGTCAGCATTACCCTTTGCTACACCAGAGGCAACTGTGCCAATCCCAGCTTCTGCTACTAGTTTAACTGATACCTTTTCCTTTGGGTTAATCTATATAATTTCAATAATGAGTTAAAGCTCCATTCACTTGTCAAAGATTCTTTATGACATCCAATTAAAGAGGTGTTTACCTGATGAAGGTCATAAATCAACTGTGCAAGATCTTCAATGGAATAAATGTCATGATGAGGTGGTGGAGAGATAAGAAGAACCCCAGGTTTTGAGTTTCTCAATCGGGCAATATATGCACTAACTTTCTTTCCAGGCAATTGACCCTCTTCACCAGGCTAAGAACCCTGTGCAATTTTTATTTCTAATTGATCGACATTAACCAAAAATGTTGGAGTGACACCAAAACTCCCAGATGCAACCTGGAGAAAGCAAAAGGATCCAACTGTTAAAGAATTGCATATCAACTTTCCACAAGAACTTGGCAGGATTTTCTTCATGGCACTAAAAAGTTGAGACTCTACAAGTGGTCATCTGAGGCAATTAGTACATTAGTAGAATCGTTGTAGTTACAACAGCTCAAGGAAATAGCTAATAATATCAAGTCACCTGCTTGATGGCACTAGTTGATGTGTCTCCATTCTGAAGACCTTTAAGATGAGGCAGAGTAGGCGAATACCCATCAACCACATCGGTCAGGGGCCGCCATCTTCTTGGATCCTGAGAAAATGAATGCGGTCAATAACTAGAGGACATATATTGTAAAAAACATAACATAAAACAGAAGCGCAAAGATCGTTAAGCAGGGGAAGTTTTTCATAGAAGAAAGTGAATACCTCACCACCTTCTCCTGAGTTGGATTTTCCGCCCAACCTATTCATCGCAATCGCAATTGCTTCGTGTGTTTCCCTAGAGATAGCTCTAAGGGACATTCCACCAGTACAAAAGCGTTCAACAATAGATGTAGCAGGTTCAACTTTACCAACAGAAATTGGCGCCCGATCACTTTTGAACTCCTGAAGATCACGAAGTACCTGAATTAAGTTCATTCCATGTTATCTTTTCAAGAGATCTTGGAATTTTAATTAGTTGGCCACCACGAGGATAATATTCAAATTAACTGTATCACCACAATACTTGGATAACAACGATACACCACACTTAGAGAAGTAAGGATACATATGCAAAAGAAAAGTGATAGATTTTTAATGTGAGACTTCTTCTCTTAATATACTGATCTTAGTTTAGTGATTGCATGTCATTACTGTAGAAGTCAGCTCAATTTATTTATTTATTTTTATATCAGAGATTTTTTTTTTTTGCCCATAGCTCATAGCATATTTTGATCTGGAAGCAGCTTTTGGTTTTGTTTTTTTTATTACTGCAATTGTTCTTTTGGAGAGTTGACAACACTTACTAATTATGGTTTCATGTAGAATGAACATAACCTATTGTTTTTAGTAATTCCGGAGACCAATAAAATACTATATTGCTCTAGTAGATTTAAGAAGATTGACGATTTTTTTTATTTGGGGAGCTACTGATGAGAAGGATGTTGCACTATATGACAAGAACAAATGTAGTTTGACATGATAAATGAAACTATTGTATTTCCTGAAATCTTGTAGTATCTATACTGCGTTGGGACAATATATCTTATGTGTTTTGAACTTTCAATTTAGGACAGGAGTTAACTCACAGCTTGATTTGCAGGTATCAGGGCATGATGGTGGGACTGGAGCCAGCCCAATAAGTTCTATTAAGCATGCGGGTGGTCCTTGGGAACTTGGACTATCAGAAACCCACCAGGTTGGTGTAGTATAGAAAGGTTCCAAAATGTGTCTTGTTGGTTCTGTAATGTCTCTTTAATTTTACTAACTAAATATTACACAGATCCTTATTTCAAATGGACTTAGAGAGAGGGTCATTCTCAGAGTGGATGGAGGGTTAAAAAGTGGGGTTGATGTCATGATGGCTGCGGCAATGGGTGCTGATGAGTATGGTTTTGGTTCTTTGGCAATGATAGCTACTGGTTGTGTTATGGATTGCATTTGCCACACGAACAACTGCCCTGTTGGTGTTGCTAGCCAGGTATACATAGTTTTGTTTGTTTGTACACTTAAAATCGCTTATCTCTCCAGTGGCTGTCGTTTCTTACAACTACATTCTCACATAAATTAATTTTAGAGAGAAGAATTATGAGCCCGGTTTCCTGGTGTGCCCGGTGATCTGGTGAACTTCTTCCTGTATGTTGCTGAGGAGGTAATTGACTTTTTGGCTTGATGACGGCGCTTTAAAAGACACCTTCTGAACTACATTACAAGGAGGAACAATAGCTAAATTCCAAATGGCGTTACAGTTCACTCCTTCATAAAGAGTTTAGTAACAGTACAACAATGACAGCAATGACACAAGAGGAGTCATGAAAGCCCTATCTAATAGATACATTATCATCCAATATCAGGGGATTTCTTCCAAAATGAACCTCTATTTGAGTCAGGAAAATCACAATGACTAAAGTGTACTATTGTTTTATGCTGCCAACATCATAAGAGTAACAGAAAGAATATTTTCTAACCTAAAAAAAAATATAAGTTCCACCCTACCCCCTGAATTTCACTATTAATCAATAATCACTTAAATCCAATAAACTACCTTCGAATTCTGACAAAACGTGAAGTTACATTGAAACGAATTACGATTTTAAAAACACAAAAAAAAAGCACAAATTAACGATATATAGTATATACTCAATCTATACAAATCAAAACCTAATTTAAAGAGTGAAATGAAAATTGCACAGATCTAAACCAATAATATAAATAGAACAAACCAAACGATAAAATTAAATTGCAAAGAAACTTTTAAAACCATAGACGTTCAGAATATGAAAAAAAGAACTAAAACTATAAAATTGGAGAGGAGAGACAAATAAATTAAAATCGCAATGGAAGACAAACAAGAAGCAATATCACTGAGAGGATACCTTGAAATTCAAATTGAAAATTCGTCGTGAGAAGGGGAGCGCCCGCCGGTGAAAGAAAGCCCCGTCGGGTGAGGGGAATCGCATCCGTGTGAAGGTTTTTGTAGGCTGCTTTCGCTGCTCAGGTTATGATCTACGAAGTATTATTATGTTGAGAGTCTTTACAGTAGAGACTAAGGGTTTTGAAGCCAGGGAAGGACAAGAAGACCGATATTCAATGGAGTAGGCGGTTTTCTTAATTTTTTTTATCTTAATTTTTTAATTTTTTTTTACTACTTTATTGCTTTTTAAGGGTTATGATATGACTGAGAAACTGGTTTTGAAAGATCTCCGGTTCCATTGATTCTTTCTTAAATATAATATATCTAAGAAACCATATCTTTTAGGTATTAGGTTTCTTATATTTTTCCAAAGAACCACACTTCTAACATAATTGGTTTCTTTATCTAAGAAACCTAATAAGTGACTTATGCGGTGCCCTAGCAATGATTACTTACGCCATTTTTGTAGTAGTGATTGTAAACAATAAAAGGGTATAATCGATTGGGTGATTATTAATTTCCATTCCAAAACCATAACCACAAACTAACAAGCATGACAATTATCGGACATGTTGTAAGTTACCTTTACTTCACGAGGCCAGTCGATGTAACTCCACATTTGTATTGCTGGATTACCAATAAATATCATTGAAGATTCCTCTTCCTCTCCATATGTTGTGCCCACAAGTAAACCATTACTAGGTGCTAGGAGACGACGATAGTTTTTCTTCAACCATATCTTCGATTCCATGGGAATATCACATGCGTTCAATGTTTCTGGAAGAAAATAAACCCAAACAAGTGTGTCCACTCCAAGTGGCCATGACCATTCTTGGATGATCAAGGATTCTACTTCCTTGGTTAGTGAATTTTGACATTGATTATGAATCAAAACCTTATTAGAAAGGTAGTTTTGGCATTCTTTAGACGTAGCCGCAAATCTAAGCAATGGTTTAACAGATAACAAAGACATTATCTCGAAATGAATTGCATCCATTGACATACCTACGAAAGAAAAAGCTTCATAAATTACATGCAAGGGAAAGGCGAAAAAACTGAAGATGATAAGGATGTGTAACACAAAGGATTCGTTACATGACTATTCTGATTGTTTTGCTTGTTTATAAAAAGGCAATATGTAACTTACAATGACGGTTATAAAAAGACAATATGTAACTTACAATGACGGTTATTAGAAAAGAAAATCGACTGATTTAATTTAGCCCCTGTAAAATGACCGGTTATAAAACCTTTCTACGGTTATAAAACCTTACTAGGACCTATAACATAATCATTTGTTATTGTATCATTTGTAATTGTATCATTTGTTATAATATAGTCAATTGTCATTGTATCATTTAATAAATATAATCATTTGTTAGTATATCATGGACACATGTTATTTAATTCCATAGGCTATGGACACTATTCATTTGTGTTTGTGTCATGGACTCATTCGCTAACAAATAATCTACGCTAATATTGCTGTGTTGATGATGATTGGCTCTATAAAAACGGCTCAAAGTTTAGAACATTCTCCGTGTTACAATTAAGATTTAAATCATGACCACCGTAATTGTAGCCTTTGAATTTTAAAGAGAAGATCTTGAATGTATGAGTTATTAATGGTGAATTAGAGTTAGTGTTAATGTTGGATTTAGTGTAAATGGTGATTGGCTCTTTAAAATTGATGGATTATGATGCTATTGTTGTGTTGATGATGATTGGCTCTATAAAAACGACTTAATGGTTTAAATCATGACAACCGTAATTGTAGCCTTTGAATTTTAAAGAGAAGATCTAGAACGTATGAGTTATTAATGGTGACTTTAGTGTGATTGTTAGTGGTTATACAGTGAGATGGTGGAGTTAGCGTTTTATGTTGACTTAGTGTTATTATTGTTAATTGATATAGCATGTAATTTGAAAAACTCAATTTTATATAGATAAAGTTATCTATTTTACTTGAACTGAAGATAATTGATTAGGATGTTCCGATAATTAATTTTTTAGTGGATTGATTGTTTTGCAATGTTGTGATTTTAGGGATTTCTAAGCACATTCACCCCAGAGGCTAGGGACCCATTCACGCGCGGCAGATTATATCACGACACAACCAAAAGACCTACATGGACTATGACTTATAGCCATGGTTCTGGTGTGGGGCCGAGATCCTAGGTACAGAATTGAAGGTTATTAATGGCCCACGTTTATAAAGGACAACCATGTGTGTCCCGGAGATGCATTGGCCTTCTTCTATTTGGGGAGTGGGTACTTCATCGTGGATGTTGTTGACATGACGGGGGTCATAAAGCAATATCACGATTCTAGTTGTGATAGTTCTATGTCAACTGAGGGTGATGATGGTGAGGAGGGTGATAAGGAAATTGAGGAGGAGGGTGATGATGGTGAGGGGGGTGATGAGGAAATTGAGGAGGAGGGTGATGATGGTGAGGAGGGTGATGAGGAAATTGAGGAGGAGGGTGATGAGGAAATTGAGGAGGAGGGTGATGAGGAAATTGAGGAGGAGGGTGATGATAATGGTGAGATTGTTGAGGTTTTTGAAGGGAACCATGGCCGTGGGAGTCATGGACGGCCAAGAAAATACCTCCAGTCCAGAAATTTAAATGAATGTCATGTGCAAAATGCAAGGGCTCATATTCGGAATTTGACAAAACCTGATCGAGCGTTTATGGTGATGAGGGGGAAGGCAACCAACAATCCTACGCTGGTAATTGACACTATGTTTTGGTTTTGTGATATCATCATCTAACACGATCAATGTTTTTGTTTTTTTGTAGAATAACACGCAGTTCGTTACATTTATGCAGTACATCCCCATTGATTTTTCACGTCAGCATTTTAATAGCGTTGATGAAGAGGTGGATGTTCTTTTCTTAATTGGCAAAGTCTACGGATCAAATGTCCACGCAAACACAATTACAGGGAGCATGATCACAGGGATCATGCGGAGGTACAAAAAAATGTGTCTTCTATGGGATGAAATAATTCATCAACAAACTTTGCGTCCTGGAGCATGACGTTATTGTCTTACGTCTTATTACCCCAGGTAATTTCTTATTCGAGGCAACCATCTTCAGGTCCGGGTGTGTTTGTGGTTTGTGAATGTCTTTGCGTAAGTGGATGTCTTTTGATGTGGTATAATAAGCCCTTAACTTTTGATGTAGTATAATTGGCCCTTAACTTAACTTGTAGTATAATTAAAACTTTTGATGTAGTATAATTAGCCCATAACTTTTGATGTGGTATAATTAGACCTTAACTTTTGCTTGTAATATTTCTATTTCTTTAACTTTTTGTTGTATGAACTACTTACTTATGTGTCTTGCGATGGTCGTTAAGTTGTAAGGAAATTACAATAGATTGTGTTTCATAAATAGTAGTTTCTTGTAGAACGGAAGTTAGTTGCATAAGAGGATGATGGCATAATAGATTGGGTTTTATAAATAGTAGTTTCTTGTTTAAAACGACAGTTAGTTGCATAAGAGGATGAAGACATAATTAACCACCACAAAGTAACTACCATATTGTAGACACCTAATTTGTGTCTCCCCATTGGGATGACGACGATACCATTATCCTTGTTAGGTAGTTGGAGAAACTCCGTGCCAAAAATTCGAATTGCTAAAAGCATGTCCAAAATCTAAGAGTCAAAATCCAATCCCCGAGGCCGTTCCCATTCCGGAACTCGGTACAAAATACAAATTCCAAAGATCAATTTCAAAATCCAAGTACAATCTCACCCAATGGACTATCCCATTGGTTTTACAAGGCCTTTTCCACTCAAAATCATATAAGGCAAGTCAAATTCGGGCGCCGACCCACAAAATCGAGCAAGCCGGCCTCGTCCCGTAAAACCGAATTCAAAAACCCGAAACAACTTGTTTTTAGAAGAAAACTAAGCCTTAATTCCCAAGCAATCACTACGTGCCAATTTCGTACAAGTCGTACAATGATACAGCAATACAGTCCTAAAGCAAGGACGACATCTTCCCGTCCTTTTTGGCGGCATTCGCGCCACGTCACTAGCCTTGGGCGCTGGCATCCGCGCTGGACGCTGGCAATGGCTGGCGTTTAGCAGCAAATCCTCCTATAAATACCCCTAATCCTGAGTAGTTTAGAGGCAAAAAAATCGACATACAACGTCGTAATACAAAAATTGCACCTCAAAATTCAATACAAAAATCAATACAAAATCCTCCAAAAACACCATACAATCTTGTATTGATTTTTGTATTGAATTTTGTATTGAATTTTGAGGTGCAATTGGGAGTTCTAATCGGAAAGCTTGCCTAAACCTAACTAGGTAATTCCGAATCCCAACCCTAATCTATTCAATGTTGTTTTGAATTTCTTTTTCAAAATGATTAGTAAGTTGGCATTTTTACTCTTAAAAATGTCACTTGCAACAATCATACATTTCTTCAAAATCCAAACTTTTCAAAATACAAAAATGCAAACTTTCAAGATTCAAGGATGTTCAAAGTTGTTTGTAATCACTTCTTTGAACTAGAATCATGTTCAAACGTGGAGTAATCAAAGATGATGCCTTTCTAACTTTTAAAGGTTTAGTCTTTGAGATTCAAGACTCCATTTTTCAATATACAAGTTCAAGTTTTCAAATTTCAAGATCTAACAATGTTTAGGGTTGCTCATGACTACTTCCTAAACTAGGATTCTTTGAAAGAAAGAGCACATCAAAGATCTAACCTTTTCAACATTAAAAGGCCCGATCTTTGAGATTCAAGTCTTTTAACTTCAATATTTCAAGTTGAAGTTAAACATTTCAAGTTGAAGTTCAAGTATTTTAAGTTCAATATTTCAAGATTCAAGCTTCCAAGTTCTAGTTCTATATGCAAAATCTAGGATACTTTGGGACGAACAACCTCTTCCAAGTTGAGATTTTTGGCTTTGAATTCGTGTCGGACGCACTTATTTTTAAGTAGCCGTTTGGCGTTCGGATTTCATGTGCCCAAGTTCATATTTCAATATTGCAATTTCAATTATACACCTTTCAATTCCGCAATTTCAATTCCGCACTTTCAATAACGCATTTCAATTGCGCACTTTCAATTATGCAACTTTACTTGCCTAGTCCTTCTAGGCAATGTGGACCTACTCCCTAGTCCATTTCTAGGGGGTCTTGTATTTACTAATTCCGCACTCATTTACTATTGTGATGTTGCTTTACTTGCTTTATTGCTTTCATCACCGCACATGCTAAATACAACAAAATGCAAGGTTACATCACGCTTAACAAAGATAATTTCTTGGACAAACCGATCTTAGGTTCCCTTAAATTAACTTTAAAGCAAAGTGACCACAATACAAAGTAGAAATTCTATTTATTCTAAATTCAAAACCACATAGTCTAAACTAGGGTAATTTCGAAAATGTTGTGCCACGTACTTGAATAATTTCTAAAGCTCGCGGAATAAGCATCTCGTTCCCATGCCCGGATCTCACCCATCCGTTTCGAAGATTCAAAGCCTTATCCAAATCGAGTCACTCTTGGTCTTTCCAAACGAGACCCTAAAATAATGTTTGGTGGCGACTCCTTCAAGATCAAAAAATGCAAAGGTTTCTAAAAACCGCTCCTTGTAGGGAAAAAAGCAATTCGAGCATGCAAAAAAAAAAACCCTACAATTCTGGCGACTCCGCTGGGGACTTTTCTAATTTCAATTTCGAAAATGCGAGCAGATTTCAAGCAGCAAGCCACTGATCTGCTTAAGTACTGGATGCCAGCACTGGCGCAGCCACCTGCGCCAAGCGCCACTGCTTGCATCCAGGATAGTGGCTCACCAGTGGCTTGTTGCCCACTTTTGATCAAGTTTTCGTGCTTGGAGTTGTCTATTTTTGAATCTTGAAGGACGCTCCCAAACCTCGAGAACGAATGTCGAAAATGAGCTTTTCAAATACAACATTCAAGTAAGATTTCAATTTTCAATTTCTAGGCATTTCATGCATTTTTCGAAAACCACATTTGTGCAAAATGAATTTCTACCTCGCCCAAACGGATGTGTTCTACATTCGGGCTAGCATCGGGGGCAACGAAATGGTGACTCTCCATACGGTTCCCAACCAAAGTGTGTGACCATTTCCGCGCCTACCGAAACTTGGCATTTACTTGACATTCCCGATGTCAAGTATGGAGGTCGTCTGCCGACACACACGTCCCTTCGGCGGATGTGCAAGTTGTCGCCGGATCCGCCTCTTAGTCAAGTACCCCTTTGACACCCAAAGCCGACCACTTGCATCATACAAAACTTAGACCGACCTTAGGTTGAGAACTTTGCATGTCGCATTCATATTCATGATTAGTGTGACAACGTGCTACTTGTGCATTGTGTGGGCGTCTTTGCACGCGTGAATGGCTAACATCGAGTTCTAGCTTTGCCAAAACCAATTAGCCTCCAACTAGGAAACCAAACCCCTAGGAGCATCATTCAAACCTCATGCATCTAAAATCGTTCGATTTAAGGTCTTTTAGGAGTGCCACTCCATCTGATTCAAAACCCTCAAACACGCCTCACGCACAAATGCCAAATTTCATATCCAATGCAACGGCGTCATAATGCCGGATTTCTAGTCCAAATTTCGAGTTTAAATTTCAAAAATCAATCCAACAGCGTCATAATGCTGGATTTTCGAGTCCAAATTCCAAGTTCCAAATTCAAAATTCAATCCAACGGCGTCATAATGCCGGATTTTCCACTCCAAATTTCAAAGTTCCAAGTTCAAATTCAATCCAACGACGTCATAATGCCGGATTTTCTAGTCAAAACTTTTCCAAGTTCAAAACTCAAGTCCAACGGCGTCATAATGCCGGATTTTCCAATTCAAACCTCAAGTTTCAATTTTCAAGTCCAAATCCAGCGGCGTCATAATGCCGGATTTTCTAGTCAAAATTTCAAATTTTAAATCCAAATTCAAATCCAACGGCGTCATAATGCTGGATTTTCCAATTCAAACTTCGAAATTCAAAACTCAAATCCAACGGCGTCATGCCGGACTTTCTAGTTCAAACATTCAAATCTTCAAACCTCAAACTCAAGTTGCCAATTCCAATCTCAAAGCCTCAAAGTTCAAATGTCCAAACTCATGAACGGTGTAATGCCAACTTTTCAACTCAATCTTTCAAATTTCAAGTCCTATACTCAAGTTTCCAATTTCAAATCCATGTTGGCGTAATGCCGAATTTTCCTCTTTCAATTTCATTTTTAAACACTTCAAAATTCCAAGTCCACGGCGGCATAATGCCGGACTTTCAACTTTCAAGTTCTAATTCAAATCCCTTTTTTTCAAAAGTCAAAAAGTTCCAAGTCAAACGCCTCAATTCCATGGCGGCGTAATGCCGGAATTTTCAAAACACAAGGCCTCATATTCTATACAAAAGCGCGTCTTTTCCATTTCAAAGTTTAAACTTCGAATCAAATCCAAATTTGAAATTCATCTTCAAGCTACAAAAAATTCTTGCTTTCCATTGCTCCCAAGAACAAAATTCAAAATACTTCCAACGGGTTGAAAATCCCCTGAAATAATACAAATTCCAAATTGTCCAGCGGGTTGAAAATCCCCTGAAATAATACAAGCCCCATTTCCAAATACTTCCAACGGGTTGAAAATCCCCTGAAATATTCAAAATCCTGTTAGGTTATGATACATATGACATTTACATAGATCATGCGGAAACAACCATTAACCCAGGAAACATATTATTTACACATAATCATATAGCATAATTAGATGCATACTCTTTGTTGCGTGCCTTCCCTAGCTGCGCCCGAACCGAACAAGAACAAGTCTTTTAGGACTCCAAGTGTCGTCCCTCCGTAGAAAGTCCACAGCACGTCCGGATCCGCCTTAAGATTGACCAACTAGAATCGCCCTTAAGGTACTCAGAAAATTCGGCACTTTTGGGGCAAGATGGGTGTTTGAATTTTCTCTCAAAAACCTCACTTTTGAATACTTTGAAACTTATGTATAAATTATGACCCCTAGGCCTTTATTTATAGAGTTATGGAAAAGGAATCGTAATCCTAGTAGGATGCGAATTAATTGGAATTAGAATTCTACATGAATTCTACTTAATCAATTTATCCAATAGGAATAGACATTTAATCATACACTGACTCTTGCAGATTCAGGAATCTCGCATGAGCTCAAACTCACACACACACGGCAGCCACAAGGGCTGCCCACGCATGCGAGCAGCAGCCCACGCAGCGCGGCCCACGCATGCGCGGCCTTGTGCGCGCTGGGCTGTGGCGTGCGTGCTTGCTGGGCGATGGCCTGGCTTCGTGCTGGGCCTTCGTCCGGCAGGCCTCGTCCGATGCTAATTCGTACGATACGCTTCCGATTAAATTTCCATTTCCGGAATCTATTTCCGATACGAACAATATTTAATATTTCCGATTCCGGAATTAATTTCCGTTTCGAACAAATATTTAATATTTCCGTTTTCGGAATTATTTTCCGATTCCGGCAATATTTCCGATTCTGACAATATTTCCGTTTCCGGCAATATTTCCGATTCTGGTAATATTTCCATTTCCAATAATATTTTCCGATACGTACCATGTTTCCGTTTCCGGTAACATCTACGACTTGGATAATATTCATATTTCCGATACGATCCATATTTCCGTTTCCGGCAATATCATCGTTTCCGGAGTATTCATTTCTTGCCTGTGACGATCTTAGCTCCCACTGAAACCAAGATCCGTCGGTTCCGAATATTCATAGATGGAGTATTCAATGCCATTAAATACTTGATCCGTTTACGTACTATTTGTGTGACCCTACGGGTTCAGTCAAGAGTAAGCTGTGGATTAATATCATTAATTCCACTTGAACTGAAGCGGCCTCTAGCTAGGCATTCAGCTCACTTGATCTCACTGAATTATTAACTTGTTAATTAATACTGAACCGCATTTATTAGACTTAACATAGAATGCATACTTGGACCAAGGGCATTATTTCCTTCAAATCCAACGGGTTGAAAATCCCCTGAAATATTCAAATCCAACGGGTTGAAAATCCCCTGAAATATTCAAAATCCAATGGGTTGAAACTCCCCTAAAATACTTCGAGATCTAGCGGGTTGAAATCCCCTTGAAATATTCCGAATCCAATGGGTTGAAATCCCCCTAAAATATTGACAGGTTGAAATTCCCATGAAATAATACAAAATCAATTCCCTTTCAATCGGGTTGAAACTTCCCTGAAATATTCCAAATCCAATCGGGTTGAAACTCCCATAAAATATTGACGGGTTGAAATTCCCTTGAAATAATACGAAATTCAATCTCCTAATACAAATCCAACTTCCAAATTCTCAAGTGGGTTGAAATTTCCTAAAATAATCCAAGTTCCAATAGGTCGAAATATTCTTTTTCGATATTCCAAGTTCTAGCACAAGGGGTCAACTTCCACAAAAGAATGAAGGCTCCTCTCAAACACTTCCAACGGGTTGCAAACCCCGAATACAAGTACAAAATCCAAAATCCCGAATCTTTGGAGTGACGCTTAGAGTCAAGTCTAGGTCTCATTCATTGCATGCATATCATATCATGTGTCGGGAAGTCCAAGTTCTAAAGTTCTAAATCATGTGGTGTGTCCTAACTAGGAGTCCAAGGATCCTGTGGGTTCGCCGAAGAGGAGAGAGGTTGAAAAGAACTCCATCAGCCCTAGCCTCACTCATAGCCGGCATCGAACGAGCAGCCAGTTCATCTCCTACAAATCAAACTCCCAGTCCCTTTCAAGAATCAGTCCAAATGTCTGCCCCCGATCAACTCACCCAACTCATAGCAGCTGTCGCCAGCCTCAACACCAATGTGGAAAGCATAAGCAACCGACTGGGTATTGTGGAACAGGCCGCACCCACCGATGACTTAACCAAGAAGATCGAGAGTCTGGTCAATAAGGTCACCAATCAAGAGAACTATTTTGACACCTCAATGGAGGACAACCTCAAGGGGAAGGCGAATCTGCCAGACAAATTCTCCCCCAATGACATTCCAAAATTCAAGTCGACTGACAATCCTAAGTATCACCTCAAGAACTTTAGAGCTACAATGGCCATTAAGGGGGTCGAACTCGAGCTATACCCTATGGTATTCCTTATGTCCCTAGAACCTGTCTGCCAGAAGTGGTATTACTCACTCAAAGAACATCAAACCAGTACATGGGAAGCGGTCGCTCGAGCATTCATGGAGCAGTATCAGCCCAATATTCAACTTCAAACTACTCTAAGGGAGCTAGAGGTGTTCAGGCAAGGACCTCAGGAAGGCTTCACTAATTACCTCAACCAGTGGAGAGAAATGGCATCCCAAATGGTGACCCAACCCTCCGAGAGAGAATTGGTCAAGATCTTTATTGCTGGACTTCTTCCGAAATACAATACTCACATGAAGTACCTAGGCTTGGAAAGCTTCAAGAGAACCTATAACATTGGGGTTGATATAGAGGATGACCTGATGAAAGCACCAACAGTCCCGGCTCCACAAGCTGAAAAGTGGAAGGGTAAGAAAGCTGAAACAACACACAAGGTCCACGAGGTCAACGCCCTAGAGGCTCCTCAAGGTCCGAAGCTGAACAATTTGAAGAACACCACCAATCAGCGCAACTTTCAGGGCAGACCACAAAGGGTCTTTACAAACCTCGGAATTTCTTACAGTGAGGCATTCGATCGGCTGGTCGAAAAGCAGGTCATCACACCAATCGGTCCTACACCCGATCCTCCAGTCGACAAAAGATCCAAGAGCTGGGATCCTGCAGCCCATTGCAAATACCATCAAGGTAAGGTCCATGACATTGAAGATTTCTACAAGCTCAAGCATTTGATCTAGAATATGGTCGACAACAAGACCTTGCCCCTACCTCCTGGAGCCAAACAAACTCCCTCGGTGCAAGCCATCTCCTATGACTGTGAAGATGAAGGAGAGGAATTTCCATGCAATTTAATCTCTACAATATACAAGCCAGGTTACGAGCTAATGGTTCCAAGCTTCTGCCATCTCCTTCCAAGTGCACAAAACTGGGTGATCCCCGAACCTAGGGTAACCACAGACATCCAAGAAAACATTTGTCCCCTCGCCACCTTGAAGGCTTTGGGCTTCTCCGATTACGATCTCATGCTAACTGCCCAGCAGACTGTCAAACTCCAAGGTGTCACATACAAAGTCCCGGGAGTCCTCGAAATTGGTCTTTTCCTTCGACACCTACTACAACAGTGCTGAATTTCTAGTCATCGATGTGCCTTCCAACTTCGATCTACTATTTGGAGAGCCTTGGTTTAAGGAAATATTGGACGGCCCTGCCTGCCTCACCCTCAAAGGCTCGAGCTTCCGTGACACTTCCATCAAGCAAAATCCGGATTTACGCCAGGAAAAAGATGAGTGCATCCAAGAATACTACCACAGGTGCGCAATCTCTGCTCGTACAATCAAACCTGAGTTCCCAGAGGGAAAAATGGTGAGAATGTTCCTCTTAGGGCTCAATACTTCATGCAAAGGCTGCTTCGCTGCATTTCCCTACAGCACGTGGGACCAAGTCTGGGATCAATCTTGAAGATTTGTGCATGTAGCCCCGCCTACGATGATTATGACGATGGCGTGGATGTTTGGGAATACCCCGAGAACTATCTTTACGATTAATGTCTTTGTTCAAGTCCAGAGTTTGTCTTTCAATTTCCGAGTCTAGCAACGAGTCTAAGAGTCTAGGGCTAGAGTCTTGCATCAATCAAGAGCCTCTAAAGGCCGAGCTTCAAGTCAAAACAGTCGATGTAATGATTGCTTATTCCAATAACACTTCAATTCAAGTCAAAACAGTCGTTCAGCATACAATTCCCCTCATTCCAGGTTCAAAGCCCATAGCGCAGAAACTCCGTCGCATGAAACCGGACGTTTCCCTCAAAATTCAAGAAGAGGTCTCTAAGCAGCTAGAGGCCGGGTTTATTCGAGAAGCAAAGTATCCGGAATGGATGGCAAATGTCGTCCCAGTTCCAAAGAAAGAAGGCAAAGTACGAATGTGTGTGGACTACAGAGATCTTAACAGGGCCAGCCGTAAAGACGGTTTTCCATTGCCTCACATCGACATCTTGGTCGACAACACCGCAAATCATGCCTTACTCTCTTTTATGGACGGATATGAAGGCTACAATCAGATTCCCATGGCAGAGGAGGATATGGAGAAGACAACCTTCATCACTCAATGAGGTACATATAACTACACAGTTATGCCGTTCGGACTAAAGAACGCAGGGGCTAACCTATCAAAGAACAGCCACAGCCATCATGAGCGATATGATTCACAAGGAAATTGAGGTATATGTCGACGACATGATTGTCAAATCGAAAGAGCGACACGAGTATACCTCAGTACTTCGAAAGTTTTTCAACAGGCTCAGGCAATACAACATGAGGCTCAATCCTCAAAAGTGTGCATTCGGGGTAACGTCAGGCAAGTTGCTCGGATATGTTATCAGCTCTCAGGGCATCGAGGCTGATCCTTCGAAAATCAAAGCAATTTTAGAGATGCAACCACCAACGAATGAAAAGGAGATTCGGGGTTTTCTCGGCAAACTACAATACATCAGTAGGTTCATTTCAAGACTCATCATGATCTGTGAACCGGTATTTCGAAAGCTCCGAAAAAGCGAGCCCAAAGCGTGGGATGACGACTGTCAGCATGCGTTCGACACTATCAAGAACTACCTTTCCAACCCACCAGTACTAAAGCCAGCCATGCCAGGGATTCCCCTCAGGCTCTTTCTCACAACAACATATTCAGCAGTAGGGGCCATGCTTGCCCAGGAAATTGAAGGCAAGTAGAATGACGTATACTACATAAGAAAAATTTGATCGAGTACGAGACTAGAAACACTCAGCTAGAGAAACTCAGCATCGCCTTGGTTTGGGCCACAAAGAAACTACGACACTACATGCTCTCCCATACAATACATATAATCAGCAAAGCAGATCCTCTCAAGTATCTATTTGAAAAACTAGCTCTCAACGGACGGTAGTACAGATGGTTGGTCATGCTAGCAGAATTCGATCTCAAATACATTCCGCAAAAATCCATCAAGGGTTCAGCAGTCTCAGACTTTCTAGCCGACTGTCCTATCGAGGTAAAAGAGGAGGATTACGACTTATCCGACGAGGAAATCTTAATGACAAGTGACGACAGTTGGTCGATGCATTTTGATGGTGCTTCAAATCAGAAAGGATGTGGTGTTGGAGTTATTCTAGTAGCCCCAGACG
This sequence comes from Spinacia oleracea, assembly GCF_020520425.1. NCBI lineage: Eukaryota > Viridiplantae > Streptophyta > Magnoliopsida > Caryophyllales > Amaranthaceae > Spinacia > Spinacia oleracea. The sequence continues at coordinate 106,056,690 of NC_079490.1, read as the reverse complement.
GCACCCACGTTCCCATATCAGCAAAACTGCAATTGAACGTCACAAACAATGCGGCAGAATATGAAGCATGCATTATGGGCCTGGAAGCCGCCTTAGCATTAGGTGTCGAGAAACTTCGAGTGTACGGTGTAGGGGAATACAGTTAAACATAATAATATGTGCAGAGCAATCCCCAAAGCCAGGAAACATGTATAAAGCACAGATTAAGCAAACTTACATTCGAAGCGTGTTTTCCACAATAACCTGTCAACGAACACGAACAAAGAACTCCACTTGTCGTTCCTCTACTTGGTTCATCGACACGTTCAGATCCGTCTTGATTATCGTAGCTTAGACAATCGATCAAGATACTTTGCTTTTGGGAAGAACTCACTTTGGAGGCACAAAGAGAATTAGGGTTCTCTGTGTCTAGGGTTTGAGTAGTATGAATTGTGTGTTGGAAAATAATACAATTAACCTATTGTATTAAGTGATGTAATCGGCCAAGAACCAAAGGCCTTGACCAGCCACATCACGCAAGCACACGGACCACACAGCCCGCGCCAGGCGACACACTGCAGGCCGAAGCCCACAGCGCGCGCGCCGAGCAGCTGGGCCGTGGGCCTGCTCGCTCCTCGCTGCGTTGCTTGCGTTGTTGCGTGCTGTTGCGTGCTCGCGCCCAATGGGCTGGCCTTGCTCGCCTTTGCTCGCGAGCTTGCTCGCTCGTTGGGCCTTGCACGCTTATGTGCTTGGCTCGACGGGCCGGCAACTCCGATGCCCTTCGTATTCGCGGTTTAATATATTTCCGATATATTATTTATCGTTTCGTATACGACGAATTTACCGTCGTACGATACGATTTATTCGTGTCGCCCAGCTTACGAATATTCGAGATACGATAAACGATTCCGATGCAAGGTCGTATCGTATAATACGTTTCCAACTAATTCCCGAAAAGCTATTAAATGAATTTCCGATTCATTTAATCCGTTGATCTGTTACGTGTCATTGGTGTGACCTTGTAGGTTCAGTCAAGAGTAAGCTGTGAGTTCAATATCCATTAGAACTCACTGATCGGAAGCATTGCTCCAGCTAGCTGTTCCGCACTAGATCTCACTGAATTAATTGTTCGTAATTAATCTGAACCTTTGGTATTAGACTTAATGCACCTTGGGTGAAGGACATATTTTCTTCAATCTCCCACTTGTCATTCAGACAAGTGTGCATCCACATTCCTTTGTCACTTAGTGTTACTTACTGAACATAAGGTAAGATCCAAGCCATCCTTATTAGGTCCAGAAGTGTTTCTCGGATTACAGAGTTCAACTGTCCAACTTTTGCAGAAGGTTAAGCCTAACCATTCTAAGCACGGCCATGCATTTTACAGTATCTAACTCTCCGAGAGGCCTTGTTACACAACAACACCATATCCTATCAAAGATAGGAGGACAATCCATTCTTGCAATCTATGAACACTCACTTTGATTCATAGTACGCCCAATAACTGCTTTTATAGCCTCCTTTTACGGTGCGACGTTTAGCTAGTATCAACGCGAACTAATTCTCAAACGAGCAGACATAATCTCTCATGTTATGAGGAACGGTTTCTAATCACCATTAACGAGAACTACCTATTACATGACTTTAATCTCTTAAAGTGTTCTCATGGTCAATCTGATACAAGATCCAATAAGTATCTATGCAAAAGATTCTGACATCCAGTCACTCTAGTTCAAGAAACAGAACTAAGTAATCTACTTGCAATCTAATCTTCATTAGTCATTGGTCGTCCACCTTTCAATGACCTGGATTAGGGATCCTTTGTGACTTCAATATTCAAGTTCACTTATGGGTGTTTCTTTGACAAAGAATCCATCTTGACATCCCATTTGAATGATTTGAATCACATGGACTTATCATTTAATTCTAAACAACAATGAAATGAATATGAAATAAATAAATTTCATAAATATGAAATGGTTAAACCAATTGTTGAACATAGATCTAACAGATGTTCTAAAACAATACTTAGAAAATCAAAGCCATTCTCTAACATGCTTGATTCCCATGGTTGCTACATGTGCGTTGTGTTTCACTTGTGGCAACGGTTTAGTCAATGGATCCGCGACGTTGTCGTCAGTTCCAACCTTGCAAATCTCGATTTCCTTTCTTTTAACGATCTCTCGAAGTATATGAAATCGCCGCAGTACGTGCTTGGACTTCTGGTGGCTCCTAGGCTCCTTTGCCTGGGCAATGGCTCCACTATTGTCGTAATACAAAGCCACTGGTCCTTTAATGGAGGGTACAAGACCAAGTTCTTCTATGAACTTCCGAATCCAAACAGCTTCCTTTGTTGCTTCTGAGGCAGCAATGTACTCGGCTTCAGTTGTAGAATCCGCAATAGTGCTTTGCTCAGCACTTTTCCAGCTTACTGCTCCGCCGTTGAGGCATAATCTTTCGGTTTGAAAGCTTGCGTCCGTATAGCCCTTAACAATCAACTCATCTGTACCACCATAAACCAGAAACTGATCCTTAGTCCTTTTCAGGTACTTTACGATGTTCTTGGCAGCAGTCCAATGCGCCTTACCTGGTTCTGACTGGTACCTGCTCGTTGCACTGAGTGCGAACGAAACATCCAGCCTTGTACAAATCATAGCATACATGATGGATCCAATAGCCGAAGCGTATGGAATTCCACTCATCTTTCTACGCTCATCAGATGTTTTGGGACACTGATTCTTGCTTAGATATATGCCATGTGACATGGGTAGATGGCCTCTCTTGCCTTCCATCATATTGAACCTAGCTAGCACTTTATCAATGTAAGTGCTTTGGCGTAGTCCAATCATCCTCTTAGATTTATCCCTATAGATCTTGATGCCCAATATGTACTGTGCCTCTCCTAAGTCCTTCATTGAGAAACACTTCCGAGCCAAGTCTTTACAGACTCCAACATAGGAATGTCGTTTCCAATAAGTAGTATGTCGTCAACGTACAAGACTAGGAATGCAATTTTACTCCCACTGACCTTCTTGTATACACAAGATTCTTCCTGATTCATGATGAAGCCAAACTTATTGACTGCTTCATCAAATCGTTTATTCCAACTCCTTGATGCCTGCTTTAGTCCGTAGATGGACTTCTTAAGCTTGCATACCTTTTCTTGGTTCTTTTGATCGACAAAACCCTCCGGCTGTGTCATGAATACAGTCTCTTCAAGAACATCGTTCAAGAAGGCAGTTTTGACATCCATTTGCCATATTTCATAGTCATGAAAAGCGGCAATCGCAAGGATTATCCGAATAGACTTAAGCATCGCGACTGGAGAAAAGGTTTCATCGTAGTCAACGCCGTGAACTTGCCTGTAAACTTTTGCTACCAATCTAGCCTTGTATATGTATACAATTCCATCTTTATCTTTCTTCAACTTGAAGACCCATTTGCATCCGATAGGTGTGAACCCATCCAGCAAATCAACCAAATCCCAACTTGATTTTCAGACATGGAGTCTATTTCAGATTGCATGGCCTCTAACCATTTAGTGGAGCTTGGGCTCGTCATAGCTTGCTTGTAAGTCATAGGTTCATCACTATCCAATATGAGAACGTCTAAGTTTTCAGTCAAGAGGACGCCTTTCCATCTGTCCGGCTGAAAAATAATTCTATTTGACCTACGAGGGGCAACAACGTTTTGAGGAACTACTCCCACTGGCTCCTCTAAAGACCTTGGAGGTTCATCAACCTGAACTGCTTCTAAAGATTTCTGAGTTCGTTGTTCGTCTCGAATCTCTTCGTTATTCTCCCACTTGTCAATTTGGAAATATGATTTCTTTCCAAAAAGACACCGTCACGAGCAACGAATACCTTGTTGTCTGACTTGTTGTAGAAATAATACCCCATAGTTTCTTTTGGATACCCAACGAAGAAACATTTGTCAAATTTAGGTTGTAGCTTGTCCGAAATTAATCTCTTGACATATGCTTCGGAACCCCAAATCTTCAGAAAAGACAACTTTGGAAGTTTCCCATTCCATAATTTTAATGGAGTCTTTTCAACAGCTTTTGACAGAGCATGAATCAGTGTGAGTGCTGCAGTTTGCAACTCATGTCCCCAGAACTGTAAAGGAAGTTCGGCCTGACCCATCATGTACCTGACCATATCGAGTAAGGTCTTGTTTCTCTGTTCCGACACTCCATTCCATTGAGGTGTCCCCGGAGCAGTCAATTCAGAAAGAATACCGCATTCTTTTAGATGGTCATCAAACTCGTGGCTAAGATATTCAGCTCCTCGATCCGATCTTAGAGCTTTGATTTTCTTGCCATGTTTATTCTCTACTTCATTTTGAAATTCTCTGAATTTCTCAAACGATTCAGACTGGTGCTTCATTAAGTAAATATAGTCATATCTACTGAAGTCGTCCGTAAACGTTATGAAATAGCTGAACTCACCTTTAGCTTTCGTACTCATAGGCCCACATACGTCCGTATGTATTAGCCCTAGTAGTTCGCTTGCTCTTTCTCCCACCTTTGAGAAAGGTTGCTTTGTCATTTTGCCAAGTAAACAAGATTCGCATTGATCAATCTTCTCTAAGTCGAATGATTAAAGAATTCCTTTCTGTTGAAGTAATTCCATGCGCTTTATGTTTATATGGCCTAATCGACAATGCCACAGAAATGTGAGATCCGAATCACCAGTTTTAGCCTTTTTAGTATTTATGTTATAAATGTGTTTGCTCGTATCTAGCACATAAAGACCGTTTTCTTGTTGTGCTGAACCATAAAACATTCCATTCAAAGCAAAAGAACAACTATTGTCTTTAAATTGAAAACTAAAACCTTTAGAATCTAAACTTGAAACGGAAATAATGTTTCTGGTGATACTAGGAACATAGTAACAGTTTTCTAGTTCCAAAACAAACCCACTAGGCAAAGAAATAAAATAAGATCCTACGGCTAATGCAGCAATCCGTGCTCCATTTCCCACGCGTAGATCCATCTTGCCTTTATCAAGCTTTCTACTTCTCCTTAGTCCCTGCGAATTGGAACATAAGTGTGAGCCACAACCAGTATCTAATACCCAAGAAGTAGAATTAGCAAGATTACAATGTATAACATACATACCTGAAGGAGAAGCAACGTTTCCGTCCTTCTCCTCTTCCTTTAGTTTGGGGAAATCTCGCTTGTAATGACCAATTTCATTACAATTGAAGCATTGTGATGTAGAAGGAGAAGCATTCCTCTTCATCTTGCTCTTGGAAGGTGCCAGATGCCCTCCGGGAGTGGACGAAGATGCAGCCTTGCTTTTCTTCCCCTTGCCTACTTTCTTGAATTTAGTGCCCGTCACATTCAAAGGGTCTTGGTTGAACTTAAGGATTTTCTCGCATTTCATGAGTAATTCCACAAGTTCACAGAATGTGCTCTCTTTCTGATGAAAGAGATAGTGCATCTTAAAACCCTCATAATCCTTATGAAGAGAATTCAGCACTAGTGCAATAACTATTGACTCTTTGATGGAACCACCAAGTCTCTCAATTGTGAAACATAATCCAGACATCATATCCACATGAGACAGAATTGATGTGTTCTTGTCCATCTTGACAGAGTAAATGCGCCTTTATGCCTCCAGAAGTTCGATTTCTAGGCACGACTTGTGTGGGGTTATGAGCTTGAGATTGCTCATCGATTTAGCCAATTCGTCAACCCCATTGCCACCAGTTTGGCAAAAGGGTCGAAAACCCGCACACTTATCCTCGACGCTACTTAGGAGAGCTTGAGGTTCAAAAGCAATGAACCTCCCTCTCCAACTCTCAGGGATAGACTTAAGGATGAACTCCGTGACAAGGTACTTGTGAAGTGCCCAACTTCTGTACCTTTCAGGAGTCATGCCTCGCGCATCATAGCTAGGGAAAGGTTGTTCAATTACATAGTGTATGCCATTAACTTTCAAAACTTCGACAAGTTTCTCTTTCCAATCAAGAAAATTAGTCAAGTCTAACTCGATATCCAAAATTTCAGCTGATATGATTGTTGTTATGTTTGCGACCATTTTGATTACTACAATCGAAAGGAATTTGCAATAAATAACCATTCATACAATTCAATAACTTTGAAATAAAGGCAAAAAACATGCAATCATTAAAGCTATTAAAACATTTCATTCATGCAAAAAGCAAAAACATGGTCCAAAATGAATGAAACGATTCCAAGACCCCAAAAGTCCTAAATCCTTAAGCAGCTTTAGCATGTCTTAAGTAGTTTAAGATTTTAGGTAAGCAAAACCTATTGCTAGTAATCTCCAAATTACTCTTGGTTAATAAATTAATGCCATAATTTATCTCATTGCCACAACTTAATTCCATTGTTGCTTGAGTTGTAACCACAATCAACGTGCTCCTTTAGGACGCCTTACCACCTAAGTCAACTAAAATAGCACCTCGCTTTAGCGTAAACCTACTATCTTAGATCCCTAGATTTTTGTAAGTGTTGATTTGGAAGGCAATTTTTAAACTCAATATTACTTTGACCTAGTTGTTTCTATGTTGGTTCGATTATTTAGTTAACTTAAAACTAATCGATTCATAGGAAACAACCTGTTCATGCAAAGCATACATACATTCATACATTCACGCATAATATATATATATATATATATATATATATATATATATATATATATATATATATATATATATATATATATATATATATATATATATATATATATTAAATTGCATAAATAAATGGTGATCTAGTATGGCCCAAAACTTCTTGTCTTGAAGCATCCAATCTTCATCACCTCCTTCTTAGCTTGGCATCGTCTTGAATCTTCGTTCAAATGCTAACTTAAAGTTCTAAACTTAGAAATACTTGGAAATAATAAATTACATCAAAATTTCCATGGTACGCAGACCATATTTAAAAATTTACATTCAAAGATAGAACGGTACGTAGACCGTATTTAACTATCCTAAATTTGGCCATACTAGTCACTTGGAGTACCTGCATTACATAAAATATATATTCTATGCATTCACCCATTCGTGTGCTAAAACGAATGGCCCATGTTAATATGCAAGTATTTACGTGAATTAATTAAAATTCACGTTCACATAAACGCGTCCTAAAATATTAATCAATTTCCAAATTATTAATCCTTAGACTTTATTCTAATTAAAATTGAATTTAATTAAAATAATGCGACCTACGAAAATAATTAAAATAATTATTTCATTTTAATTTTATTTAGTGGCTTCCACTCAAACCAATAATTTTTCCGGATAATTAATTATGAAATATTAAATTAAAACTCGCGGCCCGGCCCAAGCAAATAAAATATTAAATTAAATATCCCGTTAGCCCAAATTAATGCAAATATACGAAGCAGAACGAAATAAACAATTTTCAACGAAAAAAGTCCAATTACGTATTGGGCTAGGCTTGCGCCCAGCCCTATGCCTTGCGTGTGGCCCAAGAGACGCACGAGCAAGGCTCGCACATCCCCAGGCCCTCGCGCGCGCGCGTCCCTGCAGCATCGTTGCCCCTGCACTGTGTGTTGTGCATTCGTGTGTGCTGGACGTCGCATGGCTCGCGCCTTGCTTCGTCGCAGCCCCCGCAAGCAACCCGCCTGCCCCTTTCCACGCCCAGCGCGCACGAGGCACGTCGCATGCGGCTCGGCCTAAGCATAACAGCCCGTATGGCTCGACGAGCCATATGTCCACCATACTTGTGTTCGTGCTTTTGGTTCGTGATACGGACCAACTTAATTAAAATTTATTTTATTTTTCACGAACTTGCATTAATTTTATTTTTCAAAAAGTTACGATTTTCATTTTCGAAAAACAACGATTTTTACCGATTTAAAAAATTCCAACGACAATCCAATTTCGTAAATTTATTAAATCAAGGGCTAACAATATTCAACTTTTAAGGATGAACGAATCAACATTTAAATTTTGAATTTTTAATTAATAAAATCCGAAGCTTTAAATCGTTCATAAACAATTAAATTTCAGATTTTTAATAATTTGGTTTAAGTGCGATTAAAATTAACGAAACCATTCAAAATTTTAATCCAATAATTTTTCAAATTAGCCACTGACCCATGAAATTATAATCCTTTTCATAATTAACCGAATTATTAAACCAAAATTAATTAAAATTCAATTAGGGTTTCAAATTTTACGAATTGGGGAAAGGCAAAATTAGGGTTTATTCTTATCCGAAAAATCTGAAATTTTTATCATAGATCAAGAATATACCCAGAAAGATTGTTTCAAAATTTCAAGCAATTCCGAGTAGTTAAGGTCGACCTTTTAATTGAATTACCGTCCGACACTTTTAATTTTTAATGAAAAATTAACAAAAACGCCCAAAAAACGATACTTCGAGGCCTGTTTTTGCATTTCCGTTCTCATGAGTTGATCTTAGAAAATCGTTTTCAAACAAATTAGGGTTTTTAAACTCGAAAAAACTAACATTTTTTATTTCGGACCTGATTATTACGCAATTCATCCAATAATTCGTAAAAATTCCGAAAAATCAACAACAATTCCAAATTTTTCGTGCTTTGAATACATGAGGCTCATGATACCACTGTAGGGGAATACAGTTAAACATAATAACATGTGCGGAATAATCCCCAAAACCAGGAAACATGTATAAAGCACAGATTAAGCAAACTTACATTCAAAGCGTGTTTTCCACAATAACCTGTCAACGAACACGAACAAAGAACTCCACTTGTCGTTCATCTACTTTGTTCACCGACACGTTCAGATCCGTCTTGATTATCGTAGCTTAGACAATTGATAAAGATACTTTGCTTTTGGGAAGAACTCACTTTGGAGGCACAAAGAGAATTAGGGTTCTCTGTGTCTAGGGTTTGAGTAGTATGAATTGTGTGTTGGAAAATAATACAATTAACCTATTGTATTAAGTGATGTAACCGGCCAAGAACCAAAGGCCTTGACCGGCCACATCACGCAAGCACACGGACCACACAGCCCGCGCCCAGCGACACACTGCAGGCCGAAGCCCACAGCGCGCGCGCCGAGCAGCTGGGCCGTGGGCCTGTTCACTCGTCGCTGCGTTGCTTGCGCTGTTGCGTGCTGTTGCGTGCTCGCGCCCAATGGGATGGCCTTGATCGCCTTTGCTCGCGAGCTTGCTGGCTCGTTGGGCCTTGCACGCTTACGTGCTTGGCTCGACGGGCCGGCAACTCCGATGCCCTTCGTATTCGCGATTTAATATATTTCCGATATATTATTTATCGTTTCGTATACGACGAATCACCGTCATACGATACGATTTATTCGTGTCGCCCAGCTTACGAATATTCGCGATACGATGTACGATTCCAATGCAAGGTCGTATCGTATAATACGTTTCCAACTAATTCCCGAAAAGCTATTAAATGAATTTCCCGATTCATTTAATCCGTTCATCTGTTACATGTCATTGGTGTGACCTTGTAGGTTCAGTCAAGAGTAAGTTGTGAGTTCAATATCCATTAGAACTCACTGATACGAAGCATTGCTCCAGCTAGCTGTTCCGATCACTTGATCTCACTGAATTAATTGTTCGCAATTAATCTGAACCTTTGGTATTAGACTTAATGCACCTTGGACATATTTGAAGGAAATATGTCCTTCACCCAAGGTGCATTAAATCTAATACCAAGGTTCAGATTAATTGCGAAAAATTAATTCTGTGAGATCAAGTGATCGGAACAGCTAGCTGAAGCAATGCTTCCGATCAGTGAGTTCTAATGGATATTGAACTCACAACTTACTCTTGACTGAACCTACAAGGTCACACCAATGACACGTAACAGATCACCGTATTAAATGAATCGGAAATTCATTTAATAGCTTTTCGGGATTTAAGTTGGAAACGTATTATACGATACGACCTTGCATCGGAATCGTATATCGTATCGCGAATATTCGTAAGCTGGGCGACACGAATAAATCGTATCGTATGACGGTGATTCGTCGTATACGAAACGATAAATAATATATCGGAAATATATTTAATCACGAATACGAGGAGCGGCCCACGAGCCGAGTGCACGAAGCACTCGAGGCCCATGGGCGCGCACACGACTAGGCGAGAAAGCAAAGCAAACGCAGCAGTGGCGAGGCCCTTGTGGCGCGGAGCTGTGCGCGTGCATGCGGGCCGAGACCACGACACAGCAGCAACGCGGCCCACGGCCCGCTGGCTGTGCGTGTCCGTGTGTTTGGCTTGCGGGCTTGCTAGCCGGCCTTGCCTCTTTGCTTGGTCGGTTAGTAAGGTTATGTAAATAACCTTACAACCTATTTTTCCAACTTAGTACAATCATAACACAATACACACAACCCTAGGAGAAAATTGAGAACCCTAATTCTCTCTGTGCCTCCATAGTGTGTTCATCCCAAAAGAAAGTATCTTGATCAATTGGCTAAGCTACGATAATCAAGACGGATCTGATCGTGTCGGTGAACCAAGTAGAGGAACGACAAGTGGAGTTCTTTGTTCGTGTTCGTTGACAGATTATTGTGGAAAACACGCTTCGAATGTAAGTTTGCTTAATCTGTGCTTTATACATGTTTCCTGGCTTTGGGGATTGTTCCGCACATGTTATTATGTTTAACTGTATTCCCCTACATTGGTATCATGAGCCTTATGTATTGAAAGCATGAATTAGCATGATTATTGGTTTTTTTGCATCTGTCGAAAATTTGGATTTTTTGTTGATTTTTCGGAATTTTTACGAATTATTGGATGAATTGCGTAATAATCAGGTCCGAAATCAAAAATGTCCGTTTTTTCGAGTTTTAAAACCCTAATCTGATGGAAAACGATTTTTTACGATCAACTTATGAGAACTAAATTGCAAAAACAGGCCTCGAAGTATCGTTTTTTGGGCGTTTTTGTTAATTTTTCATTAAAAATTAAAAGTGTCGGACAGTAATTCAATTAAAAGATCAAGCTAAACTACTCGGAATTGCTTGAAATTTTGACACAATGTTTCTGGGTATATTATTGATCTATGACAAACATTTCGGATTTTTCCGATAAGTATAAACCCTAATTTTTCCTTTCCGAAATTCGTAAAATTTGAAACCCTAATTGAATTTTAATTAATTTTGGTTTAATAATTCTGTTAATTGGGAAAGGGGATATAATTTCATGGGTCAGTGGCTAATTTTAAAAATTAGTGGATTAAAATTTTGAATCATTTCGTTAATTTTAATCGCACTTAAACCAAATTATTAAAAATCTGAAATTTAAATGTTAATGAACGATTTAAAGCTTCGGATTTTATTAATTAAAAGTTCAAACTTTAATGTTGATTTGTTCGTTCTTAAAAGTTTGAATATTCTTAGCCCTTGATTTAATAATTTTACGAAATTGGATTGTCGTTAAAGTTTATTAAATCGTTAAAAATCGTTGTTTTTCGAAAATAAAAATCGTAACTTTTTGAAAAATAAATTAATGGAAGTTCGTGAAATTAAATATAATTTTAATTAAGTTGGTCCGTATCACGAACCAAAGGCACGAACATGAGCATGGTGGACGTATGGCTCGTCGAGCCATGCGGGGCTATTGTGCTTAGGCCGAGCCGCATGCGACACGGGCAGCAGCAGGTACGATGCATGCCTCGTGCGCGCTGGGCGAGGGAAGGGGCTGGAGGCATTGCTTGCGGGGCTGCGGCGAAGCAAGGCGTGAGCCATGCGACGTCCAGCACACACACGACGCACAACACGCACGCAGGGGCAGCATAGCTGCGGGGACGCGATGTGCGCGCGGGGCTGGGGGTGTGCGAGCCTTGCTCGTGCGCTCTTGGGCCTCACGCAAGGCATGGGCTGGGCGCAAGCCTAGCCTGACTACGTAATCGGACTTTTTTCGTTGAAAATTGTTTATTTCGTTGGGATTCGTATATTTTCATTAATTTGGGCTAACGGGATATTTAATTTTAATATTTTATTTACTTGGGCCGGGCCGCGAGTTTTAATTTAATATTTCATAATTTATTATCCGGAATAATTATTGGTTTGAGTGGGAGCCACTAAATGAAATTAAAATGAAATAATTATTTTTAATTATTTTCGTAGGTCGCATTATTTTAATTAAATTCAATTTTAATTTTAATATTAATAATTTGGAAATTGATTAATATTTTAGGACGCGTTTATGTGAACGTGAATTTTAATTAATTCACGTAAATACTTGCATATTAACATGGGCCATTCGTTTTAGCACACCAATGGGTGAATGCATAGAATATATATTTTATGTAATGCAGGTACTCCAAGTGACTAGTATCGCCAAATTTAGGATAGTTAAATACGGTCTGCGTACCGTTCTATCTTTGAATGTAAAGTTTTAAATATGGTCTGCGTACCATGGAAATTTTGATGTAATTTTTATTTTCAAGTATTTCTAAGTTTAGAATTTTAAGTTAGCATTTGAACGAAGATTCAAGACGATGCCAAGCTAACAAGGAGGTGATGAAGATTGGATGCTTCAAGACAAAATGTTTTGGGCCATACTAGATCACCATTTATTTATGCACTTCTATATATATATTATGCGTGAATGTATGAATGTATGTATGCTTTGCATGAACAGGTTGTTTCCTATGAATCGATTAGTTTTAAGTTCACTAAATAATCGAACCAAGATAGAAACAACTAGGTCCAAGTAATATTAAGTTTAAAAATTGTCTTCCAAATCAACACTTACAAAAATCTAGGGATCTAAGATAGTAGGTTTATGCTAAAGCGAGGTGCTATTTTAGTTGACTTAGGTGGTAAGGCGTCCTAAAGGAGCACATTGATTGTGGTTACAACTCAAAAAACAATGGCATTAAGTTGTGGCAATGGGATAAATTATGGCATTAATTTATTAACCAAGAGTAATTTGGAGATTACTAGCAATAGGTTTTGCTTACCTAAAATCTTAAACTACTTGAGTTACCGCAAGAGGCTGGGTCGGAGGTAACTCAAGCTGCCCTTAATCGTTGGATTCAGGCCAACAGGGATGTCAAATGTGTGACGCTTGCATCCCTGAGTCCTGAACTTCAGAAAACGTTCATTAACTCGGATGCTTACCAAATCATCTCGGAGTTGAAGAACATGTTTCAGGACCAAGCCAGAATCGAAAGATTCGAGACTCAGAGGTTGATCCTTGAGACTAAGCTCAAGAAAGGAGAACCAGTGAGCCCACATGTTCTTAAAATGATTGGACTCTTTGAGAACATGAGAGCTGTAGATTCTGACGTCTCAAATTCAATGGCTATTGACATCATTCTCCATTCGCTTCATAATGGTTATGATCAGTTCAAGTTGAATTACAACATGAACAGCATGGAGAAATCTCTTACTGAGCTTCACGGTATGCTGAAAACCGCTAAAAAGACGCTCAAGCAAGAGAAAGGGCAAGAACTTTAAGAAATCAAGCAAGAATAAGGGCAAGAAAGGTAAGGGCAAGGCTTCGCCCTCATCCAAGTCCAACAGCACCAGTTCGGGTAAATAGAAAAGGGTGACTCGTTCTCCTGCCGACTCTGAATGCTTCTACTGCAAGAAGAAGGGGCATTGGAAGAGGGATTGCTTGAAGAAGAAGGAAGATGAGAAGAACGTGAACGTTGCTTCTACTTTAGGTATATATGTTATACATTGTAATCTTGCTAATTCTACTTCTTGGGTATTAGATACTGGTTGTGGCTCACACTTATGTTCCAATTCACAGGGACTAAGGAGAAGTAGAAATCTTGATAAAGGCGAGATGGATCTACGCGTGGGAAATGGAGCACGGATTGCTGCATTAGCCGTAGGATCTTATTTTATTTCTTTGCCTAGTGGGTTTGTTTTGGAACTAGAAAACTGTTACTATGTTCCTAGTATCACCAGAAACATCATTTCCGTTTCAAGTTTGGATTCTAAAGGTTTTAGTTTTCAATTTAAAGACAATAGTTGTTCTTTTTCTTTGAATGGAATATTTTATGGTTCAGCACAACAAGAAAACGGTCTTTATGTGCTAGATACGAGCAAACACATTTATAACATAAATACCAAAAAGGCTAAAACTGGTGATTCGGATCTTACATTTCTGTGGCATTGTCGATTAGGCCATATAAACATAAAGCGCATGGAATTACTTCAACGGAAAGGAATTCTAGAATCATTCGACTTAGAGAAGATTGATCAATGCAACCTTTCTCAAAGGTGGGAGAAAGAGCAAGCGAACTACTAGGGCTAATACATACGGACATATGTGGGCCTATGAGTACGAAAGCTAGAGGTGAGTTCAGCTATTTCATAACGTTTACGGACGACTTCATTAGATATGGCTATATTTACTTAATGAAGCACAAGTCTGAATCGTTTGAGAAATTCAGAGAATTTCAAAATGAAGTAGAGAATCAACATGGCAAGAAAATCAAAGCTCTAAGATCGGATTGAGGAGGTGAATATCTTAGCCACGAGTTTGATGACCATCTAAAATAATGCGGTATTCTTTCTGAATTGACTGCTCCGGGGACACCTCAATGGAATGGAGTGTCGGAACGGAGACACAGGACCTTACTCGATATGGTAAGGTCAATGATGGGTCAGGCCGAACTTCCTTTACAGTTCTGGGGACATGAGTTGCAAACTGCAGCACTCACACTGATTCATGCTCTGTCAAAAGCTGTTGAAAAGACTCCATTAAAATTATGGACTGGGAAACTTCCAAAGTTGTCTTTTCTGAAGATTTGGGGTTGCGAAGCATATGTCAAGAGATTAATTTCGGACAAGCTACAACCTAAATCTGACAAATGTTTCTTCGTTGGGTATCCAAAAGAAACTATGGGGTATTATTTCTACAACAAGTCCGACAACAAGGTATTCGTTGCTCGTGACGGTGTCTTTTTGGAAAGAAATCATATTTCCAAATTGACAAGTGGGGGAATAATAGACCTCGAAGAGTTTCGAGACGAACAACGAACTCAGAACTCTTTAGAAGCAGTTCAGGTTGATGAACCTCCAAGGTCTTTAGAAGAGCCAGTGGGAGTAGTTCCTCAAAACGTTGTTACCCCTCGTAGGTCAAATAGAACTATTTTTCAGCCGGACAGATGGACCGGCGTCCTCTTGACTGAAAACTTAGACGTTCTTATATTGGATAGTGATGAACCTATGACTTACAAGCAAGCTATGACGAGGCCAAGCTCCACTAAATGGTTAGAGGCCATGCAATTTGAAATAGACTCCATGTCTGAAAATCAAGTATGGGATTTGGTTGATTTGCCGGATGGGTTCACACCTATCGGATGCAAATGGGTCTTCAAATTGAAGAAAGACAAAGATGGAATTGTATACATATACAAGGCTAGATTGGTAGCAAAAGGTTACAGGCAAATTCACGGCGTTGACTACGATGAAACCTTTTCTCCAGTCGCGATGCTTAAGTCTATTCGGATAATCCTTGCGATTGCCGCTTTTCATGACTATGAAATATGGCAAATGGATGTCAAAACTTCCTTCTTGAACGTTGTTCTTGAAGAGATTGTGTTCATGACACAGCCGGAGGGTTTTGTCGATCAAAAGAACCAAGGAAAGGTATGCAAGCTTAAGAAGTCCATCTACGGACTAAAGCAGGCATCAAGGAGTTGGAATAAACGATTTGAAGAAGCAGTCAATAAGTTTGGCTTCATCAAGAATCAGGACGAATCTTGTATATAGAAGAAGGTCAGTGGGAGTAAAATTGCATTCCTAGTCTTGTATGTTGACGACATACTACTTATTGGAAACGATATTCCTATGTTAGAGTCTGTAAAGACTTGGCTCGGGAAGTGTTTCTCAATGAAGGACTTAGGAGAGGAACAGTACATATTGGGCATCAAGATCTATAGGGATAGATCTAAGAGGATGATTGGACTAAGCCAAAGCAATTACATTGACAAAGTGCTAGCTAGGTTCAATATGATGGAAGCCAAGAGAGGCCATCTACCCATGTCACATGGCATATATCTAAGCAAGAATCAGTGTCCCAAAACATCTGATGAGCGTAGAAAGATAAGTGGAATTCCATACGCTTCGGCTATTAGATCCATCATGTATGCTATGATTTGTACAAGGCCGGATGTTTCGTTCGCACTCAGTGCAACGAGCAAGTACCAGTCAGAACCAGGTGAGGCGCATTGGACTGCTGCCAAGAACATCCTAAAGTACCTGAAAAGGACTAAGGATCAGTTTCTGGTTTATGGTGGTACAGATGAGTTGATTGTTAAGGGCTATACGGACGCAAGCTTTCAAACCGACATAGATGATTTCAGATCACAGTCTGGGTTTGTTTTCTGCCTCAACGGCGGAGCAGTAAGCTGGAAAAGTGCTAAGCAAAGCACTATTGCGGATTCTACAACTGAAGCCGAGTACATTGCTGCCTCAGAAGCAGCAAAGGAAGCTGCTTGGATTCGGAAGTTCATCGAAGAACTTGGTGTTGTCCCCTCCATTAAAGGACCAGTGGCTTTGTATTACGACAATAGCGGAGCCATTGCCCAGGCAAAGGAGCCTAGGAGCCACCAGAAGTCCAAGCACGTACTGCGGCGATTTCATATACTTCGAGAGATTGTTGAAAGAAAGGAAATCGAGATTTGCAAGGTTGGAACTGACGACAACGTCGCGGATCCATTGACTAAACCGTTGCCACAAGTGAAACACAACGCACATGTAGCAACCATGGGAATCAAGCACGTTGGAGGATGGCTTTGATTTTCTACGTATTGTTTTAGAACATCTGTTAGATCTATGTTTAAAACAATTGGTTTAACTATTTCATATTTATGAAATTTATTTATTTCATATTCATTTAATTGTGGTTTAGAATTAAATGATAAGTCCATGTGATTCAAATCATTCAAATGGGATGTCAAGATGGATTCTTTGATAAAGAAACACCCATAAGTGAAATTGAATATTGAAGTCACAAAGGATCCCTAATCCAGGTCATTGAAAGGTGGACGACCAATGACTAATGAAGATTAGATTGCAAGTAGATTACTTAGTTCTATTTCTTGAACTAGAGTGACTGGATGTCAGAATCTTTTGCATAGATACTTATTGGATCTTGTATCGGATTGACCATGAGAACACTTTAAGAGATTAAAGTCATGGCATAGGAAGTTCTCATTAATAGTGATTAGAAACCGTTCCTCAGAACATGAGCGATTATGTCTGCTCGTTTGAGAATTAGTTCTCTTTGATACTGGCTAAACATCGCACCGTAAAAGGAGGCTATAAAAGCAGTTATTGGGCATACTATGAATCAAAGTGAGTGTTCATAGATTGCAAGAATGGATTGTCCTCCTATCTTTGATAGATCTTTGATGGGATATGGTGTTGTTGTGTAACAAGGCCTCTCGGAGAGTTAGATACTGTAAAATGCATGGTCGTGCTCAGAATGGTTAGGCTTAACCTTCTGCAAAAGTTTGACAGTTGAACTCTGTAATCCGAGAAACACTTCTGGACCTAATAAGGATGGCTTGGATCTTACCTTATGTTCAGTAAGTAACACTAAGTGACAAAGGAATATGGATGCACACTTGTCTGAATGACAAGTGGGAGATTGAAGGAAATATGTCCTTCACCCAAGGTGCATTAAGTCTAATACCAAGGTTCAGATTAATTGCGAACAATTAATTCAGTGAGATCAAATGATCGGAACAGCTAGCTGGGGCAATGCTTCCGATCAGTGAGTTCTAATGGATATTGAACTCACAACTTACTCTTGACTGAACCTACAAGGTCACACCAATGACACGTAACAGATCACCGGATTAAATGAATCGGAAATTCATTTAATAGCTTTTCGGGATTTAAGTTGGAAACGTATTATACGATACGACCTTGCATCGGAATCGTATATCATATCGCGAATATTCGTAAGCTAGGCGAGACGAATAAATCGTATCGTACGACGGTGATTCGTCGTATACGAAACGATAAATAATATATCGGAAATATATTTAATCGCGAATACGAGGAGTGGCCCACGAGCCGAGTGCACGAAGCACTCGAGGGCCATGGGCGGGCACACGCCTAGGCGAGCAAGCAAAGCAAACGCAGCAGCAGCGAGGCCCTTGTGGCGCGGAGCTGTGCGCGTGCATGCGGGCCGAGACCACGACACAGCAGCAGCGCGGCCCACGGCCCACTGGCTGTGCGTGTCCGTGTGTTTGGCTTGCGGGATTGCTAGCCGGCCTTGCCTCTTGGCTTGGTCGGTTAGTAAGGTTATGTAATTAACCTTACAACCTATTTTTCCAACTTAGTACAATCGTAACACAATACACACAACCCTAGGAGAAAACAGAGAACCCTAATTCTCTCCGTGCCTCCATAGTGTGTTCATCCCAAAAGGCAAAGTATTTTGATCAATTGTCTAAGCTACGATAATCAAGATGGATCTGTCGTGTCGGTGAACCAAGTAGAGGAACGACAAGTGGAGTTCTTTGTTCGTGTTCGTTGACTGATTATTATGGAAAACACGTTTCGAATGTAAGTTTGCTTAATCTGTGCTTTATACATGTTTCCTGGCTTTGGGGATTGTTCCGCACATGTTATTATGTTTAACTGTATTCCCCTACAATATTTCCTTCATACGGGGATTCCTCCCTAATCATCAATCAAATTTCCGGCAAATGGAAAGTAAGGAGCGAGAGCTTGGCTCCATACTAGTCCTATCTTGAGAAGCTGTCTGAGCAAGTAGAAGAGCTTCGCTATACATACCTCACGAGAGAGGAGAACCGATTCGCCGATGCACTGGCAAAGCTAGCCTCAATGATCAACATTCCAAATGTCATGGCCGAAATTCCACTTACAATTGAAACGCGTCAAGAAGCAGCATATGTCCATGCTATTGACGACGTCGAGCAAGACAGAGATGAGCCTTGGTTTACAGACATTCAAAGGTATCTACAACATTCAGAGTATCCCCCCCACATTTCAAGCAAGAATCAAAGGGCTCTACGACTACAATCAGCCAATTTCGTCCCTAATCTCCGATGTGTTGACAAGCACGAAGCTCAAAGAGTCATGGATAACATACATGTCGGAGTCTATGGCACCAACATGAATGGGAAGATGTTGTCCCTCAAGATCATCAGGGCTCGATACTACTGGACTACCCTCGAGTGGGATTGCTACTTCTTTGTCAAGAAATGTCCTACCTGTCAAAAGTGTGCGAATCTAAAGCACATTCCCCCATCATTGCTATACTCTCAATCATCGCCGTGGCCATTCTCTGCTTGGGGTATCGACGTCATTGGCAAAATCACTCCGACAGGCACCGGGGGTCATGAGTTCTTGCTGGTTGCTATCGACTACTTCACCAAATGGGTCGAGGCCAGGTCATTCAAAGTGTTGGGTTCCAAGAAAGTGGCCCAGACCATACAAGAAAACATCATATGCAGATACAGAGTTCCTCACGAGTTCATTAGTGACCAGGGAACCCATTTTCAAGGAGAGTCTGAAGACCTATTCACCGAGTATAAAATTCAACATCATCGCTCTTCGCCTTATCGCCCACAAACCAATGGGGCAGTCGAAGTAGCCAACAAGAATGCCAAAGCCATCATCATGAAAATGACAACCAATTACAAAGACTGGCCCTAGAAGCTGCACATCGCATTGTGGGGATATCGAACTTCAATCCGCACTTCAACTGGTGCAACTCCATTTTCATTGGTCTATGTAATGGAGGCAGTACAACCTATCGAGCTGGAGATACCTTCTCTAAGGATAGTTCTCGAAAGCAAAATCCCAGAAGTTGCATGGGTACAAGCAAGGTACGATGAGCTAATCATGCTTGATGAGCATCAGCTTCAAGCCGCTCACCACGTACAAGTCTATCAGCGCCGAGTAGCCAGACATTTCAACAAGAGGGTCAGGACCCGCAACATCAAAGAAGGCGAGCTTGTCCTGAAAGCCCTTTGCAAAAGCATCATGGACCAGTGAGGGGGTCAAAAAAGCACGAGGCTAATGTGTGACCTCGTCCCTCGTGGGCGCGACGTTGTCAGATCAAGTGTAATTGGATTTCCTGTGAGTTTACACCCAATCAACTAGTAATATAGGAGTCGCCATTCAGTTTTTAACGACAATGAGAAAAACTGACAAATCCCGGTTATTGTGACATAAAGGGAGTGCCATTATGTTCGACCACGACGGCCATAGGTTCCCTTGTGATCCCTGGTGTGGGGATCGCTCAACGTACACCCGCAGGGCAGAGATTGAGAGTTCGGGGGACTGTAACTCCGAGAGGAGTGCTCATCGATAATACTCCAGAGGCAGGATATCCTTACTAGCTCAGCATAAATAATTGAAGGGACATGCATTAAACTATTAAACTATTCTGAATTGATTTTAGCAATATGCAATACATAATACTAAATCGATCGTGATTATCTTATTTAGATTGATTTAAGGTACCTAGCATGATAATTCAATTGTCCAAGGTATTATCTTATTAGGCGTGATAGATCAATCAAATTAATAGTTTGACAATTTTATAAAAGGGTGATAAAAGCGATTAAATCATATGAGGGACACATTACAACGCACCCTTGAGAGGTGCGTTGTGGTTCTCAGAAAACTAACCACTTGGCTTTGCTATTTCTCCTTTTATTTAGCGAATCTCGGGTTTCCAAGCAATGTTCCAGTATTTAGGCTTAATTCATCAAGCTACAAGGGGCAGGATGCGTTCTGTTCGACTTTTGGGTCGATTGCGACAGAACGCCGGATTAATTTCGCACTGTGAGGCTTAGGCTTAAGGCTAGAGTCAATACTAAGATTATGGAATTGTGTCCCTCTTTCACGTCGGTTTTAGGCTGTATTTATAGGAAAAGAGTGTGTGGAAAGATAGATTTTAAGATACGAATCCAAAAAGAATCCGGAGATAAAACGGCCCCAGGCACTTTCAGCGCCCACGGCTGGGCGCCAAAGATTTCCGCGCCCAGATCCAGGCGTTGAAAATGGGATCTTGGCCGAGTTCTTTGTCAGATGTGGACTCTTAGAACACAGAGCTTTTGAGATTTATCCGAGTCTTTTAGTGCGTGTTAACTTATGATGGAATGCGTCTAGGCCCATTACGAACTCTAGGTTCGTTAGGAATTTAATTAATACGTAGCTCTTATTTTCGAATTATACCAGGAATGCAAATTCTATCTCTTTTAGGATTTATGTTGGAGTGCAACACCTAATTCTGATAGGTTTCTATCTTTTATGACTTTGCCACTTTTAACAACTACCTTTTACGGCAGTTACTATTCTTAGCAGGTTTCTATAAATAACAGTTTTGGCTGAAATGAAAGGGTGATTGAGAACCGTTATTTTATAGGAGATGCGTTGCCAAGTGAAGATTTATGTTCTCATCATCGAACCTTCCCTTTCGGGAATGGGGACAAAAGTAGGCATCTACAGTTAGCCCCTACTTTGACTGAGTCTCGAGATGAGACGATGGTCAAAGTACTAGACGGAGTGCGTCATACAAGCCATGGTGTATGTGACCTGTTTTGCGAGGCTCTCACGAGCCCCCGAGTGATAACATTTGACTTAAGGGTCATCACTTGAAGTGTTAACACATTCCTCACGCGTCATTGGAATTTGTTAACTGATAGTATAGAAACTCCCTCACTTTGTCATTGGAAGTATCTAAAGATGTTTTCGAAATCAAACCTATAAAGTGTAACTAGGCCTGGCCAAGCCCAATCACGAGGTAAAACATTTTAAAGATTCTCATTTTCAGGGTTAGCTAAACGAGAAAACCCCCTTATTTTTATAGGACGTAAAACGAAGGAAAATCCAGCACATCGCTCTTTTTTGGAAAAGCGGAAAACCAATCCTTTGATTTTTGGAAAAGGGAAACCATCCTTTGATTTTTGGAAAAGGGAAACCATCCTTTGATTTTTGGAAAAGGGAAACCATCCTTTCATTTTAGGAAAAGGGAAACCATCCTTTGATTTTTGGAAAAAGATAAATCAGGAAAAGTTATCGCTACAGCGACTAAGGACCTGCGCGGTTAGTGGCGAGCCTGTCCGCTGAGGGTGGACACCCCGTCCGATAGAAGTGGACGAATCTGTTTTGATGTTTTGAAAATAAGGACCTACGCGGTTTGTGACGTAGACCCCGCCCGCTGAAGGTGGGCGAGCCTGTTTTTGTTTTGAAGATTTTATTTTCTTTTCATTTTCGAAAACTGAGGACCTGCGCGGTTAGTGACGCAGACCCCGCCCGCTGAAGGTGGGCGAGCCCTGTCCGCTAAGGGTGGACGCCCCGCCCGTTGGAGGTGAGCGAACCTGAATTCGTCTTTTTGATTTGGGACTCGCGTGGTACGTGTCGCGATCTTGCCCGATTGAGGTGGGCAAGTCCCTATTTCATTTGTTCTTGTGATTTCTTTTGAGAATTTCTTTTTATTCATCATTGTAAGAGAGAATTCTTTCGAGGGATGCTCGGATTTAGTTGCAACCTGAATGTGGGTTGACAACGTGCTTAGACGGACCATTGTCTCGTGGTCATCATCTTTCATGGTTTTGAGCTAGTCTTTACGGCTCAATTTTGCCACTACCTGGGTCCTTGATTAGGGGACTATGTATAAGTATCAACGGCGACCTTTGTCTTGAGGTCGTAATCCGGTTTTATCTTTTGAGATTATCCAAACACGGGACTTCGTACAACGTAGTCTGGGAATATTGTTTTAACTATGCATACTCTCTTTTGAAATATATATTTTCTTTCGAGCCCAAAAGCACTCGTGCTTGACGGTCATTTCTTGTCAAAGAGGTTCCTTGGGGATACGCATTTTGTAATGTCCTTGATCGTGTTTGGGATCGTGCTCGTAAGTGCGAGCGATCTTTGTAGTGGTGTGCTACTCTTAACAAAGCCGTGAGGTGCGACTTTCAGTAAAGAAATCGGCAATTTTCGAGTCGAATGGATACGGCAGGACCCTATAGAAGTCAGGGCTTCTTTTGGGCCTGGGCTCATTTTCGGCGCCCAGGCCTGGGCATTTGAAATAATTCACGCCAAAGTGGGGCGTTGAAAATATTGTTTGGGCTAGTCTTTTGATGACACAGTTGGCCTCTTGTTCGTACGTTTATTTCACTTAGAAATTCTACGTATTCTCTTCTCTTTTGTTTTTCTTTATTTTTGGAACGTAGAATTTTATTTGAGATCACAATGAGTTGAGTGATCGTGATGATTTCTCGAGAAGCCGTAGCCGATTGGTGGACTACGGTGTTTGTCTCTTTGGGGCGATTATTTAAAGGAACTGTCGCTCTTAAGGCGTATAGTTATTGCAATAGTTGGGCGAGTCTATATGGCCCGAGGAACATACCTTGAGGCGTAAGACTTTGATCGCGTATATATTTTTTATTTTGCTACGGTCGTTTCGTAGCTTGGAGCCCCCAAGTATGCATGTTGGGATGCTTCCTTTTGGCGTACGATTTTTGTAGGTTCTTTCGAGAAAGATGCCTTGGGTCCCGCTTGTGTAGGTGCGAGCTATCCCTTCCGTGGTAGGTAATATTTTGCTACCTTTAATCCTTAATGTAGAAGTCGTGTGGCTAGCATTTTGAATTTGGGCGATAAGTAGTCTTTGCCTCATACTCTTGGTCGTGCCCGCATTAGTGCAATATGCCTTACTCTTTTTTTTTAGACTTGTACCGTGGGATGGTTGAACTTATGGTGCGACGTAGGCTTGTGTGGCCTAACAGCGTGTCTTAGAACATTCCTCCAGGTGTTGGGATATCATTATTATTTTTTGCATTGGAGTACTTCATCACGCCTCGTTCAGGTGCTCGAACAAGTGTAGCACCTTCTGCGTGGGTGTGCACGGCTTATTACTTCGTTCGATGCGAGGATTCATAGATGTTTCTTTTTTTTTTTATCCTTGTTTTTTCTTTCGCTTTTGCTTTGGGACGACGTAGACTGTGTAACGGGCGCTTGTAGGGCGAGCGTTATGTGCAGTAGTTTGATCGGAGTTTTGGTGACTCGCGATTTTCAGTGACCCTTGTTAGTGGGGTG
Organism: Spinacia oleracea; assembly: GCF_020520425.1. Taxonomy (NCBI): domain Eukaryota; kingdom Viridiplantae; phylum Streptophyta; class Magnoliopsida; order Caryophyllales; family Amaranthaceae; genus Spinacia; species Spinacia oleracea. The sequence goes on along the minus strand of NC_079490.1, from coordinate 106,032,693 downwards.
ACTTTATATATTCTAAGTATAGCTTAGAATTTGGGAGGGGTTGTAGCCATTCTAAGGTTCGTTTCACACAATCAAACCTTAGGATTGTGCCCCTATGACGTGTGTATAGCATTAGCGTCGAGAATTTGCGATAAAATCGTCATTTCTAGCATTTTTAGAGTGTTTTTCTTAAGCCCCTAATTGTAGCTACGGGATTGGCTTGGTGCTATAATGCTTGGCATACGTTTTTATGCATTCATGGTGACATGGATCATGAATAGTTTGAACCAGACTCGTTTAGTGCGAGGTACGTTCGAGTAGTGATTTGCTACTTCTCTTGTAAATGTCGTATTGTGCGACATTGCCATGGTCAAGGTAGTCACATGTTGAAGTGTGCCTTGACCAAAAGCTAGGTGCCTTTCTTTACCCATAATCATATTTAGAAATCTTTTTGACTCACTTGCAACATCGAGATAAACGCATACTTAGCTTAAACCAACGACACTTTATTATGTTCGAAGAAGTCTTTGAAAATTATTTGAAATCCGAGTCCTACTGTGTATAATCCGAGGTGTCCTTAGTAAGTTGACTTATAGAAGGGTTCGTACAGGATTACATGAGTGAATCAAAATACTGTTACGATTTTCGGAATGCTGTCTAAGGATTTGCTGGAAGCCAGGGTGCAGGCGTCAAGATATTACTTGTGCCCGTGTGGCACATGCTTTAGGATTTTAGGGCCATCTTTTCCAGAATTGCGGGAATATAAACCGCTTTTAAATTGACTTAGATTTACTTGGTGTATGTCTGCACAAAAGGTCAAGGTATACTTAGTTCTTTCCCTAGCTCTTTCATTTCAATTTTTAGCCCCCAGTTGCTATTATGTCTTCTCATTAATAATGCTTTCAGATTTCGATTTTAGATGCCCGTGTCATATGCCCGTGTTAAGTGCCAAGTCCTATTGACAATGTCTGATTTTTCAAAGGGGATTCGCAAGCATTTGAATTACCATGAATGGGTGCCCTGAGTTCGAAGGAACGATGGGCCGATGCCGTAGAATAATCCTCTTTATTGCAAGCTTACTGCCTTTACTACTTGTTCGCGATTATGACTGTGTCTAGTGGTGAAAGAAGGTCTTAAGTGAGTTACTTTGCTTTAGGGAGGGTTAAGTCGAGTACTTTAGAGGTCATGGACACTCGGGCCCCCATTCAATTGAGGCAAAGCGATCTTTTGAGTATTGGCTAAGTGCCTAGGAGTGTGAGTGCTCCTTCTGGCAAGGGTACGTGCCCTTATTATTTTTCGATGTGTGCTCATTTTGGCATACTTAAATTTTTCTTTCGACTTGGATTGCAAGTAATTAAATTTCAATAAGGGACTCTATTTTTTATTCTTGTTATTCTATAGGCTTTAACATTTTTGTAAATTGGTTGGACCGAATCATGGATTGCCTACGTATCCGCCTTAAATAGATTTAATTTGGAATCAGGTCTTGCGTAGTTCTTAGCCAGAAAATGGTTTCTTAGAATGCCGATTTTAAACAAGTACGTTCGAGTGGAATCGTAATGTTTGAAATAGGGTGAAATAAGTGTACGAAAATTTTGGAGCGCGCGTATTTTGCTTAGTTTATACGATCTTCTACCCCCCAAGTGTTCGTTATTCTTCCGTATGTATATAGGAAAATATACGAACACTTTTAGGAATTGGGAGTTGAAAAGTGATAAGCAAGAACGACGCCCAGGGCTGGGCGTTATTATTTTTGGCGCCCAGGTCTGGTCGTTAAAAACGTGTTCTGGGCTGCCTTTTTGTGCTGCTCCTTTTCGTTTTGTGCCAAATATTTGCGAATCTTTTTTGTGCGCTAAATGCTTTTTTTATTTTAATTTTTTAAAATATTTTTTTTTAGACGAACTTTAAAGGCGCTTTGCAAAGTTTTTTTTTATTATAAATTTTTTTTTTTTTTAACGTTAAGCGTACAATGTACTTTTCATTTGTCTTTTTTTTTATTCGTGACTCAAGACAGCTTGAAAGATGGGTTGAATGAGATAGGATAATTTGTATAGGTATTAGTCAAGCATGAGGATTGGAAAGGGTAGAAGATCGTAGAACTTTATGTAGTTTTTGTGGTATGATTTGGATTGGTTGACTCAATTCTTTTCCTTCGTTTACTTGGGTAAATTTCGCACTTTGGGAGGTACGGGCTAAGTATTTCATGGCTCGCTCTTTTCGCTCTCCCTTTTCTCTTTCTCTTTTTTCTTTTTTGCTTGGCATCTCTCCCCCTTTTTATTTGGGCCAAAAGGTAAATGGTTGTGGTCTTTGAGTCACGAGGCGACACTGAGTGAGCCTCGTTTGGTAGGCCTATAGTGGACCTTTAATTTTAGTAGGCCTAGGGTGGACCTTTAAATTTTCTTACTTTGCAACCATATTTAGTCGTTTCTTAAAATGTGCAAATAGCGTAGATTCAAAATGTTGTTTTTACTTTATTGAAATTTAACGAAAGAATTACATCGAAAATAATTTTTTTGCTTCTTTTCAGATTCCAGTTTCCGGGATTTAATTGGGAGTTGTGATTTAGACTCGAACTTTCATTAATTTTTCTGATTATAACCCGTGAATGAATACAAGGAGGTGGCCTAGACTCAAAATAATGACATGGCGTAAGCCTATAATACTTGACCAAGCGACTTTCAGACTTAGGCTAATTGGACCATAACTTTCATTGGTTGACACTTTAGATTTTAACCCTTGGGTATTCATGTAGGGGAACACAGTTAAACATAATAACATGTGCGGAACAATCCCCAAAGCCAGGAAACATGTATAAAGCACAGATTAAGCAAACTTACATTCGAAGCGTGTTTTCCACAATAATATGTCAACGAACACGAACAAAGAACTCCACTTGTCGTTCCTCTACTTGGTTCACCGACACGTTCAGATCCGTCTTGATTATCATAGCTTAGACAATCGATCAAGATACTTTGCTTTTGGGAAGAACTCAATCACTTTGGAGGCACAGAGAGAATTAGGGTTCTCTTTCAACGATCTCTCAAAGTATATGAAATCGCCGCAGTACGTGCTTGGACTTCTGGTGGCTCCTAGGCTCCTTTGCCTGGGCAATGGCTCCGCTATTGTCGCAATACAAAGCCACTGGTCCTTAAATGGAGGGGACAACACCAAGTTCTTCGATGAACTTCCGAATCCAAACAGCTTCCTTTGCTGATTCTGAGGCAGCAATGTACTCGGCTTCAGTTGTAGAATCCGCAATATTGCTTTGCTTAGCACTTTTCCAGCTTACTGCTCCGCCGTTAAGGCATAACACAAACCTAGACTGTGATCTGAAATCATCTCTGTCGGTTTGAAAGCTTGCGTCCGTATAGCCCTTAACAATCAACTCATCTGTACCACCATAAACCAGAAACTGATCCTTAGTCCTTTTCAGGTACTTTAGGATGTTCTTGGCAGCACTCCAATGCGCCTCACCTGGTTCTGACTGGTACCTGCTCGTTGCACTGAGTGCGAACGAAACATCCGGCCTTGTACAAATCATAGCATACATGATGGATCCAATAGCCGAAGCGTATGGAATTCCACTCATCTTTCTACGCTCATCAGATGTTTTGGGACACTGATTCTTGCTTAGATATATGCCATGTGACATGGGTAGATGGCCTCTCTTGGCTTCCATCATATTGAACCTAGCTAGCACTTTGTCAATGTAAGTGATGCCCAATATGTATTGTGCCTCTCCTAAGTCCTTCATTGAGAAACACTTCCCGAGCCAAGTCTTTACAGACTCCAACATAGGAATGTCGTTTCCAATAAGTAGTATGTCGTCAACATACAAGACTAGGAATGCAATTTTACTCCCACTGACCTTCTTGTATACACAAGATTCGTCCTGATTCTTGATGAAGCCAAACTTATTGACTGCTTTATCAAATCGTTTATTTCAACTCCTTGATGCCTGCTTTAGTCCGTAGATGGACTTCTTAAGCTTGCATACGTTTCCTTGGTTCTTTTGATCGACAAAACCCTCCGGCTGTGTCATGAACACAGTCTCTTCAAGAACACCGTTCAAGAAGGCATTTTTGACATCCATTTGCCATATTTCATAGTCATGAAACGCGACAATCGCAAAGATTATCCGAATAGACTTAAGCATCGCGACTGGAGAAAAGGTTTTATCGTAGTCAACGCCGTGAACTTGCCTGTAACCTTTTGCTAACAATCTAGCCTTGTATATGTATACAATTCCATCTTTGTCTTTCTTCAATTTGAAGACCCATTTGCATCCGATAGGTGTGAACCCATCCGGCAAATCAACCAAATCCCAGACTTGATTTTCAGACATGGAGTCTATTTCAGATTGCATGGCCTCTAACCATTTAGTGGAGCTTGGGCTCATCATAGCTTGCTTGTAAGTCATAGGTTCATCACTATCCAATATGAGAACGTCTAAGTTTTCAGTCAAGAGAACGCCTGTCCATCTGTCCGGCTGAAAAATAGTTCTATTTGACATACGAGGGGCAACAACGTTTTGAGGAACTACTCCTACTGGCTCTTCTAAAGACCTTGGAGGTTCATCAATCTGAAATGCTTCTAAAGAGTTATGAGTTCGTTGTTCTAGTAGTTCGCTTGCTCTTTCTCCCACCTTTGAGAACGGTTGCTTTGTCATTTTGCCAAGTAAACAAGATTCGTATTGATCAATCTTCTCTAAGTCGAATGATTCTACAATTCCTTTCCGTTGAAGTAATTCCATGCGCTAGCTTTATGTTTATATGGCCTAATCGACAATGCCACAGAAATGTGAGATCTGAATCACCAGTTTTAGCCTTTTTGGTATTTATGTTATAAATGTGTTTGCTCGTATCTAGCACATAAAGACCGTTTTCTTGTTGTGCTGAACCATAAAACATTTCATTCAAAGAAAAAGAACAACTATTGTCTTTAAATTGAAAACTAAAACCTTTAGAATCCAAACTTGAAACGGAAATGATGTTTCTGGTGATACTAGGAACATATATAGTAACAGTTTTCTAGTTCCAAAACAAAACCACTAGGCAAATAAATCAAATAAGATCCTACGGCTAATGTAGCAATCCTTGCTCCATTTCCCGCGCGTAGATCCATCTCGCCTTTATCAAGCCTTAAACTTCTCCTTAGTCCCTGTGAATTGGAAAATAAGTGTGAGCCACAACCAGTATCTAATACCCAAGAAGTAGAATTAGCAAGATTACAATGTATAACATACATACCTGAAGGAGAAGCAACGTTTGCGTCCTTCTTCTCTTCCTTTAGTTTGGGGCAATCTCGCTGCAGAATCTTGGAATGGATCACCAAGTAACTCAAGCCGGTTGAGAAGCCCAACCATTTTCTTTGTATGATTTATGATTGGCGTCTGTTCTGTCATTTCAAGATCAATGACCCTTTGTGAGGGGGTCGAAAAAGCACGAGGCTAATGCGTGACCTCGTCCCTCGTGTGCGTGACGTTTCTTTTTGTCAAATCAAGTGTAGTTGGATTTACTGTGAATTTACCCAATTGACTAGTAATATAGGAGTCGCCTATTGCTACAGGTAATCGATCTTTCTTTTGCACACACATATATTTTTTTTTTATATTTTTTCGTTCATCCTGCCTGGAGCTGATTTTCAGCGCCCAGGGCTGGGCGTTAGAATTTTTGGAGCCTGGTCCTAGGCGTTTAAACTGCGCCCCGGGTTTCGTTCATTTATTTATTATTTTTTGATCTGATTGTACCCGTTCTTTCTGCAGATTTGGCTCATGGAACGACTTAGGCTTTTAGAAACTCCTGCCGATCCTAAACATTATCGTCCTATAGCCTTGGGTAATCGAAAGTATTTGCACCGAGGCCAGGACGAGGCCGAGTGGGCTTCCTTTTTTACTCATGGTATTTGTTCTATTAAGTGGGTGGTACCGTGGTGGGGTTTGACTACTATGACGGGGGGTTCTGATGTGTCAGTTTATGCATCTTTGCTGGGGCTATCTCGGCCCATTTATATCTTTCCTTACCGAGTCATGCGTCAATACTGCTTAAGGCAGACCATCCCATTTTCTGATACAGTACCACCTAAAGTAGCGGCCTTTTCACAAGCACGGGTTCAAGCATGGGATAAGTATTATGATGGTCTCCCGCGTTGGGCTGTGGCTACAAATGGCTTTGTGGGTCTTTCCGAAAACTACAAGTTGTGGATGAGTTCCGATGATAAAGCTGTGAGGACCGAGGCTCGAAATGGTGAGCCGGCTGATCTTTTGATACCTCGTATTCGGGTTTGGTATGAGGGCCGTGATTCTTCCAATCCTCGCACCCATGGTATTAAGACTGTGAAAGCTCGTTCTGATCGAAAGCGAAAGGAAATTCCTCCCCGTTCCAGTTCTAGGCCTAAGAAGATGCCTAACACGAAGGGGCCTGGCGTTGCTAAAAGAAATGCAAGCTCTCGCGGAGATCGTCGCTGGAACAATGTATGGGTTAGGAAAGCTCAGCCGCTAGTAGAACCAGTGACTAATCCAGTTGATGTTGATAATCCTTCCCCCACCATTGTTTGTGCCCTTGAGGCTGAGCGGGCCATAACTGTTCAAACTGATAATGTTTCTGAGGCCTTGGCATCTTTGGAAGTTAGTGTCCAGGAGCCGGTTCTTATGGAGGTTGATATAGGGGCAGCGCAGAAACCTGTGGGGGTGGACCCCGCGAACATTGCCCTCTACAGGACTTTATTTGATGATCCAGAAGAACTAGAGTAGTGTAGTTCTTGCTAGGGTGTAGGTGCCCTTTATTTATTTCAGTTGTGTTTGTTTTTCATTCCTTATCACTTTTGTTTTCCTTCTTATCATTTTTTAATAAAGGCGTATTTTATTTTTTACTTTCATTTTTTGCTTCTCCTCTTTTTTTTCATTTTTTATATATTTGCTCATGTCTAACACTTTTGCACAACGTATATATTTTTTACTTGATTGGACGGAATCCATAAATAGGATTGCCTACGTATCTTTGTTAAATAATTTTAACTTTGAATCAGGTCCCCCGTAGTTCTAGCTAGAATAAATTCTAGGATGCCGAATTTAATAGATATGCTCTGAGTAGGAAACATATTATTTGATCGGTGAAATGAGTGAAGTTTCATCATTATTTTAATCTGCTGTTTTTGCCGTAAGCCGTGTATCTGCACATAAAAATGAAATTCCATGTGTTTTTTTGTTTTTTTTTTGTACGGCTATTTTTCGGTACGCATATCTGAATACGTGTTGTACCCCCCAAGTGTTCTTTATTTTTCCGTTATGTGCGGATAAAATGACGAGCACTTCTGGGAAAAATTTGGCAGGCAGAGAGTTTCAACGCCCAGGCTGGGGCGTCAAAGATTTCGGCGCCCAACCCTGGGCGTTGAAAATGATTTCTGGGCGGTCTTTTTTCGACGCTTTGCTTCACATGTTCTTGCATTTATTATTCTTTTTCTTTTTTCTTTTTTTTTTGTTTTACTTTTTTACTCGTATTGAAATCAATTTTGACGCTATTTCGGAGGCTTTTTTGACTGTTAGCGTGAGACGCATTTTTGTCCGGATTAATTTTTTCTATTCATGACTCGAAACGGTTTTTAGAATGGGGTTAGCGTGCGGAAGATATTAAGATCTTTGTGTAGGCTTTTTGAGTGGGTTGAGGTGCGCGTTGTTATTGGTGGAGGTGATGAAATTATATTTTATGAATCTGTTTTTTTTTTTGTAACATTTGCATTTTTTGGATTTGATTTCTTTTTTATTTCTTTGGGTTGCATGGGTTAGACCCTTATGTTTTGGCAATATGATAGTGTGGTTCATTTTGGGATTTTTTTTGAATTTCAATGTCACGATTCAAGACCGAGTGGGCCTAGAGTGGGCCGCTTCTTTGTTTTTGTATTTGCAAGTACGTTTGGTGCTTATTTAGTGTTAGAATAAAAGTTTTTAGGAGAAATCTTACGCCTTTATTAATTTGGAAAGTAAGGAAAACACACTGAAATAAAATTTGCCTATATTCTAAGGGGTCTTAAGACCATCTAAAGCCTTTATTTTTTTTTTCTATCAATCTAAAGAACTACTAGGCGTTTTTCTTTACTAAGGTGCTCTCTATGGCTCAAGCCTTGGGTTTAGTCTCGTAAAACTTTGGTCCTTCGCCGGTACTCATCTTGAATTCTATTCCCTTTGTGTTGACCCACTGACATGTCTTCACCCATCCGTTCTCGGCCTATTCTAGTGTTAATGCAGGAGAGATTAACCGGGTTGGGTCGAAACCTTCATCTTGTAAAGCTAGGGTAGTCATCACAGTCTCGTCCCCCATAGGCCTCGATTCGTTAAACAATGTCCACAGAGCCTGGTTGTCCAATATTTCAGCTGTTTTGGTCTTGGTGAGGTGAGGTGCCTCATCCAAGGTATGGCAGTCATGGAAAATTTCAAAGCCGGGTTTTAGTAAGCCATCCTGAACGAAGGGTTCAGGGAAATCACAGCATGGGTGTTCTTCTCCTTCCCGAACGAACATTCCATTAAGAGTTCTTTGATACGGGGGAATAAGGGTGGTTTGTTTGGCCTTAGCTGGGTTAAGGCGTAGCCCAGGCAAGCGGTCAGCAATATCTTCCTCCGTTGGTTCATAGCCTAGGCCAAAGGGAGTAGATTTGATGGGTAGAGGATGGAACGTGCATTCCTTCTTCCTTATGCCCAATGGGGTTCCTGGGAAATAACCTTGAGCTAACAGCATTTTAGGGATGACTCGGGATGCGTGTGGGTCTAGGAATGCTGGATCATAGTCCTCGATGAGCTGGATGGCTTCATCCATTTGAAAACCGTAAAGGTCGTCTGCAGTTTCGGCCGTTCCAACCATGGTACAACTGATGTCGAGAGTAGGGGCGCGGATTTCCAGAATTACCCCGTTATGGTTAAGTTTAACCATTTGGTGCAAGGTAGAAGCCACACCTCCTAAGTCATGGAGCCAAGGTCGCCCCAAGAGGAGGTTGAAAGTGGGCTTGATGTCGATTATTTGAAACTCCGTGGTGCGTGCTACAGGCCTGGTTTGTATTGTAAGGTTGATTTTTCCCAACACAGGCCTTCGAGAGTTATCATAAGCTCGTACTCCTTGCGTGGAGGTTTGGAAGTCATCGTTTCCTAGCCCCAAGCAATGGGCGGTTCGCAATGGGCGGTTCGCAATGGGCAAAGGTTAACTGTCGAACCGTTATCTACGAGCGCTAGGGGGATGTTTTGTCCCTTGCATCCAACCACTAGATAGAGGGCCTTATTGTGGGCACCCCCTTCTTTGGGCAAGTCTTTGTCAGTAAAAACTATAGCCTTTTCTCCAGCATCTCTTGTGACGTGGTTGATCAATGAGTCAGGTGTGATATCCGTAGGTACTGAGATGAGGTGAAGTGAGCGAATAAGTTTTTCGCGATGCTCCTTTGAAGTACACATGAGATCCCAGATGGTAATCTCGGCCTTAGTTCTTTTTAGTTGCTTCAAGAGAGGATTTTCAATGACTTCTGTGACGGTGGTGTGCCGTCCATTCTCAGGAGTTTGTCTGACTGGGATATCGTCCATGGGAGGTGGGCGAATATCTGGTTGGTATATCCTTCCGGATCGGGTGAGATTGTCGACTTCGGGCTCCTGAGGGGTGGTGTCAATGAGAGCATACCCGGGCCAAGTTTCGGTAAAGAGGTCCTGGCCCGATACTTGAGATAGGTAGAAATCTTCAGCATCATCATCCCACACACCGCACACTTCTCTCTCGATTCGATCTATAGGGACCACAGCGAGTGGTGCACCTTGAGGTGTAATGTACACCGTAGGGTCGAAGTTCTTATTTTCTGGTTGGCCGAGAGAGATGTGACAAGAGCCGATTGGGCTCTTGTTGTTGTTCGGTTTGCCAACGTTAGGGAGAGGTATTACTTCATCCTCTATCATGTCCTGGATCGTGTTATTTAGATTCCAGCAGTTTTCGGTGTCATGCCCATTTCCTTGATGGAATTTGCAGTAAGTACCTTCGACCCAATATTTACTTTTGACAGGAGGGTCACGGGTGGGGCCTATAGGCAAAAGTCTGTTAGGTTATGATACATATGACAATTCATAAATCATGCGGAAAAACCATAAAGCCAGGAAAACATATTATTTACACATAATCATTTAGCATAGTTTAGATGCATACTCTTTGTTGCGTGCCTTCCCTAGCTGCGCCCGAACCGAACAAGAACAAGTCTTTAGGACTCCAAGTGTCTTCCCTCCGTAGATAGTCCACAGCACGTCCGGATCCGCCTTAAGATTGACCAACTAGAATCGCCCTTAAGGTACTATTATTTTCGGCACTTTTAGGCAAATGTGTGACTGAATTTTTCTCTCAAAAACTCACTTTGAATACTTGAAAAAAACTCTATGTAAATATGTGACCCTAGGCACCTATTTATAGAGTTATGGAAAAGGATTTGGAATCCTATTAGGATACTAATTTATTTAATTATAACCATACTAGGATTCTAATTAAATAATCATTATCTAATAGTTTTAGGATTTAATCATATTTCGAATCCCGATTGCTTTAGGATTCCCGCACAAGCATTGCACGAGCACCGTACACCGGCGCAAGCCTTGCGGCCCACGCTAGGCGCACAGCGCTCGGCCCACTGCTGCTGTGCTCTCGCTTGCGCGCCCCAGGCCTTGGCTGGGCCTGGCCTTGCGCTGGGCCTGGTCGAGGCTTGGCACGCGATGGTGCGTGTTGGCTCGCTGGGCGATGGCCTGCCTTCGTGCTGGGCCTTCGTCTAGCGGGCCTCGTCCGATGCTAATTCGTACGATACGCTTCCGATTAAATTCCCGATTCCGGAATTCATTTCCGATAAGAACAATATTTAATATTTCCGATTCCGGGATTAATTTCCGTTTCGAACAAATATTTAATATTTCCGTTTCCGGAACTATTTTCCGATTCCGATAATATTTCCGATTCTGACAATATTTCCGTTTCCGGCAATATTTCCGATTGCGGCAATATTTCCATTTCCGATAATATTTTCCGATACGTACCATGTTTCCGATTCCAGCAACATCTACGACTTGGATAATATTTATATTTCCGATGCGATCCATATTTCCGTTTCCGGCAATATCATCGTTTCCGGAGTATTCATTTCTTGCCTGTGACGATCTCAGCTCCCACTGAAACCAAGATCCGTCGATTCCGAATATCCATAGATGGAGTATTTAATGCCATTAAATACTTGATCCGTTTACGTACTATTTGTGTGACCCTACGGGTTCAGTCAAGAGTAAGCTGTGGATTAATATCATTAATTCCACTTGAACTGAAGCGGCCTCTAGCTAGGCATTCAGCTCACTTGATCTCACTGAATTATTAACTTGTTAATTAATACTGAACCGCATTTATTAGACTTAACATTGAATGCATACTTGGACCAAGGGCATTATTTCCTTCAGTCTTCCACTTGTCCTTAGGGACAAGTGTGCATTTCCTAATTCCTTTGTCGCTCGATGCTTGCTCTTGAACATAAGGTAAGAGTTGTCATCCTTATTATGTCCAGAGGTGTTCCTCGGTTTCAGAGTTCAACTGATCAAATAAAAAGATAATCATAGCCTATGATTCATCCGAGCACGGCCATGCATTTCACAGTTTCTAGCTCTCCGAGTGGCCTTGTACAACTTTTAAGCATCTCATCCCGATTTATGGGAGGACAATCCCAATCTTGCGATCTTGAGATTAGACTTCGTTTGATAGGTGATTACCTGAGCGTAGCCTTTATAGCCTCCTTTTACGGTGCGACGGTTGGTCAACGTCAAAGCAACCAGTTCTCAAACAAGTAATCTCAAATCACTCAGGTATTGAGGATTTAGTGTCTAATAACTTTAATGAAATTTACTTATGACAGATTTTCATCTCTTACAGTAAAGTTTCATAGGTCTTGTCCGATACTAGTCTTCCCAAAGTAAGTATCTATGCAAATGATTATGACATTGCCATGTCCACATAGTTCAAGAAACAGAACTACTAGTCATCTTGCATTCTAGTCGTCTAACGTTTTCTATGCGTCCAATTTTATAGAAAACTCCGACTAGGGACCATTTTCAACCTTTGACATTCAAGTTCACTTGATAGACATTTCTTAGTCACAGGACTGGTCCTGACAGTCTATCTTGAATATATTGTCAAATTGAAGGGACTCATCATTTAATACTAAACCAAGATTAAATGGAATATGAAAATACATTTCATATATGATAAATGTTCAACCCCATTGTTTTACAACCATGGGCCTAAAACCCATCTTTAAAACAGTTCATGGAATTCAAAGCTATGCTTGATTTCCAGTGCTACAACGTGAGTGTTGCTTCTCACTTGTTGCATAGGTTTAGTTATCACGCTTTGCCAATCTTAACATCCTTTTCATCGAATGTTCTTCGAGATATGATGATAAGAACTTTTGAGTATGTTTATTTTGTGATCTAGTCTTTCTTGCTACATTAGTGGTTCTACGCATTTTGCAATGAAGAACCATTAAGTCAACAGACATGTGATCTTCCCAAGTTCAATGAAGAACTCATATAAACAACTCTATTTTATTGCTTCTTAGGCAATAATTACTTTTACTTCAACTGTATAGGTTGCTAGTGATGCTTTGTTTGGATCTACTTATCCAAGAAGTTCACAGATATGTGGAAGACTCTCCAACTATATCTTAGAACATAGAAATTATTATTTTAATTTCCCACGCAACAACTCATGGTCTTCAATCCATGTTGCCATTTCAAAACACGATGCTCTTTAGCTCGTCCTTGTCAATGGTTAACTCCAAAGGGTCTTGCTTGATCCTTTGCCAGTGTTTATGCGTGTAGCATCAATATTTAGCATATCTTTATTTCCTTGAATCAAGAACTATTCCTATGTACCTTTTCAAGTACCATAAGTGTTCTTGATCTCAATCTAGTTGATCTTCACTTAGATCAATAGAGATTGGTATATGTTCGTCATGCCTAGAGTCATACGATACGTTTTTGGCGATCCTCATATTATATCATACATGATAAATTCTTTTGCAGAATAATTCCCAATTGAATTCTATTCATGTAACTTTAGCTTATCTATTCAGCTAAATTCTTTGACATATAATATAGGTTAAGAATCTCATTTAGACTCTTTGATGTTTAACTTAGTAAATGCTTATACATAGTTCAAACATCCTTTACTTAGATTTATTCACATGGGTCGAATATCTCTAATGGAGACTTTCGTGTTTGATTTAGTAAATGCCATTACTTAATCCAAAACAATATCATAAGATCTTTGTAAATAGATCTTAATACCCAGTATGTACTAAGTTTCGCCATGGTCCATCATTGATGAATAATCTCAAATCTAAGTCATTAGCATTTGAATGTTATTTTACAATAGAGAGATATGTGTGTGATACACATAGGACCAATTAAGTTTTTATGTACTCCCACTAAACTTCTTATATATCTATAAGAATCATGTATATTTTATGAAACTAAAATACTTATTAGCTTCCCTAAAATACATTTCTAATTCCCAATTGCTTGCTTAAATCTGTACTTAGATTTCATAAGCTAGCTTTCTTTTTCAAGCATTTATTTGGATCCAAAAATCCTATGACATACCATGTACATAGTTTATTCCAACATTTGATTGAGGAATACGTTTTGTCATCCAATTGCTATATGTACCAATATGCAATCATTGCTTGAATTATAGACTTGAGCATTACGATTATGCATGAGGTTTCAACACAATTCACACCATGAATTTGCTTGTAACCTTTAGCAACTAATCTCGCTTTGTGTGTGAACATAATTTCATGTTTGATGGTTTTTATCCTTAAAACAAAATTGCAACCAATAGGTGTGAAACTATTCTTGCAAATCAACAAAATTTCAATTTTGTCATCAAAACATTGAGTATGTTTTTATGGCCTCTAACCATTTAAAACATTTGAGTCTATATATGGCCTCTAACCATTTTAGGGAATCTGGGTTTCGTCATAGCTTTCTTATAAGTCACAAACTCATTAATCTACATGATAATAGTTTGACTGCAAGTTGTAAGTTTCTTCACTATCTAATAGAAGAATTGCATAGTTTCAGTGACCTGAACTCCATGTTTCTTCACTATCTAATAGAAGAATCTCATAGTTTCAGTGACTTGAACTCTATGCCTACAATGGTATAGAACATCAAACAACAGAATATCAATAGCCACTTAAAAGTCCGTTGAATATTCTGTTCTCCTTGAAGCACTTGTAAAGTCTTCTAAGAGATGTCTATTCTTTAAAACCCACTTCTAAAGTCCTTAAAGAATACGTGTTCGGATTTTCTAAAGAACTTCGAAAAGCCTCCGGAATGTCCGTTTATGTTTGTTGTTCGACTCGAAGACTTTCGAGGTCTATTTTCTCCCACTTGTCATTTTGGAAACGAATCTCCAAAAGGACATTATTTCGAGCAAACAAACATTATGTTCTCAAAAATTCGTGGTTGAAACAATACCCTTGTGTCTCATTTGAATAAATCACAATGAAACATATATCTATACTTGGGCCGTAGTTTGTTGAATAACAAACACTAAGCTCCCACTGAGTTTAGGAACTCTTTAGATATATTATGAAAAGATATTCTGAAATTACTTTTCAATAGCTTTGACGAATTTGGTTTAGTTTGGTGGTAGTTGAGCATTTTGTTTTAGAAATTATAGGAAAATTCTTTATGATTCATCATTGATCGAATCAAGTACTAATCGACTTCGATCATTCCAACTTAGATATGCCATATCTTATGGAGCTAGATTGTGAATTTTATTTCACACAATCATTGATGATCATTCTTGACTTAAGTAATCATGAACATGATCTAACCTAGATCTTTATGATTTCTTGACAAGTGGATTTTATACTTCTGAATCTTTGAACTAGCCAAACAGATTCAACTTATATCACATTTGAGTAAATAAACGTATATTCACTCAAATCCATAAAGTCATAAAATCTTTCTTTAGCTTTGAACTCTATTGTTTAGGCGTTCTAACAATAGTTCATATCTTTTGTTACTTTCAACAAGTAAGACTAGTTGTCTTAAATTGATCTAGAAATCAATCAACTTTCAAAAGTCTATCAAAATAGAGCTTTTGAATGTTAACTTGTTGATATGGTCTAAGCAACAGTGCCAAAGATTAGTGGAACTCAAATCAAGGGGTTGATTTGAACCTAGTAAAGTTTTTATTGTTAAAGAGTTGTTTGTTTTAATCAAGCATATTGACTCAACCCGTAATTGACCATTTCATTCAAACAAACATTGTTTTTGTTTTTCTTGAATGTGAGTCTTTCTGTGTTTGAAAACAGAAATTTAGGTATGCTGATTATGGAACAAAATAGCCATTAAGTTCCAGCCTTTGAAAGGACTTAAAACAAACTAGATGACCCTACAACTAATGTAGCATTGCCATGCTTCATTTCTCACTTGTAGGTCATTAGTGTAGCCTAGCTTCCATTGTTTGAGTTATTACCGAAGTAAGAACCTCAAGCGGTATATGATACCAAGGAAGTTTGATTGCTAGGTCACTTCTCTTTAAACATAAATTTATAGGTAGAACCGGAATCGTAAATTCCTTTCATTTGTTCCTTTGTTTTCCTATTTCTTGTACCATTTCTTATAGTCTTAAGAATTGATTTCTTTAGTGTTGACTTTTATGCTTTGTTAGACATGTCCAATGTCACCAACAAGGTTTTTTTTTACCATTTTAATTTATGTTGAATATTTTGTTTCAACTAGATGATCTTACCAGAAGCTTCTAAAGTTCTCTAAGTATCGATCTATTCGAATGTCTAGGGACTAGACTCATTCGAGAATTAAATGGAAAAAAGATTTTAGGTTGTTAACCATTAGTAAAGCTGAGCGTTTAAACTCAATGCTTTATGATCTCAAAACTACAATGTATTTTGAATTCACAAGCACCAATTGGTTTGCCATTCGATTTTGATACTCGAAAACAACCATAAAAGTCGCTATAAGAAACGTACATTTTAAATTGCTCATTTTCTCTCATTTCCGTGAATCGTTTCTTGGATTCACTACCAATCGAGGAAATTTACTGTTACCTTTCTAAAAGGGTTTACTGCAGTGCAATATATTTAATTATAAACAATAATTAAAACATTCATTGAAGCATGCAAAGTCTAAACATTTATCATGAATAATAACTTGAAAATTAAAGCAATCATGCAATTCAAACAAGTTATTAGCATTTTATTCGAATTTATTGTTCCGGCAGGTGTGAATAAAATGATTCCAAGATCCTAAAATCATTGAAGAACTAAGCACAGTTTGTCGACTTAATCCTAAAACATCTTAGGTAAGCAAAAGCCTTTTGCTAATAGTCTAGAAACTATTCTTGGTTGATAGGTACGTCTAAGAACTTATTAGGTAAACCTATCGATTTTGCCACGACATAAAAGGACTCCTTACTTATATCGTTGAGTTTCACCAAAACTAACATGTGCTCACAATTATTTGTGTACCTTGCCCCTTTAGGACCAATAAGTAACACCTCGCTGAGCGAAAATTATTACTAGATTGATGTAAAGGATATCCAAGCAAGTGTATATTTTGGCATGGCACCTTTTAACTCAATTTTTAGGTTTGGAACTTAAGGCTCTTACTATGTTGGTTAGATTTTAAGTGAACTAAAATCCTTAATCATGCAACATAATCAAGCTTTTGATCTCATGCATTTTAAGACATGCATAAGATAAATGTGATCTAGTATGGCCCGACTTCATCTTGAAGCTTTAACTTCAAAGTCCGTCTTGAAAATCTCCGTGAGAGGCACCATTTTTTTCAAATAGGATAAGCTATAATTAAAACTAATTACAACTATTTGATGGTACGCATACCATATTTGAATTGAAAAACAACTTTGGTACTTTAGACCAATTACATTCAAATTAATGGTACGCAGACCATATTTTCTATCCTATTTGGGCCATACTAGTCACTTCATAACCTGCAAAACAGTACATATACAATATATACCATTCACCCATTCATTATCATGAATGGGCCACATAGCTGGTTAGTAAAACACATTATGCATCACGTAAACATTTGCAGCAATTAATCAAGGGCACCAATAATCTACCAATTATTCAGTCCTTATTAATTCTAATCAAGTTGTTTTAACCTTAAGGATTTGTAGACCTAATCAAGAGTTTATGACTAAAAGGGCTCCCACTTAAACCAATAAATTCATATGCTTTACTAATTTTAAACATAAAAATGTATTTCTAGTCTAACCAGAAACATACAAATTAAATTAAAATTTAAAGCTCATATAAATTTATAATTGAATCCAAAAAGTTTAATTTAATTTCAGTCGTATTTAAATTAATTCATGATTTTAATTTTAGTAAAATAATTAGAATAAATAAAATTTATTATAATTACAATATTCAAAACTAAAATCCAAGAAAATAATTTAAATTATTAATTTTAAAATTAATTAAAATTACGTAAACTGAAAATTTCAAATTAAAATTTCAAAACAATCTAATCGCAACGCAAACAACCTACGCAACGTACGCCCATGGGCCACACGCACACAGCCATCGCTGTGCGCGCAGCCCATGCGCTGCGTCGCATCGCTGCTGCTGCTTTCCTTCGCAAAGCATCACGCGAGCTGGTGCTTGCTGCGCGCGCGCCAACGCTCGATGCACGCGAGCCATCGCTCGCTGCGTTCGCTCGCCAGCGCTCGCTTGATGCGAGCCAGCGCTCGCTGTGCGCGCTCGCCAGCGCTCGCTGTGCGCGCTCGCCAGCGCTCGCTGTGCGCGCTCGCCAGCGCTCGCTGTGCGCGCTCGCCAGCGCTCGCTTGATGCGAGCCAGCGCTCGCTGCGCGAGGCATCGACGCTGGGCGCAGCACTCGTGGCACGCGAGCTTGCGCTTGCTGCGCGCGAGGCAGTGCGCGTTGTGGCGCAGCTCGCTTGCTGCCCACACGCGACTGCTGTGCCTTGCATTCGCCCTCGCCCATTCGTCCATTGCTCATAGCCCACGACACAAGGCAGGGCTGCTGCCTTGTGCTCGTGCACCATGGCCTTGCTCATTGCATTCGTGCCGCATGGGCGACGAGCTCCCTTGCTCGTCGTCACATGCCCGCACTATACAACACCCCTTAAGGGTAACACGTAGCGTCCATTGCTTTGTGCGTGCAAATTATATGAACGAATCGCATAAAATTTTAAAAATTTATATTTAAAAATTAATGACAAATTAATAAATAATATTAATTTCATAATTTTAGGGCGAAAAATCGAAAATTTATTATTCAATTGATCCTCGATTAACATGGATTCAAGTCTAGGTCATAAAAATTTAAAATTTAACATAAATTTACAATTTTTATGGTGGTTTTTAATCATAGGTATCTAATTAAATTATAATTAATTATGAAAATCAAATTAATTCTAAATTATTCTAATTTTCAACAAATTAATCATAATTACAAATTAGATTGCATAATTAACAAGGCTAGGCATTCAAACTTGTTAAACATATACAGTAGGTCAATCAAAAATTCAAGATTTATCAACAAGAATCGCAAATATTTAATTTAACATCTTAAATTTACGAAATTTTGCATTCGAAAAACTAAAACCTTCGAAAAGTCATAGTTAGGCTTTGAATTTGAGAATTCTGGGTTCGGCAGAAAAAGACTATTTTTGTCAAAATTTTAGAATGCCTTTTACATGCGGAATTGACACAAAAATCACTCGATTTGGATGAGTAACGAAGAAACTGCCGAAAAAATGCGTACGTATAATTAAATAAACGCAATTTGCAATTAATTAACAATTACGAAAATTAATCACCCCTTTTAATTCTTGCAAATTTGTAATATTTAACCATGTTCATGCAATTTAGATTATGAAAATAATAAGAGGCTCGTGATACCACTGTTAGGTTATGATACATATGACAATTCATAAATCATGCGGAAAAACCATAAAGCCAGGAAAACATATTATTTACACATAATCATTTAGCATAGTTTAGATGCATACTCTTTGTTGCGTGCCTTCCCTAGCTGCGCCCGAACCGAACAAGAACAAGAACAAGTCTTTAGGACTCCAAGTGTCGTCCCTCCGTAGATAGTCCACAGCACGTCCGGATCCGCCTTAAGATTGACCAACTAGAATCGCCCTTAAGGTACTATTATTTTCGGCACTTTTAGGCAAATGTGTGACTGAATTTTTCTCTCAAAAACTCACTTTGAATACTTGAAAAAAACTCTATGTAAATATGTGACCCTAGGCACCTATTTATAGAGTTATGGAAAAGGATTTGGAATCCTATTAGGATACTAATTTATTTAATTATAACCCTACTAGGATTCTAATTAAATAATCATTATCTAATAGTTTTAGGATTTAATCATATTTCGAATCCCGATTGCTTTAGGATTCCCGCACAAGCATTGCACGAGCACCGTACACCGGCGCAAGCCTTGCGGCCCACGCTAGGCGCACAGCGCTCGGCCCACTGCTGCTGTGCTCTCGCGCGCGCGCCCCAGGCCTTGGCTGGGCCTGGCCTTGCGCTGGGCCTGGTCGAGGCTTGGCACGGGATGGTGCGTGTTGGCTCGCTGGGCGATGGCCTGGCTTCGTGCTGGGCCTTCGTCTAGCAGGCCTCGTCCGATGCTAATTCGTACGATACGCTTCCGATTAAATTCCCGATTCCGGAATTCATTTCTAATACGAACAATATTTAATATTTCCGATTCCGGGATTAATTTCCGTTTCGAACAAATATTTAATATTTCCGTTTCCGGAACTATTTTCCGATTCCGATAATATTTCCGATTCTGACAATATTTCCGTTTCCGGCAATATTTCCGATTCCGGCAATATTTCCATTTCCGATAATATTTTCCGATACGTACCATGTTTCCGTTTCCGGCAACATCTACGACTTGGATAATATTTATATTTCCGATACGATCCATATTTCCGTTTCCGGCAATATCATCGTTTCCGGAGTATTCATTTCTTGCCTGTGACGATCTCAGCTCCCACTGAAACCAAGATCCGTCGATTCCGAATATCCATAGATGGAGTATTTAATGCCATTAAATACTTGATCCGTTTACGTACTATTTGTGTGACCCTACGGGTTCAGTCAAGAGTAAGCTGTGGATTAATATCATTAATTGCACTTGAACTGAAGCGGCCTCTAGCTAGGCATTCAGCTCACTTGATATCACTGAATTATTAACTTGTTAATTAATACTGAACCGCATTTATTAGACTTAACATTGAATGCATACTTGGACCAAGGGCATTATTTCCTTCAAAGTCGACCCGAGTGGGGCAAACTTTCGATCTCGGACCCATCTTCCAGGGCTTCTCCGGGCGGGGGTCTCCTCTACGGCATGGACTTCTTGGGCTTGAGATGTGTGGCCCCTGTTGTAGGTGTTACTTTTGTATGCGGGCTTGCTTTGTATTTTTTTTGCGAGATCATCCTCAATCTTTATTCCCACATCATAATCTCTTTTGAAAGTATCAAGGCCCAGGTACCTAAGGTGTTGTCTGTAAGGCGGGTCCAGGTTGTCAATGAATTTTTGGACCAATTCTGTTTCGGGAGGCCTATTGATTAGTTGGGCCGCTTGGTCCCTCCATCTAGCAAAGTAGGTTGTGAAACCTTCATTTTTCTTTTGGAAGAGGACTTCCATCTCGCGCATGGTGACTTGAAAATCCATGTTCGACGAGTATTGCTTGATGAAGACATTGACAAAGTCCTCCCAAGTGGGGAAGAGCTTAGGGTCCTGGTGGTAGTACCATTTGAGCGGCACAGGTTCCAAGGACAAAGGAAAGGCAGGTAAATGCATGGACTTGTCCACGCCTTTCAAGTTCATGGCATTCACAAAGCTCAAGAGATGATCACGGGGATAGTCCGTGGCTTTGAATTTCGGTAAGTCAGATGAACTAAACTTTTCTGGTACTTTGCCAGGAAAAGGTTCAGGATCGAGGGAGAAGTACTTGCTCCCCATGGTTTGCTGTAGAACCATTTTTTCAATCCTCTTCTCGTTATCGAGGTCGTTTTTGGCTTGCGCAGCTGCTAAGGCTTCGTTTTCCATTTTCAGTTGGCTCATGAGTTGGGTCATTTGGACCATCCGGTCTCGCAATTCTTCGATGGACATGTTTGGGTGTGCGAATCGAGGTTGGGGAAGCGGAGATCCTTGAAAGGGGGAATGACGGACAGAGCTTGGAGTTACTAAACCTTGCGTTGCTGATGTATCTTCGAGACGCACTAACCTTTGATTTTCAGATCGGCACCAAGTGGCAGGACCAGCCCTATGCATAAGATAAGCTAAAGTTTAGGCCCCAAAGTTTTAAGCATTACTAAGTCTAGACTTTTGACTCTCTCTATTGGTTTTTCGTTCTCTCTTCTGTTGGTACACTTTTTGGTTTTGTTTTTTCTTGCTCATTCTTTGGATTTTCGAAACACTTGCCCGTGTGACATTCATAGTTATTAGCATGCTCGGCTTTGGTGCTGAACATTGTCGTCGTAGGAGGCCTAACAACGACACGAAGAGTTATTTATTACTATTTTTTTTAGTCGCTTTTAGAATCGGGTGCCTTTTCATACGCCCTCGCAGCAATTTTTTTACGAAAAGTTTTTTTTTTTTTTGCTACGTATTTTCTTTATGCGCGGGCACCGAGGCTGCTGTGCCTGACCAAAAGGCCAGGCAGCAACTTCGGCGCCCAGCGAAGGGCGAAGGGCGTGAGAAATACTGGCGCCCAGACAGGGGCGTTGAAAATGCGTCCCTGGCTGGTCCTCGACTTCTGTTTGCGTATATATTTTCGTTTATGCGACTTTGATTTTGCGTGCTTGCCTAATAACGTCCTTTACGCGTTGTGCAGCGTTTGTGGGATTCGTTACGGGCCATCCCGAGCGTCGCTTACTTTTGTGGCGATCGTTCGGGTTTGCGGAACACGTATTTTGGTATAACTCTTTGGCCAATTGGTTTATGAATGTTTGGGCAACTTTTAAGGTCGTTGGTTTTCTAGCATTATTTGTCACACACAATCACATAATTCGCTACACATAACTAACATTACATCATGAGGCAAAATAATAATATGTCATGTAGTTTATCATAGGCTTCTATGGGTATTATTTGCGCCGGCTTGGTACCGCTTCTATCGCAGATCCAACACATGCCCCGGTCGAGGTAGTGCCTTCAACAGACTAATTTTGCTCAAGAGGCCAATCACGATGTAAGCCAAGGGGGCATGCACCAATGAGAGGGACCTAGTGGGCGAGCGATTGGGTTTGGGACGGGTGTACTACTAGCAAAAAGTGCCGAGTGGACAGCATTCGAAGCGTATGCACCCCCCAGTTGGCTATGGGTATCCTTAGTCCCAATTCCCAAGATGAAACATCCAAGGGAGCCAAGATTCGTTATGCGGTTCTGTCCGTTCACATTAATATGCTGATTTTCAGGTCGTCCCAACTTGATGGGGAAATAAACGCGGGGTAGGATCGTTTCACCCTTCGGCTATTTTGATTACCTACGAGCACGAGTATTTCCTTCACTATCCCCAGCGGAGTCGCCACAGTGAGGGGGGTCGAAAAAGCACGAGGCTAATGCGTGACCTCGTCCCTCGTGGGCGTGACGTTTCTTTTTGTCAAATCAAGTGTAGTTGGATTTCCTGTGAGTTTACACCCAATTGACTAGTAATATAGGAGTCGCCATTCAGTTTTTAACGACATTGAGAAAAACTGACAAAACCCGGTTATCGTGACATAAAGGGAGTGCAATTATATTTGACCACGACGGCCATAGGTTCCCTTGTGATCCCTGGTGTGGGAATCGCTCAACGTACACCCGCATGGTAGAGATTAAGGGTTCGGGGACTGTAACTACCGAGAGGAGTACTCGCTCTTCGATAACTCCAGAGGCAGGATATCCTTACTAGCTCAGCATAAATAATTGAAGGGACATGCGTTAATTATTAAACTAATCTTAATTGATTTTAGCAATATGCAACACATAATACTAGATCGATCGCGATTATCTTGTTTAGATTGATTTAAGGGACCTAGGATGATAGTTCAATTGTCCAAGATATTATCTTTGTTAGGCGTGATAGAACAACCAGATTAATAGTTTAACAGTTTTATAAAAGGGCGAGGAAAGCGATTAAATCATGCGAAGGGACACATTACGACGCACCCTTGAGAGGTGCGTCATGGTTCTCAGAAAACTAACCACTTTGGCTTTGCTATTTCTCCTTTTATTTAACAAATCTCAAGTTTGCGGGCTTAATTCTTCAGCTACAAGGGACAGGATACGTTCTGTTCGATTTATGGATCGATTGCGACAGAACGCGGGATCAATTTCGCAGCGTGAGGCTTAGGCTTAGGGGTTGGAGTCAATACTCAGAATATGAATTGTGTGTTCTTTTCACGTCGAATTTGGGGCTGTATTTATAGGGAAGAGTTCGTGGAAAGATAGAATTTTAGAGCACTAATCCAAGAAGAATTAGTAGAGAACACGTACCCAGGTAATTTCAGCGCCCAGGGCTGGGCGCCGAAGATTTCGGCGCCCAGAGCCAGGCGTTGAAAATAGGGTCTGGGCCGTATTTCCTTGTCAGATTTGGACTTGTGGAATACGGAGTCTTTGAGACTTATCCGAGTCTTTTAGTGCGTATTAACTTTATGAAGGAATGCGTCTGGGCCCGTTACGAACTCTAGGTTCGTTAGTATTTTAATTAATACGTGACTCTTATTTTCGAATTATACTAGGAACAGGATTCCTCTTGCAAATTATATCTCTTTTAGGATTTATGTTGGAGTGCAACACCTAATTCGGACAGGTTTCTATCTTTTATGTCTTGCCACTTTTAGCAACTACCCATTACGGCAGTTACTATTTTTAGCAGGTTTCTATAAATAGCAGGTTCGGGTGATATGAAAAGGGTGATCGAGATTCGTTGTTTTATAGGAGATGCGTTGCCAAGTGAAGATTTATGTTCTCATCATCGAACCTTCCCTTTCGGGAATGGGGACAAAAGTAGGTGTCTACACCCTTTCCCTTGCTTTTTGTCTTTCGACGTCAAAGCAACAACCCAGTGGAGCATTAAGCTTTAGATCCTCAAATGAATTTACCAATTCAAAAACATTTTGGTCGACATGTTAACCACCAAGTTAGAATCTACCACGACATATATCCCTAAGATGCCTTAGGAGTGCCCATGGCTCGTATGCAACGAACCTTGCACTCCAATCATTAGGGATAGAGCCAAGAATAAGATCCATCACTAGCGACATGTGGTTCGCCCACGCACAGTGCTTTTCTGGAGTCATATCCTTTGAGTAATAGTTGGGGATGGGATGGTCAACTACATATTCAATGTTGTTCCACCTGAGGACTTGCCGAAGCTTCCTCTCCTAATCAAGAAAGTTTGATAGGTTCAATTTTACATCCAGAATTGATAGTTACTTTGAGTTTTGTTTTGATCGCGGCCATTTTGATTACTACAATCGAAAAGAATTTGCAATAAATAACCATTCATACAATTCAATAACTTTGAAATAAAAGCAAAAACATGCAATCATTAAAGCTATTAAAACATTTCATTCATGCAAAAAGCAAAAAACATGGTCCAAAATGAATGAAACGATTCCAA
Source organism: Spinacia oleracea (assembly GCF_020520425.1). Classification (NCBI taxonomy): domain Eukaryota; kingdom Viridiplantae; phylum Streptophyta; class Magnoliopsida; order Caryophyllales; family Amaranthaceae; genus Spinacia; species Spinacia oleracea. The sequence goes on along the minus strand of NC_079490.1, from coordinate 106,008,003 downwards.
GACCTCAAAAGTCCTAAATCCTTAAGCAGCTTTAGCATGTCTTAATTAGTATAAGATTTCAGGTAAGTAAAACCTATTGCTAGTAATCTCCAAATTACTCTTGGTTAATAAATTAATGCCATAATTTATCCCATTGCCACAACTTAATGCCATTGTTGTTTGAGTTGTAACCACAATCAACGTGCTCCTTTAGGACGCCTTACCACCTAAGTCAACTAAAATAGCACCTCGCTTTAGCGTAAACCTACTATCTTAGATCCCTAGATTTTTGTAAGTGTTGATTTGGAAGGCAATTTTTAAACGCAATATTACTTGGACCTAGTTGTTTCTATGTTTGTTCGATTATTTAGTGAACTTAAAACTAATCGATTCATAGGAAACAACCTGTTCATGCAAAGCATACATACATTCATACATTCACGCATAATATATATATATAGAAGTGCATAAATAAATGGTGATCTAGTATGGCCCAAAACATCTTGTCTTGAAGCATCCAATCTTCATCACCTCCTTGTTAGCCTGGCATCGTCTTGAATCTTCATTCAAATGCTAACTTAAAGTTCTAAACTTAGAAATTCTTGAAAATAATAAATTACATCAAAATTTCTATGGTACGCAGACCATATTTAAAACTTTACATTCAAAGATAGAACGGTACGCAAACCGTATTTAACTATCCTAAATTGGCCATACTAGTCACTTGGAGTACCTGCATTACATAAAATATATATTCTATGCATTCACCCATTCGTGTGCTAAAACGAATGGCTCATATTAATATGCAAGTATTTACGTGAACTAATTAAAATTCACGTTCACATAAACGCGTCCTAAAAGATTAATCAATTTCCAAATTATTAATCCTTAGACGTTCTTCTAATTAAATTGAATTTAATTAAAATAATGCGACCTACGAAGATAATTAAAAATAATTATTTCATTTTAATTTCATTTAGTGGCTCCCACTCAAACCAATAATTATTCCGGATAGTTAATTATGAAATATTAAATTAAAACTCGCGGCCCGGCCCAAGTAAATAAAATATTAAAATTAAATATCCCGTTAGCCCAAATTAATGCAAATATACGAAGCCCAACGAAATAAACAATTTTCAACGAAAAAAGTCCGATTACGAAGTCGGGCTAGGCTTGCGCCCAGCCCCATGCCTTGCGTGAGGCCCAAGAGCGCACGAGCAAGGCTCGCACACCCCCAGCCCCGCGCGCGCATCGCGTCCCCGCAGCTATGCTGCCCCTGCGTGCTTGTTGTGCGTCGTGTGTGTGCTGGACGTCGCATGGCTCGCGCCTTGCTTCGTCGCAGCCCCGCAAGCAATGCCGCTTGCCCCTTCCCTCGCCCAGCGCGCACGAGGCATGTAGCGTACCTGCTGCTACCCGTGTCGCATGCGGCTCGGCCTAAGCACAATAGCCTCGCATGGCTCGACGAGCCATACGTCCACCATGCTCATGTTCGTGCCTTTGGTTCGTGATACGGATTAACTTAATTAAAATTTAATTTAATTTCACGAACTTGCATTAATTTTATTTTTCAAAAAGTTACGATTTTTATTTTCGAAAAACAACGATTTTTAACTATTTAATAAATTCCAACGACAATCCAATTTCGTAAAATTATTAAATCAAGGGCTAACAATATTCAAACTTTTAAGAACGAACGAATCAACATTTAAAGTTTGAACTTTTAATTAATAAAATCCGAAGCTTTAAATCGTTCATAAACAATTAAATTTCAGATTTTTAATAATTTAGTTTAAGTGCGATTAATATTAACGAAACCATTCAAAATTTTAATCCAATAATTTTTAAAATTAGCCACTGACCCATGAAATTATATCCCCTTTCCCAATTAACCGAATTATTAAACCAAAATTAACTAAAATTCAATTATGGTTGCAAATTTTACGAATTGGGGAAAGGCAAAATTAGGGTTTATTCTTATCCGAAAAATATGAAATTTTTATCATAGATCAAGAATATACCCAGAAAGATTGTTTCAAAATTTCAAGCAATTCCGAATAGTTAAGGTCGACCTTTTAATTGAATTACCGTCCGACACTTTTAATTTTTAATGAAAAATTAACAAAAACACCCAAAAAACGACACTTCGAGGCCTGTTTTTGCAATTCCGTTCTCATGAGTTGATCTTAGAAAATCGTTTTCAATCAAATTAGGGTTTTAAAACTTGAAAAAACGAATATTTTTGATTTCGGACCTGATTATTACGCAATTCATCCAATAATTCGTAAAAATTCCGAAAATTCAACAAAAAATTCAAATATTTCGACAGATGCAAAAACAATAATAATCATGCTAATTCATGCTTTGAATACATAAGGCTCATGATACCACTGTAGGGGAATACAGTTAAACATAATAACATGTGCGGAACAATCCCCAAAGTCAGGAAACATGTATAAAGCACAGATTAAGCAAACTTACATTCGAAGCGTGTTTTCGACAATAATATGTCAACGAACACGAACAAAGAACTCCACTTGTCGTTCCTCTACTTGGTTCACCGACACGTTCAGATCCGTCTTGATTATCGTAGCTTAGACAATCGATCAAGATACTTTGCTTTTGGGAAGAACTCACTTTGGAGGCACAGAGAGAATTAAGGTTCTCTGTGTCTAGGGTTTGAGTAATATGAATTGTGTGTTGTTGGAAAATAAAATATGCCTATTGTATTAATGATGTAACCGGCCAAGAACCAAGGGCCCTTGTCCACCCACATCACGCAAGCCACGGACCGCACCGCACAGCCCCGCCCAGCGACACACTGCAGGCCGAAGCCCACAGCGCGCGCACCGAGCAGCTGGGCCGTGGGCCTGCTTGCTCGAGCTGCGTTGCTTGCTGTGCGTGCTGTTGCGTGCTCGCCCAATGGGCTGGCCTTTCTCGCCTTTGCTCGCGAGCTTGCTGGCTCGTTGGGCCTTGCACGCTTACGTGCTTGGCTCGACGGGCCGGCAACTCCGATGCCCTTCGTATTCGCGATTTAATATATTTCCGATATATTATTTATCGTTTCGTATACGACGGATCACCGTCGTACGATACGATTTATTCGTGTCGCCCAGCTTACGAATATTCGCGATACGATATACGATTCCGACAAAGGTCGTATCGTATAATACGTTTCCAACTAATTCCCGAAAAGCTATTTAATGAATTTCCGATTCATTTAATCCGGTGATCTGTTACGTGTCATTGGTGTGACCTTGTAGGTTCAGTCAAGAGTAAGTTGTGAGTTCAATATCCATTAGAACTCACTGATCGGAAGCATTGCTCCAGCTAGCTGTTCCGATCACTTGATCTCACTGAATTAATTGTTCGCAATTAATCTGAACCTTGGTATTAGACTTAATGCACCTTGGGTGAAGGACATATTTCCTTCAGTTCATTTGTCATGCGCCATTTTGCTTAATATTGGCAAGGTAGTTAGTTGGGGAGATCGAATTTTCATTTTTGCAAGACTAGAATAATTAGTGTGGCTTTCCTCTTAGTGTGTATCGCTTTACCCCAATGGTAGCCTTATGGCATGCCGATTTGAGTATTTCCATGGTTCGTCATGTTGCATTCATGGAAAATCTTTTAGTCCGTACTTAGGAGTACTTCAAGGAGCGAGTGGCTCGAGAGGACTATGATAGTCGTGACCCAATGTGATCATAAGCCTTGAGGCCATTAATATTTTTTTTTTTTTTTGTTTTTTGCCAATGGTATTGACACCTTAGGCTCACTTTAGGGGTTGTGCGACTATGGAGGAATGATTTTCAGAATGTGACTGTTTCCATTTTGCAAATACTTGAATTACATAATATATTCTTTTTATTGGTGAGAAAGAGTATTGAGGCCGTAGATTCTTAGCAAGGGATGACAATTACATACGGGTGCTTATTGATTTCTTTTAAATGTTAGGAAGGGAGACTCAATATGGTTTAACCTTTTAACTTGCAGAACGGCACCAAGCATTAGAACCGATTCTATGTATAAGACAACTAAGACTTAGGATTTAGATTGTACTTTGGCATAGCCTAGTCTAGACTCGGATTTATTTATTTTTTATTCGAACATTATTTTTCCTTGAAAACTTTATTCGAACATCATTTTTTGAATACTTTGCCCATGTGACATTCAAGGTCATTTAATCAGCGTGCTCGGGTTTAGTCCCGAACATAGTCGTCATAGGAGGCCTAGTGACGACACAATGAGTTGTTTAGTTTATAAGTCGTGTTTCAAAGTCGAGTGCCTTTTATCCAATACGTCCTTGCAACAGATTTTTCGCTCATTATTCATCTTTTTTATGCGCGGGCACCAAAGCTGCTGGGCCTGACCTGTAGGCCAGGCAGCGACTTTGGCGCCCAGGCTGGGCGTGGAAAATGATTGGCGCCCAGCCATGGGCGTTGAAAATGCGTCCCTGACTGGTACTCGTATTTTGTTCGCGTATCCTTTTTTCGTATATACGACTTGATTTTGCGTGTTTGCCTAATAATGTCCTTTACGCGTTGTGCGGCGTTGTGGGATCCGTTACAGGCTGTCCTGGGCGTCGCTTATTTTTGTGGCGATCGCCCGGGGTTGCGGAACACGTATTTTGGTACCACACTTTGGCCAATTGTTGTTTATGAATGTTTGGGCAATTTTTAGGGTCGTTGGTTTTCTAGTGTTATTTGTCACACACAACCACATAATTCGCTACACATAACTAACATTACAACATGAAGCAAAATAATATGTCACGTAGTTTATGATAGGCTTCTGTGGGTAATATTTGTGCCTGCTTGGTACCTCCTCTATCGTCAATCCAACACATGCCCCGGTCGCGGAAGTGCATTCACGAGCGAATTTCGTTCCAGGAGGCCAATCACGATGTAAGCCAAGGGGGCATGCACCAATGAGAGGGACCTAGTGGGCGAGCGATTTGGTTTGGGATAAGTGTACTACTAGCTGTGAGGGGGTCGAAAAAGCACGAGGCTAATGCGTGACCTCGTCCCTCGTGGGCGTGACATTTCTTTTTGTCAAATCAAGTGTAATTGGATTTCCTGTGAGTTTACACCCAATTGACGAGTAATATAGGAGTCGCCATTCAATTTTTAACGACAATGAGAAAAACTGACAAAACCCGGTTATCGTGACATAAAGGGAGTGCGATTATGTTTGACCACGACGGCCATAGGTTCCCTTGTAATCCCTGGTGTGGGGATCGCTCAACGTACACCCGCAAGGTAGAGATTGAGGGTTCGGGGGACTGTAACTACCGAGAGGAGTACTCGCTCTTAGATAACTCCAGAGGCAGGATATCTTTACTAGCTCAGCATAAATAATTGAAGGGACATGCGTTAACTATTAAACTAATCTGAATTGATTTTAGCACTATGCAACACATAATACTAGATCGATCGTGATTATCTTGTTTAGATTGATTTAATGGACCTAGCATGATAGTTCAGTTGTCCAAGATATTACCTTTATTAGGCGTGATAGAACAATCAGATTTAATAGTTTAACAGTTTTATAAAAGGGTGATGAAAGCGATTAAATCATGCAAATGGACACATTACGACGCACCCTTGAGAGGTGTTGAAGGAAATAATGCCCTTGGTCCAAGTATGCATTCTATGATAAGTCTAATAAATGCGGTTCAGTATTAATTATATACCTAGCTAGAGGCCGCTTCAGTTCAAGTGGAATTAATTATATTAATCCACAGCTTACTCTTGACTGAACCCGTAGGGTCACACAAATAGTACGTAAACGGATCAAGTATTTAATGGCATTAAATACTCCATCTATGAATATTCGGAACCGACGGATCTTGGTTTCAGTGGGAGCTAAGATCGTCACAGGCAAGGAATGAATACTCCGGAAACGATGATATTGCCGGAAACGGAAATATGGATCGTATCGGAAATATAAATATTATCCAAGTCGTAGATGTTGCCGGAAACGGGAACATGGTACGTGTCGGAAAATATTATCGGAAATGGAAATATTGCCAGAATCGGAAATATTGCCGGAAACGGAAATATTGTCAGAATCGGAAATATTACCGGAATCGGAAAATAATTCCGGAAACGGAAATATTAAATATTTGTTCGAAACGGAAATTAATTCCGGAATCGGAAATATTAAATATTGTTCGTATCGGAAATGAATTCCGGAATCGGAAAATTTAATCGGAAGCGCATCGTACGAATAAGCATCGGACGAGGCCTGCCGGACGAGGCCCAGCACGAAGCCAGGCCATCGCCCAGCAAGCCAAGCGCGCCGCACAAACAGCCACGCCAGGCCCAGCGCAAGGCCAGGCCCAGCAGGCTGCGCGCAGCGCGCAGCGCGCGCGGGCGCTGAGTGGGCTGCTGCTCGCGCGCACGCATGGGGCCCATCGTGGCTGCCGTGCGTGTGTGTGCAAGTGTTTGTGTTCGTGCACGTTTCCTAAAACATGCAGAGTTCGGTTAATGATTAAATTCCTAATTCTATTTGATAAAATAATTAAATTAGAGTTCTTGTAGGATTCTAGGTTTAATTAATTTGTATCTGAATAGGATTTCGATTCCCTTTCCATACCGCTATAAATATGAGGCTAGGGCTCACAATTTATAACACAAGTTTCAAAGTATTCAAAGTGAGTTTTTGAGAGAAAAATTCAGTCACACATTTGCCTATAAAGTGCCGAAAATAATAGTACCTTAAGGGCGATTCTAGTTGGTCAATCTTAAGGCGGATCCGGACGTGCTGTGGACTATCTACGGAGGGACGACACTTGGAGTCCTAAAGACTTGTTCTTGTTCGGTTCGGGCGCAGCTAGGGAAGGCACGCAACAAAGAGTATGCATCTAATCTATGCTAAATGATTATGTGTAAATAATATGTTTTCCTGGGTTTATGGTTTTTTCCGCATGATTTATGAATTGTCATATGTATCATAACCTAACAGTGGTATCATGAGCCCCTTATTATTTTCATAATCTAAATTGCATGAACATGGTTAAATATTACAAATTTGCAAGAATTAAAAGGGGTGATTAATTTTCGTAATTGTTAATTAATTGCAAATTGCGTTTATTTAATTATACGTACGCAGTTTTTCGGCAGTTTCTTCGTTACTCATCCGAATTGAGTGATTTTTGTGTCAATTCCGCATGTAAAAGGCATTCTAAAATTTTGACAAAAATAATATTTTTCTGCCGAACCCAGAATTCTCAAATTCGAAGCCTAACTATGACTTTTCGAAGGTTTTAGTTTTTCGAATGCAAAATTTCGTAAATTTAAGATGTTAAATTAAATATTTGCGATTCTTGTTGATAAATCTTGAATTTTTGATTGACCTACTGCATATGTTTAACAAGTTTGAATGCCTAGTCTTGTTAATTATGCAATCTAATTATTAATTATGATTAATTTGTTGAAAATTAGAATAATTTAGAATTAATTTGATTTTCATAATTAATTGTAATTTAATTAGAAACCTATGATTAAAAACCACCATAAAAATTGTAAATTTACGATAAATTTTAAATTTTTATGACCTAGACTTGAATCCATATCAATCGGAAATCAATTGGATAATAAATTTTCGATTTTTCGCCCTAAAATTATGAAATTAATATTATTTATTAATTTGTCATTAATTTTAAATATAAATTTTAAATTTTTATGCGATTCGTTCATATAACTTGCACGCACGAAGCAATGGACGCTTCGTGTTACCCTTAAGGGGTGTTGTATAATGCGGGCATGCGACGACGAGCAAGGGAGCTCGTCGCCCATGCGGCACGAATGCAATGAGCAAGGGCGTAGTGCACGAGCACAAGGCAGCAGCCCTGCCTTGTGTCGTGTGCCACGACCAATGGACGAATGGGCATGGGCGTAGGGCGAGCCAAGGCAGTCGCGTGTGGGCAGCAAGCGAGCTGCGCCACAACGTGCGCTGCCTCGCACAAGAGCGCGCAGCCTCGCGCGCAGCGAGCGCAAGCTCGCGTGCCACGAGCGCTGCGCCTAGCATTGCTCGCGCGCACAGCGAGCGATGTCGCCCGCCCAGCGAGCGATGTCGCGCGCCCAGCGAGCGATGGCTCGCGCGCCCAGCGAGCGATGGCTCGCGCGCCCAGCGAGCGATGGCTCGCGCGCCCAGCGAGCGATGTCGCACGCCCAGCGAGCGATGGCTCGCGCGCCCAGCGAGCGATGTCGCGCGCCCAGCGAGCGATGTCGCGCGCCCAGCGAGCGATGTCGCGCGCGTACTGCGAGCGATAGCCCGCGTGCGATGAGCGCTGGCGCGCGCAGCGAGCACCAATGCGTGCGGAGGCTTGCGATAGGGATGCAGCAGCTATGCGACGAGCGCATGGGCTGCGCGCACATGGCCAGCAATGGCTGTGTGCGTGCGGCCCATGGGCGTGCAACGCGTAGGGTGTTTGCGTTACGATTAGATCGTTTTGAATGTTTAATTTGAAAATTTCAGTTCACGTAATTTTAATTAATTTTAAAATTAATAATTTAAATTATTTTCTTGGATTTTAATTTTGAATATTATAATTATAATAAATGTAATTTATTCTAATTATTTTACTAAAATTAAAATCATGAATTAATTTAAATGCGACTGAAATTAAATTAAACTTTTTGGATTCAATTATAAATTTATATGAGCTTTAAATTTTAATTAAATTTGTATGTTTCCGGTTAGACTAGAAATACATTTTTATGTTTAAAATTGGTAAAGCATATGAATTTATTGGTTTAAGTGGGAGCGCTTTTTAGTCATAAACTCTTGATTAGGTCTACAAATCCTTAAGGTTAAAACAACTCGATTAGAATTAATAAGGACTGAATAATTGGTAGATTATTGGTGCCCTTGATTAATTGCTGCAAATGTTTACGTGATGCATAATGTGTTTTACTAACCAGCTATGTGGGCCATTCATGATAATGAATGGGTGAATGGTATATATTGTATATGTACTGTTTTGCAGGTTATGAAGTGACTAGTATGGCCCAAATAGGATAGAAAATATGGTCTGCGTACCATTAATTTGAATGTAATTGGTCTAAAGTACCAAAGTTATTTTTCAATTCAAATATGGTCTGCGAACCATCAAATAGTTGTAATTAGTTATAGCTTATCCTATTTGAAGAAAATGGTGCCTCCCACGGAGATTTTCAAGACGGACTTTGAAGTCAAAGCTTCAAGATGAAGTCGGGCCATACTAGATCACAAATATCTTATGCATGTTTTAAGTTATTTATTGCTTTAAATATGTCTTAAAATGCATGAGATCAAAAGCTTGATTATGTTTCATGATTAAGGATTTTAGTTCACTTAAAATCTAACCAACATAGTAAGAGCCTTAAGTTCCAAACTTAAAAATTGAGTTAAAAGGTGCCATGCCAAAATATACACTTGCTTGGATATCCTTTACATCAATCTAGTAATAGTTTTCGCTCAGCGAGGTGTTACTTATTGGTCCTAAAGGGGCAAGGTACACAAATAATTGTGAGTACATGTTAGTTTTGGTAAAACTCAACGATATAAGTAAGGAGTCCTTTTATGTCGTGGCAAATTCGATAGGTTTACCTAATAAGTTCTTAGACGTACCTATCAACCAAGAATAGTTTCTAGACTATTAGCAAAAGGCTTTTGCTTACCTAAGATGTTCTAGGATTAAGTCGACAAACTGTGCTTAGTTCTTCAATGATTTTAGGATCTTGGAATCATTTTATTCACACCTGCCGGAACACATAATTTGCATAAAATGCTTAATAAACATTGAATTATGCATGTATGCTAGAATTTAAGTTTATTAAGAGAAACTGTGAATGGTTATTTATTTGTTTATTCTTTTCAATTGTAGTTTTTAATATGGCAAACAACAATTCATTCAACATTCGATCAATTCTCGAAAAGGAGAAGTTGAACGGGAAAAACTTCCTTGACTGGCAAAGGAACTTGCAAATAGTTCTTATGCAGGAAGAAAAGGAGTATGTCCTAGATGAGGCGATGCCCGAAGCTGCAGGCGACGGGGTCACTCAGGCAGCCCTCAATCGTTGGATTGATGCCAACAAGGATGTGAAATGTCTAATGCTCGCCACCATGAGTGCGGATCTGCAGAAAACGTTCATCAACTCAGATGCTTTCACAATCATCAGTGAGTTGAAGAACATGTTCCAAGATCTGGCTCGAGTCGAAAGATTCGAGACTCATAGGCAAATTCTTGAGACCAAGCTTAAGAAAGGCGAGCCCGTAAGTCCACATGTTCTCAAAATGATTGGACTCATTGAGAATATGAGTCGGCTGGATCAGCAATTTTCTCAGGAAATGGCTATAGACACCATCCTCCATTCTCTTCATAGCGGGTATGATCAGTTCAAACTGAACTACAGTATGAATAGTCTGGACAAAACGCTCACTGAGCTTCACGGTATGCTGAAGACCGCTGAAAAGACGCTCAAAAGTGATAAGCAGGATGTGCTTATGGTGCGTGGGGGCAAGTTCAAGAAATCTGGAAAGAAGAGGAATGCTAAGAAAGGTGGCAACAAAGCCAGCCCAACTAAGCAAACTGGCGCCAAATCTGCAAAGAAAAAGGTCAGTCAACCCACTTCTGAATCCGAATGCTTCTACTGCAAGAAGAAGGGGCATTGGAAGAGAGATTGCTTGAAGCTAAAGGAAGATCAGAAGAACGGAACAGTCGTTCCATCTTCAGGTATTTTCGTTATAGACTGTATACTTGCTAATTCAACTTCTTGGGTATTAGATACAGGTTGTGGCTCACACTTATGTTCCAATCCACAGGGACTAAGAAGAAGTAGAAAGTTAAGCAAGGGTGAAGTCGACCTACGAGTGGGAAATGGAGCACGGATTGCTGCATTAGCTGTAGGAACTTACTATTTGTCGTTGCCCTCCGGGCTAGTTTTGGAACTGGAAGAATGTTTCCATGTTCCAAGTCTTACTAAAAACATCATTTCAGTTTCTTGCTTAGATGCTAAGGGATTTTCCTTTATAATAAAAGACAATAGTTGTTCGTTTTATTTTAAAGAGATGTTTTATGGATCTGCTAGATTAGTCAATGGACTTTATTTATTAGATCACGACAAACAAGTATATAACATAAATACCAAAAAGGCCAAAAAGGATGATTCAGATCTCACCTATCTGTGGCATTGTCGATTAGGCCATATAAACTTGAAACGCTTAGAAAGACTTCAAAGAGAAGGAATTCTAGAACCATTTGACTTAGAGGATTATGGTAAATGCGAATCATGTTTACTTGGCAAAATGACAAAGCAACCTTTCTCTAAAGTTGGAGAAAGAGCAAATGAACTATTGGGTTTAATCCATACAGATGTATGTGGACCAATGAGTACAAATGCTAGAGGTGGTTTCAGCTACTTTATCACTTTCACTGATGACTTCAGTAGGTATGGTTATGTCTACCTAATGAAGCATAAGTCTGAATCCTTTGACAAATTCAAGGAATTTCAGAGTGAAGTAGAGAATCAATTAGGCAAGAAGATTAAGGCACTGCGGTCTGATAGAGGCGGTGAATATCTGAGCTATGAATTTGATGACCATCTGAAAGAATGTGGAATTCTATCAGAATTGACTCCTCCTGGAACACCACAATGGAACGGTGTGTCAGAACGGAGGAACAGAACCTTGCTAGACATGGTCAGGTCAATGATGGGTCAGGCCGAACTTCCATTAGAATTTTGGGGACATGCACTAAATACAGCTGCACTCACTATAAATAGAGCTCCGTCTAAAGCTGTCGAAAAGACTCCATACGAATTATGGTTTGGAAAGCCTCCAAATGTGTCTTTTCTTAAGATTTGGGGATGTGAAGTATACGTCAAACGATTAATTTCAGACAAACTTCATCCAAAATCTGACAAATGTATCCTTGTGGGCTATCCAAAGGAAACAAAGGGGTATTACTTCTACAATACATCTGAGAACAAAGTGTTTGTTGCTCGAGATGGTGTCTTTTTGGAGAAGGATCACATTTCCAAAATGACAAGTGGGAGAAAAGTAAACCTCGAAGAAATTCGAGTCGAACAACAAACTCTAGAGAATGCTCAAGATGACATTCAGGATGAAACTCAGAGATCTTTAGAAGAATCTGGTGAGAATCATGGTCAATCTAGAAATGTTACCCCGCGTAGATCGCAAAGATATAGATCTCAACCGGAAAGGTACTTAGGTATTTTGACGAACGAGAGCTATGACGTTCTATTACTTGAAAGTGATGAACCTGCGACTTACAAGCAAGCTATGACGAGCCCTAGCTCCAAGCAATGGCAAGAAGCCATGCAATCTGAATTAGACTCCATGTCTGAAAACCAAGTATGGGATTTGGTCGATTTGCCAGATGGCTACCAAGCCATTGGAAGCAAATGGGTTTTCAAACTGAAAAAGGACAAGGATGGGAAACTTGAAGTTTTCAAAGCTAGATTGGTTGCAAAAGGTTACAGGCAAGTCCACGGTGTGGATTACGATGAAACCTTTTCACCAGTTGCAATGCTAAAGTCTATTCGAATAATGTTAGCAATCGCTGCATATTCCGATTACGAAATATGGCAGATGGATGTCAAAACTGCTTTCTTAAACGGCGTTTTAACAGAAACTGTGTTTATGACACAGCCTGAAGGTTTTGAGGATCCAAAGAATGCTAAAAAGGTATGCAAGCTAAAGAAGTCAATCTACGGATTGAAGCAGGCATCCAGGAGCTGGAATATACGTTTTGATGAAGCAGTCAGTGACTTTGGTTTCATCAAGAACGCGGACGAATCTTGTGTATACAAGAAGGTCAGTGGGAGCAAAATTGCTTTCCTAGTATTATATGTCGACGACATATTGCTTATCGGAAATGACATTCCTATGTTGAACTCTGTCAAGATTTGGCTTGGGAAATGTTTTTCGATGAAGGATCTAGGAGAAGCACAGTACATATTGGGCATCAAGATTTACAGAGATAGATCTAAAAAGATGATTGGACTTAGTCAAAGCACTTATATCAATAAGGTGCTTGATAGGTTCAAGATGGCGGACTCCAAGCGAGGCTACCTACCCATGTCTCATGGAATGACTCTAAGCAAGACTCAGTGCCCAAAAACACTTGATGAGCGTACACGAATGAATGGGATTCCATATGCATCATTGATTGGTTCAATAATGTATGCTATGATATGTACACGCCCGGATGTTGCGTACGCACTCAGTGCTACGAGCAGATACCAGTCAGACCCAGGAGAGGCGCATTGGACTGCTGCCAAGAACATTCTGAAGTACCTGAAAAGGCGCAAAGATGACTTCCTGGTCTATGGTGGAGATGATGAATTAATTGTTAAAGGCTATACGGACGCAAGTTTCCAAACCGACAAAGATGATTTCAGATCACAGTCTGGGTTTGTCTTCTGCCTCAACGGAGGAGCAGTAAGCTGGAAAAGTGCTAAGCAAAGCACCATTGCGGATTCTACAACTGAAGCGGAGTACATTGCTGCACATGAAGCAGCAAAGGAAGCTATATGGCTAAGGAAGTTCATAGGAGAACTTGGTGTAGTCCCCTCCATTAAAGGACCAATAGCCCTGTATTGTGATAATAACGGAGCTATTGCACAGGCAAAAGAGCCTAGACACCACCAGAGAGTCAAGCATGTACTTCGTAGATTTCACCTTCTACGAGAGTTCGTTGAAAGAAAAGAAGTCGAGATAAGCAAAATTGGAACTGATGACAACATATCAGATCCATTAACTAAACCTCTGCCGCAGGCGAAGCACAACTCGCACACTGCAGCTATGGGAATCAAGCATATTGGAGAATGGCTTTGATGTCTCTGTTTAATGTTTTAAAGTTTTAGAGTTTAAATCTTTGTAAAACATTATCGGTTAATCATTCACAATAAATGAAAAGAATTCATTTTTCCATTTAATTTGTGGTTTATTAAATGATGAGTCCCTTCAATTTGACGATATATTCAAGATAGACTGTCAGGACCAGTCCTGTGACTAAGAAATGTCTATCAAGTGAACTTGAATGTCAAAGGTTGAAAATGGTCCCTAATCGGAGTTTTCTATAAAATTGGACGCATAGAAAACGTTAGACGATTAGAATGCAAGATGACTAGTAGTTCTGTTTCTTGAACTATGTGGACATGGCAATGTCATAATCATTTGCATAGATACTTACTTTGGGAAGACTAGTATCGGACGAGACCTATGAAACTTTACTGTAAGAGATGAAAGTCTGTCATAAGTAAATTTCATTAAATTATTAGACACTAAATCCTCAATACCTGAGTGATTTGAGATTACTTGTTTGAGAACTGGTTGCTTTGACGTTGACCAACCGTCGCACCGTAAAAGGAGGCTATAAAGGCAACGCTCAGGTAATCACCTATCAAACGAAGTCTAATCTCAAGATCGCAAGATTGGGATTGTCCTCCCATAAATCGGGATGAGATGCTTAAAAGTTGTACAAGGCCACTCGGAGAGCTAGAAACTGTGAAATGCATGGCCGTGCTCGGATGAATCATAGGCTATGATTATCTGTTTATTTGATCAGTTGAACTCTGAAACCGAGGAACACCTCTGGACATAATAAGGATGACAACTCTTACCTTATGTTCAAGAGCAAGCATCGAGCGACAAAGGAATTAGGAAATGCACACTTGTCCCTAAGGACAAGTGGGAGACTGAAGGAAATAATGCCCTTGGTCCAAGTATGCATTCTATGATAAGTCTAATAAATGCGGTTCAGTATTAATTAACAAGTTAATAATTCAGTGAGATAAAGTGAGCTGAATGCCTAGCTAGAGGCCGCTTCAGTTCAAGTGGAATTAATGATATTAATCCACAGCTTACTCTTGACTGAACCCGTAGGGTCACACAAATAGTACGTAAACGGATCAAGTATTTAATGGCATTAAATACTCCATCTATGAATATTCGGAACCGACGGATCTTGGTTTCAGTGGGAGCTAAGATCGTCACAGGCAAGGAATGAATACTCCGGAAACGATGATATTGCCGGAAACGGAAATATGGATCGTATCGGAAATATAAATATTATCCAAGTCGTAGATGTTGCCGGAAACGGGAACATGGTACGTGTCGGAAAATATTATCGGAAATGGAAATATTGCCAGAATCGGAAATATTGCCGGAAACGGAAATATTGTCAGAATCGGAAATATTACCGGAATCGGAAAATAATTCCGGAAACGGAAATATTAAATATTTGTTCGAAACGGAAATTAATTCCGGAATCGGAAATATTAAATATTGTTCGTATCGGAAATGAATTCCGGAATCGGAAAATTTAATCGGAAGCGCATCGTACGAATAAGCATCGGACGAGGCCTGCCGGACGAGGCCCAGCACGAAGCCAGGCCATCGCCCAGCAAGCCAAGCGCGCCGCACAAACAGCCACGCCAGGCCCAGCGCAAGGCCAGGCCCAGCAGGCTGCGCGCAGCGCGCAGCGCGCGCGGGCGCTGAGTGGGCTGCTGCTCGCGCGCACGCATGGGGCCCATCGTGGCTGCCGTGCGTGTGTGTGCAAGTGTTTGTGTTCGTGCACGTTTCCTAAAACATGCAGAGTTCGGTTAATGATTAAATTCCTAATTCTATTTGATAAAATAATTAAATTAGAGTTCTTGTAGGATTCTAGGTTTAATTAATTTGTATCTGAATAGGATTTCGATTCCCTTTCCATACCGCTATAAATATGAGGCTAGGGCTCACAATTTATAACACAAGTTTCAAAGTATTCAAAGTGAGTTTTTGAGAGAAAAATTCAGTCACACATTTGCCTATAAAGTGCCGAAAATAATAGTACCTTAAGGGCGATTCTAGTTGGTCAATCTTAAGGCGGATCCGGACGTGCTGTGGACTATCTACGGAGGGACGACACTTGGAGTCCTAAAGACTTGTTCTTGTTCGGTTCGGGCGCAGCTAGGGAAGGCACGCAACAAAGAGTATGCATCTAATCTATGCTAAATGATTATGTGTAAATAATATGTTTTCCTGGGTTTATGGTTTTTTCCGCATGATTTATGAATTGTCATATGTATCATAACCTAACAGGTGTGTCATGGTTCTCAGAAAACTAACCACTTTGGATTTGCTATTTCCTTTTTTATTTAACGAATCTCAAGTTTCCGGGCTTAATACTTCAGCTACAAGGGACAGGATACGTTCTGTTCGACTTTTGGATCGATTGCGACAGAACGCGGGATCAATTTCGCAGCGTGAGGCTTAGGCTTAGGGGTTGGAGTCAATACTCAGAATATGAATTGTGTATTGTTTCACGTCGAATTTGGGGCTGTATTTATAGAAAAGAGTTCGTGGAAAGATAGAATTTCAGAGCACTAATCCAAGAAGAATTAGGAGAGAACACGTACCCAAGTAATTTAAGCGCCCAGGGCTGGGCGCCAAAGATTTCGGCGCCCAGAGCCAGGCGTTGAAAATAGGGTCTGGGCCGTATTTCCTTGTCAGATTTGGACTCGTGGAATACGGAGTCTTTGAGACTTATCCGAGTCTTTTAGTGCGTATTAACTTTATGACGGAATGCGTCTGGGGCCGTTACGAACTCTAGGCTCGTTAGGATTTTAATTAATACGTAACTTATTTTCGAATTATACCAAGAATAGGATTCTTCTTGCAAATTCTATCTCTTTTAGGATTTATGTCGGAGTGCAACACCTAATTCTGACAGGTTTCTATCTTTTATGTCTTGCCACTTTTAGCAACTACCCGTTACGGCAGTTACTTTTTTTAGCATGTTTCTATAAATGGCAGTTTTGGTTGAAATGAAAAGGGTGATTGAGATTCGTTATTTTATAGGAGATGCGTTGCCAAGTGGAGATTTTTGTTCTCATCATCGAACCTTCCCTTTCGGGAATGGGGACAAAAGTAGGTGTCTACACTAGCGAAAGTGCCGAGTGGACAACATTCGAAACGTATGCACCCCCCGGGTGGCGATGGGTATCCTTATTCCCAACTCCCGAGACGAAACATGCCAAGGGAGCCAAGATTCGTTATGCGGTTCTGTCCGTTAACATTAATATGCTGATTTTCAGGTCGTCCCAACTTGATAGGGAAATAAACGCGGGGTAGGGTCGATTCACCCTTCGGCTATTTTGATTACCTACGAGCACGAGTATTTCATTAACGTCCCCAGCGGAGTCGCCACTGCGAGGGGGTCGAAAAAGCACGAGGATAATGCGTGACCTCGTCCCTCGTGGGCGCGACGTTGTCAGATCAAGTGTAATTGGATTTCCTGTGAGTTTACACCCAATCGACTAGTAATATAGGAGTCATCATTCAGTTTTTAACGACAATGAGAAAAACTGACAAAACCCGGTTATCGTGACATAAAGGGAGTGCCATTATGTTCGACCACGACGGCCATAGGTTCCCTTGTGATCCCTGGTGTGGGGATCGCTCAACGTACACCCGTAGGGCAGAGATTGAGAGTTCGGGGGACTGTAACTACCGAGAGGAGTGCTCATCGATAATACTCCAGAGGCAGGTTATCCTTACTAGCTCATCATAAATAATTGAAGGGACATGCGTTAAACTATTAAACTATTCTGAATTGATTTTGGCAATATGCAACACATAATAGTAAATCGATCGTGATTATCTTATTTAGATTGATTTAAGGTACCTATGTCCAAGGTATTATCTTATTAGGCGTGATAGATCAATCAAATTAATAGTTTGACAATTTTATAAAAGGGTGATAAAAGCGATTAAATCATATGAGGGACACATTACAACGCACCCTTGATTCTCAGAAAACTAACCACTTGGCTTTGCTATTTCTCCTTTTATTTAGCGAATCTCGGGTTTCCAAGCAATGTTCCAGTATTTAGGCTTAATTCATTAAGCTGCAAGGGGCAGGATGCGTTCTGTTCGACTTTTGGGTCGATTGCGACAGAAAGCCGGATTAATTTCGCAGCGTGAGGCTTAGGCTTAAGGCTAGAGTCAATACTTAGATTATGGAATTGTGTCCCTCTTTCACGTCGCTTTTAGGCTGTATTTATAGGAAAAGAGTGTGTGGAAAGATAGATTTTAAGATACGAATCCAAAAAGAATCCGGAGATAAAACGGCCCCAGGCACTTTCAGCGCCCACGGCTGGGCGCCGAAGATTTCGGCGCCCAGATCCAGACGTTGAAAATGGGACCTGGGCCGAGTTCTTTGTCAGATTTGGACTCTTAGAACACGGAGCTTTTGAGATTTATCCGAGTCTTTTAGTGCGTATTAACTTATGACGGAATGCGTCTGGGCCCATTACGAACTCTAGGTTCGTTAGGAATTTAATTAATACGTAACTCTTATTTTCGAATTATACCAGGAATGCAAATTCTATCTCTTTTAGGATTTATGTTGGAGTGCAACACCTAATTATGACAGGTTTCTATCTTTTATGACTTTGCCACTTTTAACAACTACCTTTTACGGCAGATACTATTCTAAGCAGGTTTCTATAAATAGCAGCTTTGGCTGAAATGAAAGGGTGATTGAGATCCGTTATTTTATAGGAGATGCGTTGCCAAGTGGAGATTTATGTTCTCATCATCGAACCTTCCCTTTCGGGAATGGGGACAAAAGTAGGCGTCTACAGGACCCAAGGGGAAAATTCAAACCCAACTGGGCAGGCCCATACATTGGCAAGAAAATCCTCTCTAGGGGAGCAGTCAAACTAACAGACATCGATGGAACAGAATTCCGATCTCTGACAAACCTCGATCAACTCAAGAAGTTCTATTTCTAAGTTCTTTGTTCAAATTCAAGAATCCAATTCAAAGTGTTGTAAGGGTTAGAACTACGTCCGGCCTGATTCCTTAACGGGACACGTAGGCAACCTCATTTCGAGGCCCGGCTACTTTAATACAAAAAAACAATTAAAATTTCCTCAATTAAGGGCATCCTAAAAATCAAATCAAAATTCAAAATTCAATTGTTGTTGTCTTTATTCCAAACGTGCCAATTCAAAGCAAAGCATGTTCAAGCGGAATTTAACACAATTTGGCTCTAAGGCCTTCAACGCTAATTTAAATACAAGGTTAGGATCAAGTGAAGCAAAGTTCAAAAGCCTTTTTACTTCCTAAACACATTTTCTAAACACATTTTTCAAACACAATCTTAAAACACAATTCCTTCTAATACAACTTCAAACACATTAGCCGACAAAGATCTAGGGTCGGGCGACTATTCTCTTGAGTCTAGGCACCTTAAGTACTATCCCCTGGCTCCGCCTGCAATCAATCATCAATCTTCCCCTTGCCCAAGCGGCGGGAGTAGGAACTTGCTAGTCCTCCAAGATGGGAGGATGACGAACCTCCTTTGGACTCCGAACGGTCAAGCACCGGACGGGCCACACTCCCGTCACCTTCCTCATAATCAGTTGATGCAGGGCGCCTAGCTCTAGAACCTCGGACTCTAGCTGATCCGGAGAGAGAAATGTCCCTCTGGCTTGGGCCATTCATCCAACCAATGTACCCTACAGACAGAGTATCAGGCTTGGGCGGGTATTGAACACTCAAGAATGGTTTGGTGACCCAATACCGCCTCCAAACTTCAAGTCGATTTGCATTCAGCGCAACAGGTTTCGGGTTCTCTTTAGTACAGTCCGCGATCTCCTGTTTCAAGCCATACTGTCTCATCACTCGAGCGGGAGAGTAGAAGACCAGCATTGTGAGGCTTGGCACCCTCAAAGTAGTAGAACCTGGGGCATGTCTCATAGCAGCAATTCCCCACCTAGGAACTACCCACCTTATACAAGATCCAATTCCAGAAAGTGCGCTTCGCCACTCATCCAAAGAAAGTCGGCCATATACCATGCGCCGCACAGTGAATCCCTTTCTATTATAGCTTTCCATGTTCTCCGGTGGTGCCACCAGCATGAGCCTCTCCATAAGCCAGAGCTTGGAGAGTATACAAGAAAAGAAATTCAATATTCAACCTTCAAAATGCAAGTACAAGTTCAATATACAAGAAAGCTCCAGATCCTTACTTGGAGTAATACCGGACTTCCCGACGGCAAGGAAGAGGGGTCCGACTTCAGCATGATAAGGCCCATCAATGTTTTGCCAATCACGAGCGGCATTGGGTCCCGACCACTAGCAAACTGCTCTACAATCTCTATTAGGGAGGCATCACCATTGCCAAACCCCTGTTTCGAAAAGAGGAAGCGAGCTAAGATATAAAAACTCAAGGCCCTCAAGCGGAAAGCCTTGGGAACATCAAGCCCAGCAAAATAGGTGACAAGGAGGGACAAATCCACCCCTCTGCCATATACAACAGCACTCAAAAGTGGGGGCTTCAAGCCCAAATATCTTTCAAAACCCAAGAAAAAGTGTTCTTCAACACTGGGCATGCATGGCTCCGGCATAATGGGCCACCCCAATATGGCACTAAATTCCCCAGGGAGGGGACATACCTCATTATTTCTGAAACGGAAGACATGCTGATTTGGATCCCAAGCCTCTAGAGCAGAAAGAATGAAGTGCACATCAAGCTTTACAAATAGAAAGGAGGCGAGCACCCCAAGATGCAGGACATCGAGCTCCCTCTTCTCCAATTTTCCTAGCAAACCGAGCCATGAGTTCAAGGCATTTTTAAAAGACATAGCCATATTCTCTCTTCTTTTTCGTGAGGAAGCAGTATGCAAAAGAAAGCAGGGAAGGATTGTTGCAAAGGAATGATCCGACGAGTCCCCTATTTATACAAGAGTTGGCTTGCATGTCAGCACACTGGCGCCAGGCGCCGAGCCCTGCGCCAAACGCAAGGGCCTGCAACGAAGGACCAGGCCACCGTCCTCTTTTATGACTCTGAGTACACACCCTTTCGTGCTTCAGACAACAGAGTACAACCTCCATTATTCAAGATTTCAAAGTTGCAAGCCGCGTAATTTCAAGCAGTCCGAGTCAGCGCTTCGGGCAGATTTTGGGTCAATTTATTCAAAAGTCAAGCATTCTAGTCCTAGATCGGCATCCTAAGTCGAGTCTGCATATGCATAGCAAAAGTTGAATATACTTTGACTTGCGCTTTTCCTAACCAAAAAAACCTCAGTCAAAGTGGGGGCTTATAGTGGGTATATACACCCAAAAAAATGGGCAAATTTTTTCAAATTTTTTGCAAATTCTTCATGCATGCATATAGCTGCAAATTTCAAAGGCACACAAGACGCATACAAGTTAAAATTTTCAAACATACAAAAAACAAATCTTCAAAATTCCAAACCAATTCAAGGTCAAAACCATACAACCATACAAAATTCAAGTTCCAAACCATACAAATACCATCCATACAAAAAATCAAACCAAGGCAAGCTGGAACTCGCTACCATGCAGGGTCAGTCGGAGTTATCGTCAGCCGTAATGTCAACCACAGGCTCTTTACCCCTGTTGCGGCTCCGGTAACGCTCCAGATCCCGATCCAGCTCTGTCCCGGGGGTACCAGGCTCCTGCTCCGAGATACGAAGAGTGCCAGGAGAAGGATAAACTCCCTGCTGAGGGGAAGGGTACTGATAAGGCGGCGGCATCCCCGTGAACTGGTGCGGTGCCCCAAACATCTGGGCCTGACGCATCCTCTCCATCTCCTGCCAGTAAGTCCAAGCATCCGCACCCTAAGGCTGAGGACCGCTCCCTCCGAAGTAGAAACCAGGAGGAGGAACAAAAGGCCTCAAACTGCTCGCACCCTCAAAAGAATGCCTTGTGGGATCAGCATATACAAAAGGGACAACTCCCCTATCAGCATCAGAATGCCGCTGAAAAGTACCAGCATGGGACCCCTGTCCCAGAACCAAGCTTGGTCCTTCCTGCCTCAACGAAGTCTCCGCCTGGGGCTCCCTATCGACGGAACCTCTGCAACCTCGACGGCGCTCCTATACAAAGTACAAATTTCAAGAATTAACATCCAAGTTTTGGTTTGTTAAAATACAAATTTCGAAGTCAAGGAAAGAACCTCTCTGTCCCGGCCAGAAAGCTTCTGGGTCAGCTTGGCACAATGCCTCTTCAAAGAATCAATCAAAAGCATCCAGCGGCGCACTCTCACCCGAGGCGCCTGCATACAAAATTCAAGATCAATTTCCAGATACAAGATTACAATCAATTTCAAGCAAATTAAAGTACTTACAGCTGCATAATGCTCAGGTACAGCATCATACGATCTCCGGTGCAGAGGAGAAGCTACAGGGATGGTCACCTCCAACTGTTCCCCGTCCGAGTTCTCATAGCGGATAACCCTATCAGCATAGGGAATGTCCTCAGGATCAACCTCCTCCTCCTGCAAACAATCAAACCATCATACAAACATACAAACTTAGAGACATACAAGAATACAAGATACAAGATTCAAAAGCTCACCGGCAGTACGAAGCGTACAGGTGGAGCAAGTCTCCCCAGAAGGTCCTCATAGCGGCCCCTCCTATCTACAAAATTCTCCCAAGGGAGGCTAACAGCATCACCCCTAGCAGTCAAATAAAGTTGGGCGAGTTTATCGTCTGGCGCCAACATGCACTCCGGTGGGTCCTTAGGGACAAGCATGTCCCCCGCACTGTGCTGAAGGGACACGCGCTCCCCCAAGTACCACATATGGCGGTAATCGCCCGGGAGCAAGACCCGCCTCGAAGACAAGAAATGGGCCCGAGCGGCCAAAACGGGTATAGGCGCGTCAGCAAAAGGACGCCAAACCACCTACAGAGCAGACAGTTCAGGCAACTATGCAAATACAAATACAAGAGAACAAAACAGTACAAGAGTTTACCTCATTAACGGGTAAGACCTGCCAAGCTCTGCGGGAGGCCGACAGAGGCACCCTCCTGCGCACCGCTAGTATCCAAGAGGCAGCATACGGGTAAGCCGCATCTCAAGTACGATCCGGCGTCAAAGTCGGAAAGAGCTCGTACATCCAAATCTTTCAAAAGCAGACAAAGCATCAGTCAAATTCAAGATACAAGCATACAAAATACAAGGAGTCCCATATACCTCCAGCACACTCAACGAAGCAGCAATGCTCGGTTCTCCCTCGGGCGCAGTCCGAGAGGCCCACTTCATCTCATACAAGAGGTGGCCGTATGCCATACCACCCCAGTTGAGGCTCGAAACAACCCTCAAATCCTGCAAAGCTGTCAAAAAGCCGATGTGCACCCGGCTGTTCCTGCTCGGGGCCATGACTCTGCTCACCAGAGCCAAGAGGAAAAGGCGAACCCTCTGCTCCGCAGATATGCCTACACTACGGATAGCATCCATGATCACCGTCACAGAAGCATGAGTGTCATCATCCGCCAAATCAACAACAGGGCCGAGCAAGTCCCTGGTAGTATTCGAGAACCACTTCATCCCAGAATCAAAAATCACGTTCCTCTCGGAAAAAGGAAGGCCCGTAATCATGGCGAACTCGAAAGGGGTAATGGTGATCTCCCCCCATGCCAAATGAAAAGTGTTGGTTGTATCCCACCGCCGCTCCAGCAAATCCTGTAGCCGGGGTTTGATCCCCGTTCTCCTCGGAGTAACTCCCATGGCACGCCAGGAATCGACCAGGCCCGTCTGCAACCAGATTCCTATAGCCTCCTCGTCAGCACGTATGGCTTGAAAAGCCTTCTGAAGCTCCCCCAAGGACCAAAAGGTGCGCAACGGCTCTCCATCGGCCTATGGATGAACGAATCAGTTCAAACCCTATACAAGTTCAAGACACAAATTCAAAGCACAGTACAAGACTCACCAAGCCAGCGCGAGGCCGCTGAGACAAATGAATGTCCGGTCGGAACACTAGATCGGAAGGACTCCAACCAGTGCCAACGAAAGCTGGTAGTCTCTGGGGAATCATGCCCCCCTCCGGCACATTTGTGGCAGCCGCTTCATCATCCGAAGCATCCTCCATGGCAGCTCGAACCACCGAGCGTTCGACAAGCTTTCTTTGAGTGTGACAAGACATACTAAGTCATGTAAAATACAAAACATCAAGATTCTAAACTGGGGGCTATCCTATACTAGCCCGTACAAAAGTCAAAATTCAAAAATCCCACCGGCGGTACAAACCCAACCAGGGACCTCTACACCAATGCCTAGGCTATCCATGCCGAAGCAGGTATGCAAAATTCTACACCAACGCCTAGGCTATCCATGCCAAAGAAGGTATACAAGTTCTACATCAACGCCTAGGCTACCCATGCCAAAGCAAATACAAGTTCAAGAAAAAAAATTCCAAAAAATTCAAAAATTCAGGACTACAAGTTCCAGCAGTTCAAGTTCGAGTGGCTATCAAACAATTTTCTAAGAGATTCAAGAAGCCTACTATCATGCAATCATCATATCAACAAGCATTTCAATGTACAAAAAAATCAAAACTACATGCAATCCTAGAATTTATTTCATAAGCAAAACATGAAATACTTACATGGGCAAGGCAAGAACAAGACCAAGGGAAGACAATTCGGCCTTTGAGAGAGAAAGAAAGCAAGAGAGTGAGGGATTGCTCCTCAAATGGCACGACAATAGGCGCTTATATAGCGCGGCCCCGCATCGCACGCCGAGCTTAGCGCCCAGCGCTGGCCTGCTGCATGCGCAGGAATCTTCAGCGCGCGGTCTCCAGTGCTGGTTGCATGTCCTTTGCTGCTACGATTTTCTGCACCAGGCATCAAACATCAAATCGGGCTACTTTCCAAAAATGCGGGTATATACCTGTATCTCCAAGTACGAACACATGAACATTTCAAGAGTACAAAGTCCAAAAAATACAACAATTTAGGCGTTCGACTCCCAACGGACCCAAGCTCCAGGAACGTCAGCCGAAATTTCAAAATCTCAAGGGCCAGTAAAAAGCTCTTGTCCCCAGTGAAGCCAATCCCCAAGGGATTAACTCCGGGTATTCAAAAAAATTCAAAGTTCAAAATTCAAGAATTCGAAATTCAAAATTTTTGATGCCAAGCTCCGTTCTAACCCAAAGACGAAAGAACAGTACAGGTACAAACCGGAGTCGTCACAGCCGAACGGAGGTACCGGCGTACAAAGAGTGGTCTTGATTGCAAAACATCTTGACCATTACTCCCACAAGGCTTTCACCACTTACTATTTCAAGGTTCAAACGCTGCATATCCTTACACAGCTCGTTAGCAACGACTAACGCATTAACACTATGACTTGATTTCCTACTCAAGGCATCCGCAACTACATTGGCTTTTCCCTCATGGTACTGGATATCCAAATCATAGTCCTTAATTAACTCCAACCACCTTCGTTGGCGCATATTCAAATCCTTCTGCGTGAAGATGTACTTAAAACTTTTGTGGTCCGTAAATATCCTACACTTCACACCGTACAGATAGTGTCTCCATATCTTCAATGCAATCATTATAGCAGCCAGCTCTAAATCATGGGTAGGGTAATTGGATTCATATGGCTCCAATTTCCTTGATGCATACGCAATAACCTTCCCGTTCTGCATCAATACACACCCTAAACCATTCTTAGAGGCATCACTATACACGTCGTATGCACCACTTTCATCTAGTAAGGTTAATACTGGCGCGGTTGTCAATCGCGTCTTTAAGGCTTGGAATGCTTCCTCACACTGGTCACTCCATTCAAACTTGGTTTCCTTCTTCATTAAGGTAGTCATGGGCTTGGCTATCCTAGAGAAGTCTTGCACAAAGCGCCTATAGTAGCCAGCTAATCCCAGAAAACTAGGAATGTCAGTCACACTCTTGGGTGTAGGCCATTCACTAACAGCTTTGATCTTAGCAGGGTCAACTGCCACTCCTTCTTTTGACACAAAATGTCCCAAAAATGCAACTCTTTCCAACCAAAACTCACACGTTAAGAACTTGGCATACAAATGGTTATCTCTCAAGGTACTCAACACCGATCTTAAGTGTTCCGCGTGATCCTCTTCACTCTTCGAATACACTAGGATGTCATCTATGAAAACCACTACAAACTTGTACAAATAGGCATGGAATACACGGTTCATTAAGTCCATAAGTATTGCAGGGGCATTGGTTAACCCAAAAGGCATAACAGTGAACTCATAATGTCCGTATCTAGTCCTGAATGCGGTCTTTGGTATGTCATGGTCAACGATTCTCAATTGATAATAACCCGAACGCAAATCTATCTTTGAAAAGATTCCTGCTCCTTTTAGTTGGTCAAATAGGTCTTCTATCCTAGGTAATGGATACTTGTTCTTGATTGTGACCTTATTGAGCTCCCTGTATGAAGGAAATAATGCCCTTGGTCCAAGTATGCATATAATATTAAGTCTAATAAATGTGGTTCAGTATTAATTAACAAGTTAATAATTCAGTGAGATCAAGTGAGCTGAATGCCTAGCTAGAGGCCGCTTCAGTTCAAGTGGAATTAATGATATTAATCCACAGCTTACTCTTGACTGAACCCATAGGGTCACACAAATAGTACGTAAACGGATCAAGTATTTAATGGCATTAAATACTCCATCTATGGATATTCGGAATCGACGGATCTTGGTTTCAGTGGGAGCTGAGATCGTCACAAGCAAGAAATGAATACTCCGGAAACGATGATATTGCCGGAAACGGAAATATGGATCGTATCGGAAATATAAATATTATCCAAGTTGTAGATGTTGCCGGAAACGGAAACATGGTACGTATCGGAAAATATTAATGGAAATGGAAATATTTCCGGAATCGGAACTATTGCCGGAAACGGAAATATTGTCTGAATCGGAAAAATTATCGGAATCGAAAAATAATTCCGGAAACGAAAATATTAAATATTTGTTCGAAACGGAAATTAATTCCGGAATTGGAAATATTAAATATTGTTCGTATCGGAAATGAATTCCGAAATCGGAAAATTAATCGGAAGCGTATCGTACGAATTAGCATCGGACGAGGCCTGCCAGACGAAGGCCCAGCACGAAGCCGGGCCATCGCCCAGCAAGCCAGTGCGCCACAACGCACCAGCCAAGGATGCGCCAGGCCCACCGCAAGGCAGGCCCAGCGCGCGCCAAGGCTGCGGCAGCGTGTGGGCCTCGTGGCAGTGGGCTGCGAGCTCGCGGGTTGCGCGCGCGCGCATGGCGCCCCTCGTGGGCTGCTGTGCGTGCGTGTGTGTGTTTGTGTGCTATACGAATCCTAAACCTATCAGGTTTCGATATATGATTAAATTCCTAATCCTAAAAGGATAAATTAATTAAATAAGAGTTCTATTAGGATTCTAGTTTAATTAATTCGTATCCTAATAGGATTCTAGTTCCTTTTCCATAACTCTATAAATAGGTGCCTTGGGTCATAAATTATAGACACAATTGAAGTATTCTAAAGGTAAGATTTTGAAGAAAAATCAGCCATACACTTGCACCATATTAGCCGAAATTCCTAAGCTACCATAAGGGCGATTCTAGTTGGTCAAGCTTAAGGCGGATCCGGACGTGCTGTGGACTATCTACGGAGGGACGACACTTGGAGTCTTAAAGACTTGTTCTTGTTCGGTTCGGGCGCAGCTAGGGAGGGCACGCAACAAAGTGTATGCATCTAAACTATGCTAAATGATTATGTATAAATAATATGCTTTCCTGACTTTATGGTTTTTCCGCATGATTTATGTTTTGTCATATGAATCATAACCTAACAGTGGTATCACGAGCCTCTTATTATTTTCATAATCTAAATTGCATAAACATGGTTAAATATTACAAATTTGCAAGGAATTAAAAGGGGTGATTAATTTTCGTAATTGTTAATTAATTGCCAATTGCGTTTATTTAATTATATGTACGCAGTTTTTCGGCAGTTTCTTCGTTACTCATCCAAATCGAGTGATTTTTGTGTCAATTCCGCATGTAAAAGGCATTCTAAAATTTTGACAAAAATAGTACTTTTCGCCGAAACCCAGAATTCCTAAATTCGAATCCTAACTATGACTTTTCGGAGGTTTTAGTTTTTCGAACGCAAAAGTTTGTAAATTTAAGATGTTAAATTAAATATTTGCAATTCTTGTTGATAAATCTTGAATTTTTGATGGACCTACTATATATGTTTAACAAGTTTGAATGCCTAGCCTTGTTAATTATGCAATCTAATTTGTAATTATGATTAATTTGTTGAAATTCGAATAATTTAGAATTGATTTGATTTTCATAATTAATTATTAATTTAATTAGATACCTATGATTAAAAACCACCATAAAAATTGTTAATTTGTGTTAAATTTTAAATTTTTATGACCTAGATTTGAATCCATGATTAATCGGAAGTTAATTGATTAATAAATTTTCGATTTTTCGCCCTAAAATTATGAAATTAATATGTTTTATTAATTTGTCATTAATTTTGAATTAAAAATTTTAAATTTTTATGCAATTCGCTCATAAAACTTGCACGCACAAAGCAATAGACGCTACGTGTTACCCTTAAGGGGTGTTGTATAGTGCGGGCATGCGACGACGAGCAAGGGAGCTCGTCGCCCATGCGGTACGAATGCAGCGAGCAAGGCGTGTGGCGCGCGAGCACAAGGCAGCAGCCCTGCCTTGTGTCGAGTGCTGCGCGCATGTGGGCGATGGGCGAACAGCGATGGCATGGCACGAGCAGAGGCGCGCGCGCGCGAGGGCGATAGCTGGTCGCCTAGCGATCGCGGCTCAGCGCACCAACACGCGTGGCCTCGAGCGCTTGCTTGCGCGAGCGAGCGAGCACCATCGTAGTTGCTGCGATGCTATGGGCAGGCAGGTTGCGCGCAAGCATAGCTTGGCTTGCTGCGTTTGCGCGTGGCTGCTGCTACGATGTGCCATGGGCCAGCGACAGGCCGAGCAATCGACGGGGCTTGGGCGCAAGCCCAAGTGCTCGTCATGTTACGATTGTCGAGTTTTAAATTTTAATTTGAGATTTTCACTTCATATAATTTAAATTAATTTTAAAATTAATAATTTAAATTGTTTTCTTGGACTTTAATTTTGAATATTATAATTATTATAAATTTTAATTTATTCTAATTATTTTACTAAAATTAAAAACCTTGATTTAATTCAAATCCAACTGAAAAATAAATTAAATAAGTGGATTCAATTATAAATTTATATGAGCTTTAAATTTTAATTAAATTTGTATGTTTCCGGTTAGACTAGAAATACATTTTTATGTTTAAAATTAGTAAAGCATATGAATTTATTGGTTTAAGTGGGAGCCCTTTTTAGTCATAAACTCTTGATTAGGTCTACAAATCCTTTAAGGTTAAACAACTTGATTAGAATTAATGAGGACTGAATAATTGGTAGATTATTGGTGCCCCTGATTAATTGCTGCAAATGTTTATATGATGCATACAATGTGTTTTAACTAACCAATTATGTGGGCCATTCATGATAATGAATGGATGAATGGTATATATTGTATATGTACTGTTTTGCAGGTTATGAAGTGACTGGTATGGCCCAAAGAAGATAGAAAATATGGTCTGTGTACCATTAATTTGAATGTAATTGGTCTAATGCACCAAATTTGTTTTTCAATTTAAGTATGGTCTGCGTACCATCAAATAGTTGTAATTAGTTTTAATTATAGCTTATCCTATTTGGAGAAAATGGCGCCTCCCACGGTGAAATTCAAGACGAAGTTTCCATTTTCGAGACGGACTTTGAAGTTGAAGCTTCAAGATGAAGTCGGGCCATACTAGATCACATTTATCTTATGTATGCTTTAAGTTATTTATTGCTATTAAATATGTCTTAAATATGCATTAGATCAAGGCTTGATTATGTTGCATGATTAAGGATTTTAGTTCACTTAAAATCTAACCAACATAGTAAGAGCCTTAAGTTCCAAACTTAAAAATTGAGTTAAAAGGTGTCATGCCAAAATAGCACTTACTTGGATATCCTTTACATCGATCTTAGTAATAGTTTTCCGCCATAGCAAGGTGTTACGTATCGATACTAAAGGGGTAAGGTACACAAATAATTGTGAGTACATGTTAGTTTTGGTGAAACTCAACGATATAAGTAAGGAGTCCTTTTATGTCGTGGCAAAATCGATAGGTTTACCTAATAAGTTCTTAGACGTACCTATCAACCAAGAGTAGTTTCTAGACTATTAGCAAAAGGCTTTTGCTTACCTAAAATATTTTAGAATTGAGTCAAAATACATAAAATGACACCTGCCGGAATCTTTTTATTCACACCTGCCGGAACAATAAATTCGAATAAAATGACAATAACTTGTTTAAAATTGCATGATTGCTTTAATTTCAAGTTATTATTCATGATAAATGTTTAGACTTTGCATGCTTCAATGTATGTTTTAATTATTGTTTATAATTAAATATCTTGCACTTCAGTAAATCCTTTTAGAAAGGTAACAGTAAATTTCCTCAATTGGTAGCGAATCCAAGAACGATTCACGGAAATGAGAGAAAATGAGCAATTTAAAATGTACGTTTCTTTTAGCGACTTTTATGGTTGTTTTCGAGTATCAAAGTCGAATGGTGAACCGATTGGTGCTTGTGAATTCAAAATACAATGTAGTTTTGAGATCATAAAGCATTGAGTTTAAACGCTCAGCTTTACCAATGGTTAACAACCTAAAATCTTTGTCCATTTAATTCTCGAATGAGTCTAGTCCCTAGACATTCGAATAGATCGATGCTTAGAGAACTTTAGAAGCTTCTGGTAAGATCATCTAGTTGAAACTTAATATTCAACATAAATTAAATGGTAAGAACTTTGTTTGACTGACATTGGACATGTCTAACCAAAGTATAAAAAGTCAACACTAGAGAATTCAATTCTTAAAACTATAAGAAAGGGTACAAGAAATAGGAAAACAAGGAACAAATGAAAGAAATTCACGATTCCGTTTCTACCTATAAGTTTATGTTTAAAGAGAAGTGACCTAGCAATCAAACTTCCTTGGTATCATACACCGCTTGAGGTTCTTACTTAGGTAATAACTCAAACAATTGAAGCTAGGATACACTAATGACCTACAAGTTGGAAATGAAGCATGGCAATGCTACATTAGTTGTAGGGTCATCTAGTTTGTTTTAAGTCCTTTCAAAGTCTGGAACTTAATGGCTATTTTGTTCCATAATCAGCATACCTAAATTTTTGCTTCAAACACAGAAAGACTCACATTCAGAAAGAACGAAAACAATGCTTGTTTGTTTGTTTATTTGAATGAAATGGTCATTTACGGTTTGAGTCAATATGCTTGATTAAAAACAAACTACTCTTTAACAATAAAAACTTTACTAGGTTCAAATCAACCCCTTGATTTGAGTTCCACTAATCTTTGGCATTGTTGCTTAGACCATATCAACAAGTTAACATTCATAAGCTCTATTTCGATGGACTTTTGAAAGTTGATTGATTTCTAGATCAATTCAAGGCAAGCTAGTCTTACTTGTTGAAAGTAACAAAAGATATGAACTATTGTTAGAACAACTAGACAATAGAGTTCAAAGCTAAAGAAAGATTTTATGACTTTATTATTTCACATGGACTTGAGTGAATATAGGTTTATTTACTCAAAGTGATATAAGTTTGAATCTGTTTGGCTAGTTCAAAGATACAGAAGTATAAAATTCACTTGGTAAGAAATCATAAAGATCTAGGATAGATCATGTTAATGATTGCTTGAGACCAAAAATGATCATTAATGATTGTGTGTTGTAATTTCACAATCTAGCTCCATGAGATATGGCATATCTAAGTGGAATGATCGAAGTCAATTAGTACTTGATTCGATCAATGATGAATCATAAAGACTTTTCCTATAATTTCTAAAACAAAATGCTCAACTACCACCAAACTAAACCAAATTCGTCAAAGCTATTGAAAAAAAAATTCAGAATATCTTTTCATAATATATCTACAGAGTTCCTAAACTCAGTGGGAGCTTAGTGTTTATTATTCGACAAACTAAGGCCCAAGTATAGATATATGTTTCATTGTGATTTATTCAAATGAGACACAAGGGTATTGTTTCTACCACGAATTTTTGAGAACATAATGTTTGTTTGCTCGAAATGATGTCCTTTTGGAGATTCGTTTCGAAAATGACAAGTGGGAGAAAATAGACCTCGAAAGTCGTCGAGGCGAACAACAAACATAAACGGACATTCCGGAGGCTTTTCGAAGTTCTTCAAAAAATCCGAACACTTATTCTTTAAGGACTTTAAAAGTGGCTTTAAAGAATAGACATCTCATAAAGGACTTTCAAGTGGCTATTGATATTCTATTGTTTGATGTTCTATACCCAAGTAGGCATAGAGTTCAAGTCACTGAAACTATGAGATTCTTCTATTACATAGTGAAGAAACATGGAGTTCAGGTCACAAAAGCTATGCAATTCTTCTATTAGATAGTGAAGAAACTTACAACTTGCAGTCAAACTATTATGTAGATTAATGAGTTTGTGACCTATAAGAAAGCTATGACGAAACTCAGATTCCCTAAAATGGTTAGAGGCCATATATAGACTCAAATGTTTTAAATGGTTATAGGCCATAAACATACTCAATGTTTTGATGACAAAATTGAAATTTTGTTGATTTGCAAGAATAGTTTCACACCTATTGGTTGCAAGTTTGTTTTAAGGATAAAAACCATCAAACATGAAATTGTGTTCACACACAAAGCTAGATTAGTTGCTAAAGTTTACAAGCAAATTCACGGTGTGATTGTGTTGAAACCTCATGCAAAATCGTAATGCTTAAGTCTATAATTCAAGCAATGATTGCATATTGGTATATATGGCAATTGGATGACAAAACGTATTCCTCAATCAAATGTTGGAAGAAAACTATGTACATGGCATGTCATAGGTTTTGTGGATCCAAATAATGCTTGAAATGAATTCTAGCTTATGAAATCTAAGTACAGATTTAAGCAAGCAATTGGGAATTGGAATTGTATTTTAGTGAAGCTAATAAGTATTTTAGTTTCATAAAATGTACATGATATATATAGATATATAAGAAGTTTAGTGGGAGTACGTAAAACTTAATTGGTCCTATGTGTATCACACACATATCTCTCTATTGTGAAATAACATTCAAATGCTAATGACTTAGATTTGAAATTATTCATCAATGATGGACCATGGCGAAACTTAGTACATACTGGGTATTAAGATCTATTTACAAAGATCTTATAATATTGTTTTGGATTAAGTAATGGAATTTACTAAATCAAACACGAAAGACTCCATTGGAGATATTCGACCCATATGAATAAATCTAAGTAATGAATGTTTGAACTATGTATAAGCATTTACTAAGTTAAACATCAAAGAGTCTGAATAAGATTCTTAACCTATATTATATGTCAAAGAATTTAGCTGGAATTAGTATCTACTGAAACTAGATGAGCTAAAGTTACATGAATAGAATTCAATTGGGAAATATTCTGCAAAAGAATTTATCATGTATGATATAATATGAGGATCGCCAAAAACGTATCGTATGGCTTTAGGCATGACGAACATATACCAATCTCTATTGATCTAAATGAAGATCAACTAGATTGAGATCAAGAATACTTATGGTACTTGAAAAAGTACATAGGAATAGTTCTTGATTCAAGGAAATAAAGATATGCTAAATATTGATGCGGCACGCATAAACACTGGCAAAGGATCAAGCAAGATCCCTTTGGAGTTAACCATTGGCAAGGACAAGCTACAGAGCATCGTGTTTTGAAATGGAAACATGGATTGGAGACCATGAGTTGTTGAGTGGGAAATTAAAATAATAATTTCTATGTTCTAAGATACAGCTAGAAAGTCTTCCACATATCCGTGAACTGCTTGGATAAGTAAATCCAAAGCAAAGCATCACTAGCAACCTATACAGTTGAAGTAGAAGTACTTATTGCCTAAGAAGCAATAAAACTGAGTTGTTTACACTAAAACGTTCTTCACTAAACTTGGGTGGATCACATGTCTACTGACTTGATGGTTCTTCATTGCAAAATGCGTAGAACCACTATTGTAGTAAGAAAGACTAGATCACATAATAAACAAACTCAAAAGATCTTATCATCTTATCTCGAAAAAAAACATTCGATGAAAGGGATATTAAGATTGGCAAAGCATGATAACTAAACCTATGCAACAAGTGAGAAGCAACACTCACATTGTAGCACTGGAAATCAAGCATAGCTTTGAAATTCCATGAACTGTTTTAAAGATGGGTTTGAGGCCCATGGTTGTAAAACGTAGGGGTTGAACATTTATCATATATGAAATGTATTTTCGTATTCCATTTAATCTTGGTTTAGTATTAAATGATGAGTCCCTTCAATTTGACAATATATTCAAGATAGACTGTCAGGACCAGTCCTGTGACTAAGAAATGTCTATCAAGTGAACTTGAATGTCAAAAGTTGAAAATGGTCCCTGGTCGGAGTTTTCTGTAAAGATGGACGCATAGAAAACGTTAGACGACTAGAATGCAAGATGACTAGTAGTTCTGTTTCTTGAACTATGTGGACATGGCAATGTCGTAATCATTTGCATAGATACTTACTTTGGGAAGACTAGTATCGGACAGACCTATGAAACTTTACTGTAAGAGATGAAAATCTGTCATAAGTAAATTTCATTAAAATTATTAGACACTAAATCCTCAATACCTGAGTGATTTGAGATTACTTGTTTGAGAACTAGTTACTTTGACGTTGACCAACCGTCGCACCGTAAAAGGAGGCTATAAAGGCAACGCTCAGGTAATCACCAATCAAACGAAGTCTAATCTCAAGATCGCAAGATTGGGATTGTCCTCCCATAAATCGGGATGAGATGCTTAAAAGTTGTACAAGGCCACTCGGAGAGCTAGAAACTGTAAAATGAATGGTCGTGCTCGGATGAATCATAGACTATGATTATCTGTTTATTTGATCAGTTGAACTCTGAAACCGAGAAACACCTCTGGACATAATAAGGATGACAACTCTTACCTTATGTTCAAGAGCAAGCATCGAGCGACAAAGGAATTAGGTAATGCACACTTGTCCCTAAGGACAAGTGGGAGACTGAAGGAAATAATGCCCTTGGTCCAAGTATGCATATAATATTAAGTCTAATAAATGCGGTTCAGTATTAATTAACAAGTTAATAATTCAGTGAGATCAAGTGAGCTGAATGCCTAGCTAGAGGCCGCTTCAGTTCAAGTGAAATTAATGATATTAATCCACAGCTTACTCTTGACTGAACCCGTAGGGTCACACAAATAGTACGTAAACGGATCAAGTATTTAATGGCATTAAATACTCCATCTATGAATATTCGGAATTGACGGATCTTGGTTTCAGTGGTAGCTGAGATCGTCACAAGCAAGAAATGAATACTCCGGAAACGAGGTCATTGCCGAAAACTGAAATATGGATCGTATCGGAAATATAAATATTATCCAAGTCGTAGATGTTGCCGGAAACGGAAACATGGTACGTATCGGAAAATATTAATGGAAATGGAAATATTGCCGGAATCGGAAATATTGCCGGAAACGGAAATATTGTCTGAATCGGAAATATTATCGGAATCGGAAAATAATTCCGAAAACGGAAATATTAAATATTTGTTCGTAACGGAAATTAATTCCGGAATCGGAAATATTAAATATTGTTCGTATCGGAAATGAATTCCGAAATCGGGAAATTAATCGGAAGCGTATCGTACGAATTAGCATCAGACGAGGCCTGCCAGACGAAGGCCCAGCACGAAGCCGGGCCATCGCCCAGCAATCCAGTGCGCCACAACGCACCAGCCAAGGCTGCGTCAGGCCCACCGCAAGGCAGGCCCAGCGCGCGCCAAGGCTGCGGCAGCGTGTGGGCCTCGTGGCAGTGGGCTGCGAGCTCGCGGCCCCTCGTGGGCTGCTGTGCGTGCGTGTGTGTGTTTGTGTGCTATACGAATCCTAAAGCTATCAGGTTTCGATATATGATTAAATTCCTAATCCTAAAAGGATAAATTAATTAAATAAGAGTTCTATTAGGATTCTAGTTTAATTAATTCGTATCCTAATAGGATTCCAGTTCCTTTTCCATACCTCTATAAATAGGTGCCTAGGGTCATAAATTATAGACACAATTGAAGTATTCTAAAGGTAAGATTTTGAAGAAAAATCAGCCATACACTTGCACCATATTAGCCGAAATTCCTAAGCTACCTTAAGGGAGATTCTAGTTGGTCAAGCTTAAGGCGGATCCGGACGTGCTGTGGAATATCTACGGAGGGACGACACTTGGAGTCCTAAAGACTTGTTCTTGTTTGGTTCGGGCGCAGCTAGGGAGGGCACGCAACAAAGTGTATGCATCTAAACTATGCTAAATGATTATGTGTAAATAATATGCTTTCCTGGCTTTATGGTTTTTCTGCATGATTTATGTTTTGTCATATGAATCATAACCTAACACTGTAGTCTATACAGAGCCTCATACTTCCATCCTTTTTCTTCACAAACAACACTGGTGCTCCCCAAGGCGATGCACTTGGCCTAATATAACCTTTCTCCAATAGATCCTCTAGTTGGCCTTTTAACTCATTCATTTCTGCTGGAGCCATTCGATAAGGTGCTTTTGAAATAGGGGTTGTTCCAGGCACTAAATTTATGGTAAAGTCAATAGGTCGATTGGGAGGCATCCCCCGGATCTCTTCTGGAAATACATCAAGGAATTCATTGACTACTGCAATATCCTCAGGCTGATCCTTGATCACATGCTCTAGGTTTCTCACATTACATAAGAAGGCTGGGTTCCCTTTACTGACTAGCTTCACGAGTTCTATTTCCGTGATGATTCCTATGTTCTTAGGCTTACCAAAACGACGATATGACACTACCTTGTCTAGGCTAGACCTCAAGTGAACCTTCTGCTTCTCACAATCTATTTTGGCTTTGAACTTGGCCAACCAATCCATCCCTAGAATTATATCTAGCTCTCCTAACTCAAATTCGATTAGGTTAGATAAGAACACGGTCTTGGCTATGGTCAAAGCCACATCTCTATGAATTTTGGTACACTTCACTATACTACCAGTAGGTATGACTATAGGTACCTCAATTGGTTCAGGCTCTTTCAACCCTAGTTTCCCCAAAGCATCTACTGATATAAAAGAATAAGTCGCACCAGAATCAAATAGAACTTTAACTAAAACGGAATTAATAGAAAAAGTACCCGCTATGACGTCAGAGGAAGTCTCCGCTTCTTGCCTAGATATCACATTCAACTTTCCTTGGGCAACTCCTTTGTTATAGCCACCTCCATTGGTGTTCCCATTGTTGTTTCGGTTCCCATTCTGCTGTTGGTTTCCTCCAGGATTTCCATGATTCTGGTGGTTGCCATTGCTGTTGCTATTGTTATTGCCATTGTTATCACCTTGGTAGTTCCTTTGGTTTCCACCTCCATTTCCCCCATTTCGGTTCTGATTGTTCCGATTATTTCCTTG
This sequence comes from Spinacia oleracea, assembly GCF_020520425.1. Classification (NCBI taxonomy): domain Eukaryota; kingdom Viridiplantae; phylum Streptophyta; class Magnoliopsida; order Caryophyllales; family Amaranthaceae; genus Spinacia; species Spinacia oleracea. The sequence continues at coordinate 105,970,594 of NC_079490.1, read as the reverse complement.
GTGGTTACCTTGGTTAGGCTTTCCATTCTTAGAATAGCATTCATACTCCCTATGGCCTAACTTCTGACAGAACCTCTAAGTCACTAAGTTTCCATCACAATCCTTTCCAGGGTGATTCATGTTACAGCGCCTACATTCGTAGGTCCGTACTCCATTCCTTCCAGACTGATTTCCACCACCTTGGTTGTTGCGATTACCACCATTGTTAGCCCTAAACTAGAAATTCCCATTTCCTTTGTGCTTCTTAAAATTCCCCTGATTCTGATGGTTATTCCCTTGATTCGAGCTTCCACCATCCTTTCTCTTTTCAGCACTACCATTCTTCCTTTGCTGTAACCCATACAGGTGAGCAGCTTTTCCGTACAGGGTGTCTAATGAGGTAAAGGTCTCTCCAGACAACAACAGCTGTAAGTCCATGGTCAAACCATTCTCAAATCTTTGAGCCCTGAGCTCTTTCGTTGCCACCACTTTAGGTGCAAACCTAGACAGCTCTATAAACTTAGAATAGTATTCCGTCACAGACAGACCTCCCATTTTGAGTTCAATGAACTCTTGCGCCTTTTGCTTTTTCAGATAAGGTGGGTAAAACTTGTTCCTTAGTGTAGTTTTGAATGCTTCCCATCCAAAGTTAGGTGTGGCTCTAAGGGTATTTTCACATCGTTGCCACCATAAATCAGCTTCACCTCTTAGGTAGTACACAGCACTATTCACCCTAACGTTTTCGGGGCAATTCACATCTACAATGAGTTTATCAAACTCTCTTAACCAGTTCTCAAGCACACTGGGTTCAATCTCTCCGTTATATAGTGGAGGCTTGCTTTGAGCTATTTTCTTAAACATTTCCCCAACCGGATCATGCATTGGGTTAGCTCTGGTTTGAGCTAGGTCTCGAACTACCTCAGCTAGTTGTCTAACCACTTCAGAAATCTCTTAGTTAGCCATATCCCTTCTCCTGAATAAATAAAAAGGCTAACTTTAATATTGGTTGGACATGACATTACTAAGGCACTAGTTCAACAACGAACCTACTCACAACAAGAACACATTTAGGCGCAACCTAGGGGAAGAGTTGGCGCCATTCTTGGGCCTTCTCACCCCTCGATGCAAGTAAATTTAGATGGTTGCTACTAAACCACCTTGCACATAAAATTTCATTGAAGAAATAACAAGTAATCCCTTTGCGATACCCACAAGACTTAGAATTGAGAATTGAACTTAAAGGATAACGAAAAAGGAAATTCTATTCTTTTATTAAAACTCCAATGAGTAAGTCTTACATCCACTAATGCCATAGCATTTATTCTCCAACTATGATAAAACTAAAACCATAAATAGTAGCTTTGCCACTTTATTAATCAACGAAAAATAAAACTAAGGATTACATTTCTCTAGAGACTAACGTCATCACGAAGATCATTTCTTTCCTTGTATTGCTCTGGAGTAAAGTCTTGATCATTAGGATCATCCAAGTCTTCTTCCGGATCCTAGTCTTCATCCATAGCCTCATCATTTTGCTGTGGCTCACTATCAACCACATTATTCTCTTCAAACTCATCTTCAGATCCACTGGATATCTCAATGGTGGGTTCAGGAACTATAGGGTTAGGATTTTCAATGTCTACCACATCATCATCACTATCCTCCTCAACCTCACTAGCTTGCTCATCATGGATCATGCCATCCTCACCATCACTTTCTATTCCTCCATAGCCCATACCTAGACCCGCATAGTACTTCCCATCCTCATAGCTATTTTCTGCAACCTCTAAGATAGTAGCAAGAACTTCAGAATCATATTTCCACCTACCATCACTAGTCCCATATTTGTACTAATTAGGGGTACCATCACCAAAATGCATGTCACTGAACTTGTTCTTGAGGTCTATGTAAGGGTTCTTATGGGGTAAACAATCTATAACCATACTAGCCATCATATCTTTGTGCCTAAGGTGGGGCATATTCTTGGTCGAAGCCAAATAGTCACAAGCAAATACGATCTTCTGAACATACGTGCGAGGAGTCTCATTATCCATCTTCTCTAAGTATCCTAGACTGGTGAACTTAGACGGTAGCATCCTTAATTCCTGAAAATTCACAACTCAAAAGTCTTACTAACGCGTTTCCATAGAAATTCCAACCCCAAAAGGATACAATAAATAGTTCGTGGAACCATACAATTTCAATGCACAAATATATGCTCAACATGAAATATGATACAATTAATCACATAAAGCAAGATAAAACATGGTTAGAACATATTCATGGCACTTAATAAATCACATTGTCACATAATATGCATTCTTAGACTAATATGCCCTTCTTAGTCTACCCAATTCTCACTTGAAAATAATATTAATTTTCGAAATTAATTAAGAAATAACTCCTAACTTAGTTGAAATTATTTAAATTAAAATCGAAAATTAATAAGAATTATTGATTAATTAAATAAACAAATAAATTTCGGATAATTTAAAATAAAATAAAAAGAAATCCGAAAATTTTAAAAAAAAATCGAAAAACATTCGAATAAATAAATAAATAAGTAAATAATTAAAATAATTCGGATATTTAAATAAAATAATTTCCGAAATTATTATAATAAATTCGAATTATTTTCGAAATTTTCGAATAAATAAAAAAATTTCGGAAAAATTAATTAATTTTACGTAATAATCCAACTTTTCAACTCATTTCAAACGTCCCAAAATAATTGATATTTGACCTTTAAAATATTGAGTACTCAAAATAATACGTTTTGACTTTAGGAAATTAATTTTCGAAAATCCTAAAGTTCTGCAATCGTAGTTTAAGGATTTACCACTTTGCACTATTAGTTAATGCAAAGCAGCTCTCAAACTAGAGCTCTGCAAATACCACTTTGTAACACCCTAATAATTCCTTTGCTTTTATAAAACCATTTTCCAACTTAAAATAAAGGAATTACTAAAGTATTACCGCCACCGTGATAACGGTTAAGGCTATTACCATAATTACGCAGCGGAATTAAATGTCAACTAACTTTTAAAAACATAATTAATAAATATCGAGGCCTCCTACAATTTGGAACCATGACGGCCCAAAAACCAAAGTATAAAAAGTTCAACAATTTCAAACATAATTAAAGTATTATTAAATAGTTCAAAATACGAAAATATGCAACTCTCTCGATCATCCCAAGCCACATGATTCCGATCTACCAACCTGCTATTTTATTCTACTCCCCATCAATGCAAGTGCAAATGATAGATCATCATAGGGTCATTAAGGCAAAGGCCATGACCAAAACACACAAAGCACGTAGTCAGCAAAAGCTGAGTACTTACAAGCATAGGGTGAATGAAACTAAAACATGCATCACTCACTAAGTACTAATCAACATGCAAAAGCCATATAATAATAAACAATCAATCATGAATACAAGACTCGACTCTTGACTCACAATTTAATTAGAATAAGCTTCGAACGGGCCAAAAGAATAATCCACAAAGGGAAAAGGTGATGGGAGCCAACCATACACCAAATATATAATAATAAAATCGGGCCATACCGAGTGTCGGGCCATACCGACGGAATTCCTGCGCATAATATAAATGAAACAACGTCTTGTATCATTAGTAGGAGTACGAGCTTTCCGGCAAGACTCCCCCCATTGTTCATACTCAAGGTATATACGTTCCAAGAGTTTGAAGCTTGTTCTGGTTGCACTTTACGTTTATTAATATTTTATTAAAGGCGAACTCAAGACTCACCAACATGCACACATACAATTAATAAATAACAACCAAAACAATCTTATTTTAAATGCTTTAGGACTTGTGATCAACAAGGCAAGACACTTGTGATATTACTACCATGTTCCTCCTCACCAAGGTGAGACTCCACATCATGCACATTAACATGAGGGTTGTGCCCTTGCACGACAAATCCTGATTCATTTCATACATAATATTCCCAACTGAACCCTACATGTGCGGTGGCTTACGTGAGCTAACCCTTCACATGTGGTAAAATAAATAGTACAATGAAGTACGAATAATTGGCTCAAAGTATGCTAGACATCCCGTACAATAGCATACAAATAAATAATCCATCCCTTGTATGTGAAATAAACCATACATGCATAAATATTAAACAACATGATTGACAATGAAATCCATACTCATAATAATTCCAACATGCTTGTTCAACAATTAATCCAATAAATCCAACATCACAAATCACATGCTCGTTCACTAAAATAGACATGATTCCACATAATGTAATTCACATCATCAACAATCATGTAATGTCATTGACAAAACGTGTGGTCGCCCTAGACTTGTACGTACCTTGAATACCTAAGCGTAGGGGCCACTTTGCAATAACGAGCACTCAACTAGAAATCACCTCCTATCATCAAAATAATTAAACTTAAATTATTTCCATGTTCATTAAATTTCCAGCAACTTTATAAAATTTAAAACCTCCTTTAGACTTTAGAATTCAATCGTTTTTCAATAATAAAAACGTCTCAATTTGCAAAATCAATCCCTAGTACGAAAACATACTTTTTCCGCCTTTAAAATCAATAAAAATCGACACTTTAAACCTTTATTCAAATCTGAAAATATAATTGATTATCATAATTAAAATCATCACTTAATTATGCTAATCAATTGACTCATTAGGTCTAGGTTAAAACCTAACTTGAAAATCCCAATAACACTAGTTTATTATCATAAAAATCAATGCTTTATTCAATAAACAAATCTGAAAATTTATCCTTTAATAATTAAAACAAGCCTAATGAATCCCAACACGCAAATCCTCAAACCACGGTATTCATAACCGGTTTCCAGCATTTTAATTCCTCAAAACAATATTAATATAATAATTTAAAATACGGAATTTAAATAGAATAGGTAAGGAAGAAGAGAATTATACCAATCCGACCTATAGCACGGAACAACCACGAATTAATGTGATTGGGCGAAAAAGATTGAACAACGAACGAACAAGCAACAACTTCAACACACAAAGCACCACTCGTGGGCGTGTGTGCAGCGACAAAGAGGAACGGGCAGCAGGGGCGCGCAGCAGTGCTGGCGAGAGGGGAGCAGCGCGCTGGCGCGGGCGAAGGGAGTGAGGGAGTGTGGGCGCGAGGGCGAGAGAGAGAGGGAGTGTGGGCGTGCGGCTGGGCGAGGGAAGGCAGCAGCGGCAGCACCACACAACAACAACAACACACGCGCACAAAGGGGGATGGGCGATGTGCCGTGCAAGGGGCACGAGCAGCAGCGGGCACTCGTGTGCAGGACGAGGGCCGGACGAGCAAGGAGGAGAGAGAAAGAGGAGTGTTGGGCAAGAAAGAGATAAAAGGGTTTATGACAAAATAGGGGGTCATTTAATGATGGGGGAGTCTATTTATAGGCTCCCTAATCCCTTAATGGGCTAGGCTTAGGAGATTTGAGTTGGGCTTAGGAAATAAATGATTTGGGCTAGCTTAGGATTTAAATTAAACTCTTTTGATTGGGCTCGTTTAGTAAAACGAATTGGACTTTTTATTTAAAACCCGAAGCTTTAAAAATCATTTGGAACTCATTTAATTTCCCGACTCAAGAATTAAATTCGTTTCGTAATTAATTAAAATAATAAATATTCTAATTAATTAAAATACATTAAATAAAATGCATTTAAATATTATTTAAATGTTAATAAATCTTAAAATGCTTTATAAATATAATAAAATATACTTATAAATATTATAAAAATACGAGGTATTACAAAATACCCCTAATTCTGAGCAGTTTAGAGGCAAAACAATTGACATACAACGTCGTAATACAAAAATTGCACCTCAAAATTCAATACAAAAATCAATAAAAAATCCTCCAAAAACACCATACAATCTTCAAGCTTTAAGAAATTGGGAGTTCTAATCGGATAGCTTGCCTAAACCTAACTAGGTAATTCCGAATCCCAACCCTAATCTATTCAATGTTGTTTTGATTTTATATTTCAAAATGATTAGTAAGTTGGCATTTTTACTCTTAAAAATGTCACTTGCAACAATCATACATTTCTTTAAAATCTAAACTTTTCAAAATACAAAAGTGCAAACTTTCAAGATTCAAGGATGTTCAAAGTTGTTTGTAATCACTTCTTTGAACTAGAATCATTTTTAAACATGGAGTAATCAAAGATGATGTCTTTCTAACTTTTAAAGGTTTAGTCTTTGAGATTCAAGACTCCGTTTTTCAATATACAAGTTCAAGTTTTTAAATTTCAAGATCCAACAATGTTTAGGGTTGCTCATGACTACTTCCCTAAACTAGGATTCTTTCAAAGAAAGAGCACATCAAAGATCTAACCTTTTCAACATTAAAAGGCCCGATCTTTGAGATTCAAGTCTTTTAACTTCAATATTTCAAGTTCAAGTTAAACATTTCAAGTTCAAGTTCAAGTATTTCAAGTTCAATATTTCATGATTCAAGCTTTCAAGTTCTAGTTCTGTATGCAAAATCTAGGATACTTTGGGACGAGCAACCTCCCCCAAGTTGAGATTTTTGGCTTTGAATTCGTGTCGGACGCACTTATTTTTAAGTAGCCGTTTGGCGTTCGGATTTCATGTGCCCAAGTTCAAATTTCAATATTGCAATTTCAATTATGCACCTTTCAATTCCGCCATTTCAATTCCGCACTTTCAAAAACGCATTTCAATTCCGCACTTTAAATTATGCAACTTTACTTGCCTAATCCTTCTAGGCAATGTGGACCTACTCCCTAGTCCATTTCTAGGGGGTCTTGTATTTACTAATTCCGCACTCATTTACTATTGTGATGTTGCTTTACTTGCTTTATTGCTTTCATCACCGCACATGCTAAATACAACAAAATGCAAGGTTACATCACGCTTAACAAAGATAATTTCTTGGACAAACCGATCTTAGGTTCCCTTAAGTTAACTTTAAAGCAAAGTGACCACAATACAAAGTAGAAATTCTATTTGTTCTAAATTCAAACCCACATAGTCTAAACTAGGGTATTTTCGAAAATGTTGTGCCACGTACTTGAATAATTTCTAAATCTCTTGGAATAAGCATCTCGTTCCCGTGCCCGGATCTCACCCATCCGTTTCGAAGATTCAAAAATTCAAAGGTTTCTAAAAACCGCCCCTTGTAGGGAAAAAAGCAATTCGAGCATGCCAAATAAAAACCCCCTTCTATATTTTATGATTTAAGGAAGGGAATAGAGAACGGTTAACTGAGACCACTATAATCTATTCATATGTATATAGAACGCCTATCCTAACCGTCCTCTAAACTATAGAGATTTTTTAGGATGAGAACGGTCCTCAGGCGTCCTCTAAAGCGTATTTCAACAGTTCTCTATTCCCTTTTTTGTAGTAGTGATTAATACGATTTGTGTTTGTTGAACTTAATTAGCAAGCATGTTTTCCAAGTAAGATTTATTCATGAATGGTTTTACACATGAAAGGAGTTTTATTTAAGCTTTGTACGTAAGGTCAAACATATTGAGAAGTTTATTTATTACTAAGTACGTAATGTCTAGCATTCTAAGAGCCTAAGTTATCTTTGCCCTGTAGCACAAACCACATGAACTTTGGTCATGTAGGTTACACAATTATAGAGTTATTGGAGAATTTGAAATGAATTAGGTTTTATTCGTTCCCAGTGGACAACCCGCATGTTAAAAGACATGTTGTGGACTCACGTATATAATCATGTAGTAATTCACTAGAGTCAAGTGCTTTTGTTCACAAATCCTAAAGGATTCTAAAAGAAGCTTTGTTTAGTTAATTATTTATTTAATTGAATGTTTTATTTGCTTGTGTCTTGTATCGCTTTTAAATAAAATATTAATAAACTTAAAGTTAAACCGAATAAGCTTCAAAACTCTCCGAGCGTATGCACCTTGAGTATGAACAGTGGCTAAAGTACAAGAGATAAGGGTCGTTGCTTTAAACGATGATACAAGACGTTGTATTGATATTTTTGAAGGAAATAATGCCCTTGGTCCAAGTATGCATTTAATGTTAAATCTAATAAATGCGGTTCAGTATTAATTAACAAGTTAATAAATTCAGTGAGATCAAGTGAGCTGAATGCCTAGCTAGAGGTCGCTTCAGTTCAAGTGGAATTAATGATATTAATCCACAACTTACTCTTGACTGAACCCGTAGGGTCACACAAATAGTACGTAAACGGATCAAGTATTTAATGGCATTAAATACTCCATCTATGGATATTCGGAATCGACGGATCTTGGTTTCAGTGGAAGCTAAGATCGTCAAAGGCAAGTAAATGAATACGCCGGAAACGATGATATTGTCGGAAACGAAAATATGGATCGTATCGGAAATATAAATATTATCCAAGTCGTAGATGTTTCCGGAAACGGAAACATGGTACGTATCGGAAAATATTATCGGAAATCGAAATATTGCCGGAATCGGAAATATTGCCGGAACGGAAATATTGTCAGAATCGGAAATATTATCAATCGGAAAATAATTCCGGAAACGGAAATATTAAATATTTGTTCGAAACGGAAATTAATTCCGGAATCGGAAATGTTAAATATTGTTCGTATTTGAAATGAATTCCGGAATCGGGAATTTAATCGGAAGCGTATCGTACGAATTAGCATCGGACGAGACTTCCTAGACGAAGGCCCAGCACGAAGCCAGGCCCTCACCCAGCAAGCCATACGCATCAAACCACATGCCGAAGCCTCGCCAGGCTCAGCGCAAGGCCAGGCCCAGCAAGGCGTGGCGCGCGCCGATCAGATGGGCTGCGAGCATGGGCTAGGCGCCGTGCAGTTCGCGTGGGCCGCGAGGCATGCGCGCGGGCTGTGCGGTGCGGTGCTCATGCTCGTGCTCGTGTGCGTGCTATACGAATCCTAAAGCTATCGAAATTCGTGCTATGATTAAATCCTAATCCTAGAAGATAGAAATTAATTAAATAGAGTTCTAAAGGGATTCTAATTAATTAATTTAGTGTTCTAATAGGATTCGAAGTCCTTTTCCATGATTCTATAAATATGTGCCTAGGGTCACAAATTTATACACGAGTTTTTCAACAAGTATTCATACAATAAAACAGTGATTTTTGAGCAGAAAATCAGTCACATTCTTGCCCATAATTGCCGAAAATTATAGTACCTTAAGGACGATTCTAGTTGGACAATCTTAAGGCGGATCCGGACGTGCTGTAGACTATCTACGGAGGGACGACACTTGGAGTCCTAAAGACTTGTTCTTGTTCGGTTCGGGCGCAGCTAGGGAGGGCACGCTACAAAGTGTATGCACCTAAATTATGTTAAATGATTATGTGTAAATAATATGTTTCCTGGCATTAAGGTTTTTCGCATGATTTATGTTTTGTCATATGTATCATAACCTAACAGTGGTATCACGAGCCTATTATTATTTGCATAATCTATAAATTGCTTAACATGTTTAAATTTTACAAATTTGCAAAGAATTAAAAGGGGTGATTAATTTTCGTAATTGTTAATTAATTGCAAATTGCGTTTATTTAATTATATGTATGCAGTTTTTTGGCAGTTTCTTCGTTACTCATCCAAATCGAGTGATTTTTGTGTCAATTCCGCATGTAAAAGGCATTCTAAAATTTTGACAAAAAACCGAATTCCCAGAATTCCCAAATTCGAAGCCTAACTATGACTTTTCGGAGGTTTTAGTTTTTCGAACGCAAAAGTTTGTAAATTTAAGATGTTAAATTGAATATTTGCGATTCTTGTTGATAAATCTTGAATTTTTTATTGACCTATTGTATATGTTTAACAATTTTGAATGCCTAGACTTGTTAATTATACAACCTAATTTGTAATTATGATTAATTTGTTGAAATTCGAATAATTTAGAATTTATTTAATTTTCATAATTAATTAATGATTTAATTAGTTATCCATGATTAAAAACCACCATAAAAATTGTTAATTTATGATAAATTTTTAATTTTTATGACCTAGATTTGAATCCATGTTAATCGGAAATTAATTGATTAATAAATTTTCGATTTTTCGCCCTAAAATTATGAAATTAATATGATTTATTAATTTGTCATTAATTTTGAATTAAATATTTTAAATTTTTGAAATACGCTCATAAATGTTGCACGCACAAAGCAATGGAAGCTACGTGTTACCCTTAAGGGGTGTTGTATTGTGCGGGCACGCGACGACGAGCAAGGGAGCTCGTCGCCCGTGCGGTACGAATGCAGCGAGCAACAAGCTAGGCGGCACACAAGGCTCGAAGCCTAGGCATGCATGTTGGGCGATGGGCGAGGGCAATGGGCAAAACATGCGACGAGCAAGATGCGTGTGGGCAGCGATGTGCTGCGCCACCACGCACCAGGCCCGCCAAGCGGTAGGCAGCCACGACACAGCACGAAGCTGCGCGCAGCGTAACCAGCAAGGCTGCGTGTGTGCGTGGCAGAGGGGCAGTGTGCGGTGTGGCTGTGCAAGCCGTGTGCAACGATCAATGGCACAGGGCATGGGGCCTCGTAGCTCGATGAGGCTTGGGCGCAAGCCCAAGTGCCTCGTCTTGCGACAATTGATACGTTTCGTTTTAATTTTAAAATTTCAGTTCGGAAATAATTTTAATTAACTTTAAAATTAATAATTTAAATTGTTTTCTCGTATTTTAATTTTGAATTTTATAATTATTATAAATCTTCATTTATACTAATTATTTTACTAAAATTAAACCTTGAATTAATTTAAATTCGTTTAATTAAACTGAAAATAAATTAAATAAATGGATTCGATTATAATTTTATATGAGCTTTAAATTTTAATTAAACTTGTATGTTTCCGGTTAGACTAGAAATACATTTTGATGTTTAAAATTAGTAAAGCATATAAAGTTATTGGTTTGAGTGGGAGCATTTTTAGTTATAAACTCTTGATTAGGTCTACAAATTCTTTAAGGTTAAAACAAATTGATTAGAATTAATAAGGACTGAATAATTGGTAGATTATTGGTGCCCTTGATTAATTGCTGCAAATATTTATGTGATGCATTACAATGTGTTTTACTAACCAGCTATGTGGGTCATTCATGATAATGAATGGGTGAATGGTATATATTATATATGTACTGTTTTGCAGGTTATGAAGTGACTAGTATGGCCCAAATAGGATAGAAAATATGGTCTGCGTACCATTAAATTTGAATGTAATTGGTCTAATGCACCAAAGTTTGTTTTTCAATTCAAATATGGTCTGCACACCATCAAATAGTTGTAATTAGGTTAATTATAGCTTATCATATTTGAAGAAAATTGCGCCTCCCACGGTGAAATTCAAGACGGAGTTTCCAATCCATTTTCAAGACGGACTTTGAAGTTGAAGCTTCAAGATGAAGTCGGGCCATACTAGATAACATTTATCTTATGCATGCTTTAAGTTATTTATTGCTTTTAAATATGTCTTAATTATGCATGAGATTATGGCTTGATTTGTTGCATGATTAAGGATTTTAGTTCACTTAAAACCTAACCAACATAGTAACAGCTTTAAGTTCCAAACTTAAAAATTGAGTTAAAAGGTGCCATGCCAAAATAACACTTACCTGGATAACCTTTACATCAATCTTAGTAATAGTTTTCTGCCATAGCGAGGTGTTACTTATTGATTCTAAAGGGGTAAGGTACACAAATAATTGTGAGTACATGTTAGTTTTGGTGAAACTCAACTATATAAGTAAGGAGTCCTTTTATGTTGTGCAAAATCGATAGGTTTACCTAATAAGTTCTTAGACGTACCTATCAACCAAGAGTAGTTTCTAGACTATTAGCCAAAGGCTTTTGCTTACCTAAAATATTTTAAAATTGAGTCAAAATACATAATGTGCTTAATTCTTCAATGATTTAAGGATCTTGGAATCATTTTATTCACACCTGCCGGAACAATAAATTCGAATAAAATGCTAATAACTTGTTTGAATTGCATGCTTGCTTTAATTTTCAAGTTATTATTCATGATAAATGTTTAGACTTTGCATGCTTCAATGTATGTTTTAATTATTGTTTATAATTAAATATCTTGCACTGCAGTAAATCCTTTTAGAAAGGTAACAGTAAATTTCCTCAATTGGTGGTGAATCCAAGAACGATTCACGGAAATGAGAGAAAATGAGAAATTTAAAATGTACGTTTCTTTTAGCGACTTTTATGGTTGTTTTCGAGTATCAAAGTCGAATGGAAAATCAATTGGTGCTTGTGAATTCAAAATACAATGTAGTTTTGAGATCATAAAACATTGAGTTTAAACGCTCAGCTTTACCAATGGTTAACAACCTAAAATCTTTTTCCATTTAATTCTCGAATGAGTCTAGACCCTAGACATTCGAATAGATCGATGCTTAGAGAACTTTAGAAGCTTCTGGTAAGATCATCTAGTTGAAACAAAACATTCAACTTAAATTAAATGGTAAGAACTTTGTAGGAGTGACATTGGACATGTCTAAACAATGTATAAAAGTCAACACTAAAGAATTCAATTCTTAAAACTATAAGAAAGGGTACAAGAAATAGGAAAATAAGGAACAAATGAAAGAAATTTTACGATTTCGTTTCTACCTATAAGTTTATGTTTAAAGAGAAGTAACCTAGCAATCAAACTTCCTTGGTATCATATACCGCTTGAGGTTCTTACTTCGGTAATAACTCAAACAATGGAATCTAGGATACACTAATGGCCTACAAGTGAAAAATGAAGCATGGCAATGCTACATTAGTTGTATGGTCATCTGGTTTGTTTTAAGTCCTTTCAAGGCTGGAACTTAATGGCTATTTTGTTCCATAATCAGCATACCTAAATTTCTGCTTCAAACACAGAAAGACTCACATTCAAGAAAAACAAAAACAATGTTTGTTTGTTTATTTGAATGAAATGGTCATTTACGGGTTGAGTCAAGATGCTTGATTAAAACAAACAACTCTTTAACAATAAGAACTTTACTAGGTTCAAATCAATCTTTGGCATTGTTTCTTAGACCATATCGACAAGTTAACATTCAAAAGATCTATTTTGATGGACTTTTGAAAGTTGATTGATTTCTAGATCAATTCAAGACAAGCTAGTCTTACTTGTTGAAAGTAACAAGAGATATGAACTATTGTTAGAACGCCTAGACAATAGAGTTCAAAGCTAAAGAAATATTTTATGACTTTATTATTTCACATGGACTTGAGTGAATATAGGTTTATTTACTCAAAAGTGATATAAGTTTGAATCTGTTTGGCTAGTTCAAAGATTCAGAAGTATAAAATCCACATGGCAAAAAATCATAAAGATCTAGGATAGATCATTTTGATGATTACTTGAGACCAAAAATGATCATCAATGATAATGTGTTGTAATTTCACGATCTAGCTCCATAAGATATGGCATATCTAAGTTGGAATGATCGAAGTCAATTAGTACTTTATTCGATCAATGATGAATCATAAAGACTTTTCCTATAATTTTTAAAACAAAATGCTCAACTACCACCAAACTAAACCAAATTCGTCAAAGCTATTGAAAAGTAATTTCATAATATCTTTTCAAACATATATATCTAAAGAGTTGCTAAACTCAGTGGGAGCTTAGTGTTTGTTATTCGACAAACTAAGGCCCAAGAATAGATATATGTTTCATTGTGATTTATTCAAATGATACACAAGGGTATTGTTTCTACCACGAATTTTTGAGAACATAATGTTTGTTTGCTCGAAATAATGTCCTTTTGGGGATTCGTTTCCAAAATGACAAGTGGGAGAAAATAGACCTCGAAAGTATTCGAGGCGAACAACAAACATAAACGGACATTCCGGAGGGTTTTCGAAGTTCTTTAGAAAATCCGAATACTTATTCTTTAAGGACTTTAGAAGTGGCTTTAAAGAATAGACATCTCTTAGAAGACTTTACAAGTGCTTCAAGGAGAACAGAATATTTAAAGACTTTCAAGTGTCTGTTGATATTCTATTGTTTGATGTTCTATACCCAAGTAGGCATAGAGTTCAAGTCACTGAAACTATGAGATTCTTCTATTAGATAGTGAAGAAACATATAGATCAGGTCAATGAAACTATGAGATTCTTCTATTAGATAGTGAAGAAACCTACAACTTGCAGTCAAACTAATATCGCGTAGATTAATGAGTTTTTGACTTGTAAGAAAGCTATGACGAAACCCAGATTCCCTAAATGGTTAGAGGCCATATATAGACTCAATGTTTTAAATGGTTAAAGGCCATAAAACATAACCAATGTTTTGATGACAAAATTGAAATTTTGTTGATTTGCAAGAATAGATTAAAACACCTATTGGTTGCAAATTGGTTTTAAGGATAAAAACCATCAAACATGGAATTGTGTTCACACACAAAGCTAGATTAGTTGCTAAAGGTTACAAGCAAATTCACGGTTTGGATTGTGCAAAATCGTAATGCTCAAGTCTATAAATCAAGCAATAATTGCATATTGGTACATATGGCAATTGGATGACAAAACGTATTCCTCAATCAAATGTTGGAAGAAACTATGTACATGGCATGTCATAGGATTTGTGGATCCAAATAAATGCTTGAAAAGAAAAGCTAGCTTATAATATCTAAGTACAGATTTAAGCAAGCAATTGGGAATTAGAACTGTATTTTAGTGAAGCTAATAAGTATTTTAGTTTCATAAAATGTACATGATTCTTATAGATATATAAGAAGTTTAGTGGGAGTGCATAAAAAAACATAATTGGTCCTATGTGTATCACACACATATCTCTCTATTGTGAAATAACATTCAAATGATAATGACTTAGATTTCAAATAATTCATCAATGATGGACCATGGCGAAACTTAGTACATACTGGGTATTAAGAGATCATTTACAAAGATCTTATAATATTGTTTTACATTAAGTAATGGCATTTACTAAATCAAACACGAAAGACTCCATTGGAGATATTCGACCCATATGAATAAATCTAAGTAATGAATGTTTGAACTATGTATAAGCATTTACTAAGTTAAACATCAAAGAATCAAATGAGATTCTTCACCTATATTATATGTCAAAGAATTTAGTTGGATTCAGTATCTACTGAAACTGAATGAGCTATAGTTACATGAATAGAATTCAATATGAGGATCGCCAAAAATGTATCATGTGACTTTGGGCATGACGTACATATACCAATCTCTATTGATCTAAGTGAAGATCAACTAGATTGAGATCAAGAAAAACTTATGGTACATGAAAAGTACATAGGAATAGTTCTTGATTCAAGGAAATAAAGATATGTTGAATATTGATGCTACACGTATATACACTGGCAAAGGATCAAGCAAGATCCCTTTGGAGTTAACCATTGGCAAGGACGAGCTATAAAGCATCGTGTTTTGAAATGGCAACATGGATTGGAGACCATGAGTTGTTGCGTGGGAAATTAAATATTAATTTCTATGTTCTAGATACAGCTGGAAAGTCTTCCACATATCTATGAACTGCTTGGAAAAGTAAATCCAAACAAAGCATCACTAGCAACCTATATAGTTGAAGTAAAAGTAGTTATTGCTTGAGAAGCAATAAAACAGGGTTATTTATGTTAAAGTGTTCTTCACTGAACTTGGGTTGATCATATGTCTGTTGGCTTGATGGTTCTTCATTAAAAAATGTGTAGAACCACTATTGTAGCAAGAAAGACTATATCACAAAATAAACATACTCAAAAGATCTTATCATCATATCTCGAAGAACATTCGATGAAAGGGATATTAAGATTGGCAAAGCATGATAACTAAACCTATGTAACAAGTGAGAAGCAACACTCACATTGTGGCACTGGAAATCAAGCATACTTTTGAATTCCATTAATTGTTTTAAAGATGGGGTGGAGGCCCATGGTTGTAAAACATTGGGGTTGAACATTTATCATATATGAAATGTATTTTCATATTCCATTTAATCTTGGTTTAGTATTAAATGATGAGTCCCTTCAATTTGACGATATATTCAAGATAGATTGTCAGGACCAGTCCTGTGACTAAGAAATGTCTATCAAGTGAACTTGTATGTCAAAAGTTGAAAATGGTCCCTAGTCGGAGTTTTCTATAATGATGGACGCATAGAAAGCGTTAGACGACTAGAATGCAAGATGACTAGTAGTTCTGCTTCTTGAACTATGTGGACATGGCAATGTCGTAATTATTTGCATAGATACTTACTTTGGGAAGACTAGTATCGGACAGACCTATGAAACTTTACTGTAAGAGATGAAAATCTGTCATAAGTAAATTTCATTAAAATCATTAGACACTAATCCTCAATACCTGAGTGATTTGAGATTACTTGTTTGAGAACTGCTTACTTTGACGTTGTCAACCGTCGCACCGTAAAAGGAGGCTATAAAGGCAACGCTTAGGTAATCACCTATCAAACAAAGTCTAATCTCAAGATCACAAGATTGGGATTGTCCTCCCATAAATCGGGATGAGATGCTAAAAGTTGTACAAGGCCACTCAGAGAGCTAGAAACTGTAAAATGCATGGACGTGCTCAGATGAATCATAGGCTATGATTATCTGTTTATTTGATCAGTTGAACTCTGAAACCGAGAAACACCTCTGGACATAATAAGGATGACAACTCTTACCTTATGTTCAAGAGCAAGCATCGAGCGACAAAGGAATTACGAAATGCACACTTGTCCCTAAGGACAAGTGGGAGACTGAAGGAAATAATGCCCTTGGTCCAAGTATGCATTAAATGCTAAGTCTAATTAATGCGGTTCAGTATTAATTAATTATGCAAGTTAATAATTCAGTGAGATCAAGTGAACTGTATGCCTAGCTAGAGGCCGCCTCAGTTCAAGTGGAATTAATGATATTAATTTACAGCCACTACGACAAAAAATGCTTTCAATAGCGCTTAATAATGCTTTTAACAGCGCTTCTTAAAGCGCTGTTGATGGCTCCGCTATTAAAAGTAAAAGGCACCTTTTAATAGCGCTTTTCAAAAGCGCTGTCATATGTTATATTAGGATAATTCAAATGTTTTTTTCATAGCACTTTATAAGCGCTATTAAAGAAACACTGTTCAAGGTTTACCGCCAAATTTTAAATTATTTTATAATAGCGAATGTATATGAAGCGCTATCAAAGTTATATATATATACCTGAAAAATATTTTATTTTTTGCCACAAAATAACACCATATATTGAAGAATAGTAAATAGTTGAAAATTAATTTCCAAAACTCAAATAAAAGATTTTTTGCAATTGTCACCCTAGTAAAACTGACTACATAGATATAAAATAAAATTCTAAACATTAAACTACGTAAAATACATTGATTTAATAGCCTTATGTTTGTTGGTTCTTTCAACATAACCTAGCTATTGTACAGTTGCTGAACAACATGGTGCACCCATTCGGTTCTTACTTCGTCAATCTGCTCTGGCATAACTTGAAAACTAACAATCTGAAAAGTAAAACAATGGGGTATAAGTATTCATACGTATATAGAAGGGAAAAAACCCAAAAGAATTACTATTACCATAAACAATAAGTGCCATACATGAAGGGAAAAAAATTGAACTTCACATTATAGGAATAGATTACGATGCCGTTGGAAAAGAATTGCGGATAATGCCTTGCTGATTTACAGGGTCGTCTTGAACATTTTAGAGGTCCTATGCTATTCACAAAAATTAGGCCCCTATGTTTAAAATATGTCCATTTTTTTCATTTTAATTATGTTAAATATGCAGTACAATGTAAAAAAAATAGTACTTTATATTTTTTGTTATTAAAAAGTAATAATAAATATAAAAAAATTAGTACTTTAAAGTTCAAAGTAGTATTTTCGTGCCCAGAAAAAAAAATGAAGCAATATACTCCATCAAAATTGGCTAAATTGATTTCCATCAAAAAAGAGGGTAAGTATGTAAAGTGCCTAACACTAATCAATTGCGATCTACACTATTCTGGATTGTGAGCAGTATTTCAGTAGACTGCAGCCCCTTCGGTCCTATGTGTTGGAATCTTCCAAGCTTCAAAGTAATTAGAAAATTAGGAATTCAATAATTCATCAAGAAAGATAGCAAACTCACGAAATACAGAAACAAGAAGTGTAAATAATCAAAATATTCACCAAAATTAAGAAAAACCATACCAGGAGGCAAGAGAAACAGCAAAAGTTCTGACTTTTGAGTTCACAGATACTCCATATCAAGTTTCTATTCGCAAATATTCCCAGTTTTTTTTATTTGTAAATAAATTAGGTGGTTTAATTGAGGGAGGTATAGAATTGATTGTTAGTTGATTTAACCAGAGTGTTTTATGGGAGTTGGCTAGATGAAGGAGAAGAACTAATGAGCTTGTTTAGATAATTAATTACAAGAATTAAAGGTGAAACTGGTTCAGATAAGGATCATAGTCAGTGTGGTGGTAAGAAATTTAAGAATACAAGTAGCAGATCTCCTATCATTACGACTCTAAGGTTCCTACTCTTCCTAGGGCCTGGCTAATTAAATCATTGCAGCCAGTTCATGATTTCATTCATGTGTGAGAACCTTTTACACATATTGATAACAGAAAATTAAGTACTTGTACTTGGAGACTGATGCCACTGTTCTTCTACATTTTAAAGTCACAATTCCATCTCTGCAATTATTAATGCAATGTGCATGGTGATTAACAAGATTTCCTGATATAATCAAATTACTACAAGAACTCCTATAAAATTTGTTACTCCTACATTTGTTCTTTTTGTAACTGAGACAATTATTTTCAAACAGAGCGAGTACAATACAGAATTGGAAATGTCCTAGCTTTCGATCCAAAACAGCACTGCTTGTTTCAGTATTCATAAACCATTTCATATGATTATATGAACATCTAGATTATTGGCAGTTAACCAGATTTTGGTGTAATTAAAAGCATGATCAAAACTCGGTACAAGGAAGAAAAGCATCACAATTTGGCTTCTACATCATGTTTATTCGAGTTTACCTGATCACTAGGCTTAGTCTGCAAGAGACTAAAAGCATCATGGACTCTTCCCCATCCAGGAGACTGTTCAAATTCCACTCGTATGGATGCATTGATGGCTCAATCCAATCTTCGTTTGCTCATTCATGTCAATGTCTACATCAGATCATATCTCTCCGGTGGTGGAGTGTGAGCATGAGTTCGGATGGATATCCTAGAAAAACTTCAAGCAGATATTCTCCTGCAATTGAAATCCACAACACAAAAAATTCATAATCAAATCGAAAAATAATCAACAAAATCAAGGAAAGGGAGAGGTAATTAACTAAATCCATTTTTCTGTTCTCCGCAACTCTTTTCTCTTAAACTTGAGAAGGAGTATGCTTACCCCAGATCCATATCATATCAGTTGCATTTATACTGGTAATCGTTCCTGTAGGGTCTAAGACAACCATAGTGGGAATTTCATCGATTTGCCATTCCTTTTTTGTATAGTTAATCTTATTTGAGCTGAGTGACCATGGTTGTTGAATTGGGTACCTCGACGAGGAGTTTGATAAAACATTCAAGATTGTAACTACATTATTGCTCCAATTTCCAAAAGTTGAGATGGGGATCCACAAGATATCATAGCTTCTATCTAGCTCTAGCCTACTGTGAAGAGGATGATTGTATGTCTACTAAACCAGTGAAATAAATTCATCTACAACAGCAGTTGTGGTTTTGAAATCAACAGGACAACCATTCCAAAATTATTACACAAGGTTAAAACTTAACACAATAAGCTTTGAATAGAATTTTCCTTATAAAATAGTTCTGATAAAACAGCAGTTCTGGTTCGATATTAATAGTTTCTGATAAAAGTTAATTGGCAAATCCAATTAAAGTTCCTAATAAAATCTTTCTCTGAATCCTATGATCTACTTTTTTAAGGCAGAAAGTGGAGCTAACTTCCATTAATTAAGCTCTAAGTAACCGAAAATCTATATCTCTCTCCACCTAATTCCAATTCCTTTAAATACAATCAGAATCAGTCAGAATTGGTTACTTGTTGACCAAATTGAATCATACTCATCCAACCAAACAATCAAAAACATATTTACTCGACAAAATAGCATTGAATCACAGAATCAGACAAGTTTAAAACCAAATCACTGAAAGAAGAGAAAGAAGACGTGATCGTGTTCTCTTACTCCATCGAACATTTTGATGAAAACCATCTTCTTGTCTGTTACTTAAGTGATGTGAAGCATGTTCTTAAGGTTAGAGATCTTCAAACCGGTTCTCTATTGCATAACTTACCCTTTGACATTGGATCAGTCGATGACATCTCTGCAAGGAAAAAAGACAGTGTGGTGTTTTTTAGGATTACAAGGTTCCTGTCTCCAGGCATAATTTACCATTGTGACTTAAAATCTGATGTTCCAGAATTGAAGATATTCAGAGAAATTGCTGTCCCTAAATTTGATCGTGATGAGTTTCAGGTTGATCAGGTAATATCTCTTACTCCTGTTGTCAGTATATTACGGAGTATATTTTTTGATCGTGTTAAGTAATGTTAAGCCGTTCTCTGTTTCTTCTTTTGCTGTGCTTGCTTTTCCTCACGACTTTGGCATTTCGAATTAGTTTTGAAATATTGGCAGTCATGTACATGCTTTGCAAGTTTAAGACAACAGAGATAATATACCTTGATGTTAAGTTCCATCCATGAAAAGTAGTGAATTCGAATATGTTAAAACACTTGAAACACTATTGCGCATCAAGAGTCGCCTAAGGAGAATTGAGACTAGTAAGATAAAGTGATAAGCATCCTAAAAAAATATCTCACTTCCAGTTGGTATTATGTTTTCTTAAAAATGAAATAGTCACATTAGAAGATAAAGTGATCAGCATCCTACTGTAGTTTTCCAAAGTTCCAGAAAACGTAATACTCTAGTGCAATAATGAAATCCAAATAATCCAACAACATATTATCAAAATAGAGAATCAAAACCCAATTACAATCTAAATAATCACTACATACGTGAACCAATTCAGAGGAACAAAACCCTAAAACCATAATAATCAATCCTAATCGAATGCAAACCCCCTTCACCACAAAACCGTTCAAGAACACTAATTAACAATAATCCAACACTTAAAACGCAAATTACGAACAACCAAACATAAAATCAACAGATATTGCACATTTTATGGATGGATTACCTTCATATTCTCTTTCGCCGTGAGAAGAAGAACCGCCGGGCGGAGGAAAGGCCGCCACCTGAAGGAAATCGCCACCACCGTAATCGCCGCCATATGATTGATTTTTGTAGGCTGGTCTCGCCATCTATTAGGGTCTTGAGGCTTGAGGTTTTGCAGAGTGAAGAGAAGCCAGAGAAGGAAAAAATGCGGTTTTCTTTTTCATCTTTGTTTTAGTTTTTTTAATAGAATTATTTTTAGAAGCTTTATAATAAAGCAGTAATTTGAGAGCGCATACGACTTAATATGACAGCGCTTTCTATATAAGCTCTACAATATTGTGTACATATGATAGTGTTTTTTATATAAGCGCTATAATATGTTATTTTTTATACTTTTGATAGCGGAAGAGGTAAAACCGCTATTACAAAAACGCTATTAAATGATATTTATGTAGTAGTGAGCTTCCTCTTGACTGAACCCGTAGGATCACACAAATAGTACGTAAACGGATCAAGTATTTAATGGCATTAAATACTCCATCTATGGATATTCGGAATCGACGGATCTTGGTTTCAGTGGGAGCTAAGATCGTCAAAGGCAAGTAAATGAATACTCCGAAAACGATGATATTGCCGGAAACGGAAATATGGATCGTATCGGAAATATAAATATTATCCAAGTCGTAGATGTTGCCGGAAACGGAAACATGGTACGTATCGGAAAATATTATCGGAAATTGAAATATTGCCGGAATCGGAAATATTGCCGGAAACAGAAATATTGTCAGAATCGGAAATATTATCAGAATCGGAAAATAATTCCGGAAACGGAAATAATAAATATTTGTTCGAAACGGAAATTAATTCCGGAATTGGAAATGTTAAATATTGTTCGTATCGGAAATGAATTCCGGAATCGGGAATTTAATCGGAAGCGTATCGTACGAATTAGCATCGGACGAGACTTGCTAGACGAAACCCAGCACGAAGCCAGGCCCTCGCCCAGCAAGCCATACGCATCAAACCACACGCTGAACCCTCGCCAGGCCCAGCGCAAGGCCAGGCCCAGCAAGGCGTGGCGCGCGCGCGGATCAGATGAGCTGCGAGCATGGGCCAGGCGCCGTGCAGTTCACGTGGGCCGCGAGGCATGCGCGTGGGCTGTGCGGTGCGGTGCTCATGCTCGTGCTCGTGTGGGTGCTATACGAATCCTAAAGCTATCGAAATTCGTGCTATGATTAAATCCTAATCCTAGAAGATAGAAATTAATTAAATAGAGTTCTAAAGGGATTCTAATTAATTAATTTAGTGTTCTAATAGGATTCGAAATCCTTTTCCATGATTCTATAAATATGTGCCTAGGGTCACAAATTTATACACGAGTTTTTCAACAAGTATTCATACAATAAAACAGTGATTTTTGAGCAGAAAATCAGTCACATTCTTGCCCATAATTGCCGAAAATTATAGTACCTTAAGGGCGATTCTAGTTGGTCAATCTTAAGGCGGATCCGGACGTGTTGTGGACTATCTACGGAGGGACGACACTTGGAGTCCTAAAGACTTGTTCTTGTTCGGTTCGGGCGCAGCTAGGGAGGGCACGCTACAAAGTGTATGCACCTAAATTATGCTAAATGATTATGTGTAAATAATATGTTTCCTGGCATTAAGGTTTTCCGCATGATTTATGTTTTGTCATATGTATCATAACCTAACAATTTTATGCGCAGGGAATTCCATCACTGAGGTGACACAGAGTTATTATTAGATATTTTAGTGTTTGGAGAGTTCCCAACACTTGTCCACTGGACTTTGATTTTCAGAATTATTATTAGATATTTTAGTGTTCGATGCTTATTCTAATTAATGATAAAGTTAGTAGTCGTGTCAACAATCGAGTCTTGTCTCTATGATTGAATGTTTATTCAATGGCTTTGGCATGTGAACTTATTAAAATTTTCAGGAGTTAAGCATGTTTAGTTATAGGCTTTGTTTTAGCTTGTAGTACACAACTTTTGTTGATTACGTGCTTTCATGTCTTTTGGCCATCGCCTTTCAATAATGACCCAATGATGATCAACCAATTGCACTTGCATTGTTGGGGAGTAGCATTTTCTAATCAGGATTTCTAGAGGTGACTTACAAGCCAAGTAATCATTCAGCATGGCCGGATTGATTGAGAGAGTTTTTAATTGCTTGCATTGTTTGAACACTGTTTTAATAAATAGTCTAGACTTTTATTTTTTCTAATGGATGGTTTTAAATTGAATTTTTTGGTTTGGGCCTATAAGGTTCCAACTTGTAGTAGAGGCCGTTAACTATTTTAATTTATATTTTGAAACTTAGTTATTTTCTCTGCGTAATTCTAGTACTAGAATTAACCATCATCACGGTGGCGGTAATATTCTGGTAATTTCTTTATTTATCTTGAAAATGGGTTTTATAAAAGCAAGGAATTATTAGTATGTTACAATCTGGCAATGCTCGTCCTTCGAGGTTCCACAAATCATGGACTAAAAATTCGGAATTGAAACTAATGTGAATGCATAAAAGCTATAAAGAAATACATCATGAAAAGTAAAACAATTACTTGAATTGAAAGTGGAGATCTTGCTCTAGGAATTCAGAAATCTAAAGACAATTAGGCAATTAAACTACACTAGAAAGCAATAAAGACTGGTGAGAGTATGCCACTAAGAGGGATAACTAAATGATTGAAAATAAACCAAAAGACACACTCCATACCTTATACTTAAGGGCAACCTTTTATTTATAGTAAGGGGAACATGTGCCCAAAACATAGGATTTTTGTCTTACTTTGCACGGGTCTCTTCAGCTCTGCACGACCCCTGCCATTTGTGCACGACCTCGCGCTAGGTTTGGGTAGTAGATAATGCATGAACCATGCCAAGGTCGTGCACAAGAATCTGCACTACTAGGTCGAATCGTGCACGACTCATGCTTGGCTGCTTCCCATGGCGTTCTTCTTTCCCAATGTAATGTAGGGACTGCATCACCTATGTGTGAATGTCTCCCCTAGCTTCCCTTCTTCTCTTCTTCACTTCCCCTGTCGTATAATGTCTTGCTACTTCAAGTGCATAAATACGACTTGGTGGAAGCTTTCCACCCATACTTCTCCTTCTTTTGTGGTAGCCTTCATTGTTGTGGTCAATCTCTCTTTTGGATTAGCGGGACATCCATATTCCGTGCATCACTTTAGCTTGGATTGAAAATAGGGAGAGGAAAGCTCTTCGTAGAAAACAAGCAAAGAAAGACAATAGAGTAGGAATAGCTCTAAATGCAACTAAACTACGATAATATGTACACAAAAGGGATCCTAATTGGCACCTAAGGATGTGCAAAATTACAAGCACATCACAACCCACTGTCTCCAAATTTTCCACCGAGGAAGAATATCTTGTTGTTTCATACACAGTACAGACATTATATTATCGATATGTTCCTTGTTAGTTGAGTTGGGAATCGTCATTCGTGCACCCGTGAAGTTTTCTTGTGATAATGTTTATGCGTCCTATCTTGCAGTGAATCCATTTCAACGTAATTGTAACAAACATATCAACATAAATTATCATTTTATTAGGGAGCGTGTTGCTCATGATGATTTAGTTGTACGTTAGTCCATATTGAGCCACAAATCGTTGACATTTTTATGAAAGGTAGTTGGGTCAGCATTTTATGTTTTTAATATCCAATATGCATGTGGTTCCCCCTGCACACATATTAAGGGGTGTAATAGAGGGATACTGATTGTATGCTCGTAATTGTACCAGCTAGTTTACGATATTATTATATATGAGTGACGAACACCTGTATTAGAGTAAGCCGTATCATAATGTTCACATTAATGACCTGATCTAGACTTAGACATGGATCCCAATTGATATGACCGGGCGTAGGACTGGGTGAATTGAGTGGACTCGAACCGACTAGACTTGGCATGTCGTAAATTCAAACCAGACTTCACCATTTAACCCGAATTGACACCCACCCGTAGGTTTACTTCAACTTTACTCATTTTCCCTTGAAATTTTGCGTTATTAGGTAGGGAATTGCAAGTGTCACTAGCTGTAGCAATAACACTAATGGGACAGGATTTGAGTCGAGAAGATGTAGTGGGATCGCGTACGAGCGTACGTGCTTGGGACAGTTAAGTCACACACAATTCAGTAGTTCGTATTTCATTTGTCAATATAGAATAGCTAAGAAGAAGCTACATTTCTCATTTGTCAATAAACAGTTTGTTAAAAGAAGACAAAAGTCAGTATTAGCGTAAAAATTAAACATAATTAACGTCAACTGTTCAACTACCTAATTGAGTAATTTTTGGTCTAATTTGAATTCGTATGACGTTGAAATAGAAAGCAACTTTGTTTGTTTTAATCTGATGCGCTTCGTTAGTTGCATGCGTGTATATTGTTGTCTGTATATAATATATATACAAGCTGAGGCTAATTAACTTATGATATACCTAATTAAGAAATATTTATTCAATTTTTAGATGAAGTTTTCCATTATTTTCCAACTTCTCTTATCCTCTTTGTTGTTCTTTCATAACTGCCATCAATGCCAAGCTACCAAACGGTATCGTTTTGAGGTCTGAGAATACTCCCTACATTCAGTTCTCCTATGTTTTTTGTTCTTTCCGTTTTAAAGTTTTCAAAAAAATACATATATATGTATATATAGACATACTTAATTAAGGTGTTAGAGTCCCTCAAAACAAAATCAAAAAATTAAGACGTTAGAGCATGATTAGCTCATGTGAAAAATAAGGTTTGAGTTTTTGGACACGACATATGCCCCTGTTATTTTGAAAACAATTTCTATCTTTGAAATGGGTGGCCGGGTCTTAGCAAGGTCTTAAATGAATTTTTGAAAAATAAGATTCAACTTAAAGCTCAATGCGTATGCCCTATCAATAAAATAAGTTGGTTGAGATTGGTGGGTAAAGGTTTAAATTTGGTTGATCAAGCTGAAAGTTTATTAACTAGAACATGAGTTACATAATGTTAGTGGAATGCTGACATGGAAGATATGAAAAAAGTCTAATGACAAACTCCATGTACATGCTCCTTATATTTTAAAATTACAAAGTTTTATTGGTAAGTATTAAGGCCCTGATTTTTTTTTAATTAGTTAATTAGACTCATTTCAAACAAAATAAGTCCATATAAAATTAGACAAGTCATACGAATTATAAGGTGAGATATGATAAGTTCAGATAAAATGAAGTTTTTTCCTGACAACTTTGATCGATTCAAGCCGTAGTTGTCTGGCAAAAAAATGGAAACTTAACGATGTACATTTTGATGATGAAAACAGCTAAGGGAAGCCAAATACAGAAGATTGTGCAGGTCGAAGAAGATTTTAACGGTAAATGGGAAATTTCCAGGACCAACAATAAGTGCTCATAGAGGTGACACAGTCATCGTGGATGTTATTAACAATGGCAACTACAATGTCACCATTCATTGGTACCATCGCCGTTTTTCTAATAATATAAATAATATATAATATTGATATTTGATATATACTTATAGAATACAGCATATATTATTAGGCATGGAGCACCAATGAATCGATATCCATGGACTGATGGACCAGAATACATAACACAATGTCCAATTCCACCGGGAGGTAAGTTTAAACAGAGAATAATACTCGGAGATGAAGAAGGCACAATCTGGTGGCATGCTCATAGCAATTGGACCAGAGCAACCGTACATGGCGCCTTTATCATTTATCCTACACTCGGAACTATTTATCCCTTTCCAAAACCTCATGCCCAACTCCCCATTATATTAGGTATTGTTCATCGCGTTAACTATATATTTAAATATACACACTATTTAATACCAAGTATATATTACTTTCGTGAAACCTTGGATTTTAATTATTAGACTGGTCTTAATTAATATATGTATCAAAAGGTCTTGCGCGCACACAAGGTGTACAATAAATTTATTGTACACCAAAAAATCTTTTCCCCTTTTTTCATAACTTTATCCTAGTTTTGATTAACTTTTATATTAGTAAAAAAAAAGTTGATAGAAATGATTAAATGATTAACTTTATACATTATTAGTGATTTTGAAAAAATAAGTTTTACTAAAATAAAAAAATTTATCACTTAAAAATAGATAACTTTTACCTATATAAACTTAACTTTTAAGCATTTTGAGTTAACTTTTACTTCGATGTACAATATTTATTGTACACCCAATGTAAATAAGAATTTGTGTATACGCATATGTGAATATGTGATGCAGGAGAATGGTGGAAGGTGGATATACAGACACTTTATTATGCAACCGTTAGGACCGGAGGCGATCCTAATGTTTCTGATTCCTTCTTAATTAATGGCCAGCCTGGTGACTTATATCCCTGCTCTAAACAAGGTTAATTATGCTTTTTAAAATGCTCACTATAGAGTCGTTAATTACAAATTAATTAGTTAAAATTGAAAATATATCAACAACTCAGAAACATACTATTTCCATTTTATTTTATAAAGATCTTCACAGTTAATATTTGCACAAATATTAAGACAAAAATTGAAAATTTGGTTGAATATAATAAAATATAGATAAAGTAAGAGAAATGTGTAAAAAGGTGGGTGAGTGTAAGAAAAAAGTGAGTGAAAAGTTGTAAATATTGTGAGATAAGAATGATAACGTAATAAATTTCCATGTGAAAAAATAGAATAAAACAGAGTATAAGTAACATTATGAAACAGACTAAAACAGAAAGTGTAAAGATGATCATTTTGAAACGGAGGTAGTACTATTTATATACGATGACATGTACATGGTATATATATGAGTTTATATTAATTAGTTTTTGAAGTTCTAACAATCTCGTGAAATATAATTGATTAGAATGACAAAGTTAACATTATTATCCAAAATTCTGAAGTCATATTAATATTTGTAATAATGTACTGCAGATACATTCAAGTTGAAGGTTGTTCAAGGAAAGACTTATCTCCTACGAATAATCAACGCGGTAATGCAGAACCTGATGTTCTTCGGAGTAGCAAACCACAAGTTAACAGTTGTCGGGTCAGATGGTAGCTACACAAAGCCATTCACAAGTAATTACATAGCTATTTCCCCAGGCCAAACCATAGATGTTCTTCTTGAGGCTAATCAAACTCCTAAACGTTACTACATGGCTGCTAGGGTTTACGAGCGCACGTTAAGTGTATCCATTGATAACACCACCACTACTGCTATAATCCAATATGATTCTCTCGATGACTCTACTCCTCCATTATTACCTATCCTTCCTAACTCCAGTGACTTGAATGCATCAATAAGATTCACAAATTCCCTAAGGAGTTTAGCTAGTAAAGATCACCCTGTCAAAGTCCCCTTAAAAATTACCAAAAGATTATTTTACACCTTATCAATTAACACTTTGGTATGCCAGGAGGAGGACGGAAATACATGCCAAGGGCCTAATAATACACGACTTGCTGCCAGTGTAAACAACATATCCTTTGTAAATCCTAACATTAGTATACTCGAGGCTTATTACCATAACATGATCAATGGAAATTTCATGACTAACTTTCCGGATAAGCCACCCAAAATGTTCAATTACACGGCACCTTTCTTGCCAATCAAGTTAGAACTACCAAAAAGAGGGACAAAGGTGAAGGTGTTGGATTATAACGAGACAGTTGAGCTTACTTTTCAAGGAACTAGCGTGGTTGATGGAGCTGATCATCCAATGCACCTTCATGGCTATAGTTTCTACGTCGTTGGGTCCGGACTAGGAAACTTTGATAAGGATAAAGACCCTTTCAATTATAACCTTGTTGATCCTCCTTTTCAGAACACCATTGCAGTTCCTTATAAAGGTTGGACAACTATCAGATTCCGGGCTAACAATCCAGGTTTATCTATACTCTAATTCAATATAAACGAACTCATCATTTTTTTAAACAAACATTATTAGTTTTATTTTATTACGGAGTATTGTCTTATTATTAATTCATAAATTAAATAAGTTACCTTTATTTATGTTTTTTTTAGGGGTTTGGTTTATGCATTGTCACGTGGATCGTCACCTTACATGGGGCATGGAAACGGTATTCATCGTCACTAATGGTAAAACACCAGAATCAAGAATCTTGCCTCCTCCTCCGGACATGCCTCCATGTTGATATATTCAAACTCAAGTGTAACAGCTTTCTATATCCGCTACGGATCGAGTACATGAAATAAATAATGACTACTGTGATCCCTATTCATTTGTACTACACATTCAGGATAATATGAGATATTAAATTATTTACCCTTTGTTTGGTAGAAAGGAATCCCAAGGAAAAGAAAAATATTGGTTCATGCGTTTGGTTTCAAAAATTAAATTGGATTTGATGAAAAAGAAAGGAAAAGTAAATGGAAGGAAAACATCATTCATAAATCTTTATTTTCCTTTCCTCCCAAAATTGCGGAATTCGGAACGAAAGAGAAAATTAAAAGCTTTCAAATGATATTCTTTTAATTTCCCCTTACTTCCTTCCATCAACCAAATGACGGAATATAAATTAAGTTTTATTTCTCTTCTTTTCTGTCCCCTTCTCTCCCTTACTAATTAGTGTTGTACCAAACAAAGGCTTAGGAATTGAATGGAAAGAATACATGCATAGATACTCCGTATTCCTTATCCGGTATGATGTGTTAATTTCCTAACAATACATTGTACCCCTCCGTATTTTATTAATATAGAACGGCACACGTATTAAGGAATGAGTGTTAAATCTAATAAAAATACTAAAATAAGTGGGATAGGGAGTAATAAACAAATAGATAAAGATAAAGGGAAAACTAAGCATTTTAATCAAAGTGGAATGGAGTTAATTGTAGTGGTGATCCCGGCCTAGAGGAAATTATATACGGAGTATATTAAATAATTATAAGGTGGGGTACAAAAGTTACTAAAAATAAAAAGGGTGACTCATAAAAAATATTTTCGAAAATGGTAAGTGTGACGCCTAAAAAATACAAAGGGAGTATTACTTATATATATTACTACCTCCGTTTCCAAATGATACTAACGGTTAATGTTTGCAAAAAAAAATTAAAAATAAAATAAGAGGAAGCACTACTACAAAAACACCTTTACAAGTCGTCCTTTTGAAGTAGCCTCAAATTAATGTGCGACACCAAAACATTTAGAGTCTCATTTTATAAAACAGGCGACACATAAAGTTGCTAGCAGATATTTCAACGAGACTAGCGAGTCGCTTGTATTATAAAATGGGACTCTAAAACTTTTGGTGTGGCACATTAGTAACATGCGACACTTATTTCTTCTTAATTTTCTTTTTAATATTTTTTTAAAAATCAAATTAAATACTTTAAATTTCTATGTCGCGTGTGTTAAAAAACGAGACTCTAAAAGTTTTGGTGTCGCACATTGATAACATGCGACACCAGTTTTTTTTAATAAAAAATCAAATGAAAACTTTTAGTGTCGCATGTGATATAAAATGAGACTTTAAAAGTGAACATGAAACCTCCCGGACCCCCTCCCTCTCCCTCCTCGTTCAAACATCCATGGTTATCAACAACAATCCTTTCAGGTACTCTTGGTCTCACGTCGTCGTCCCCGAAAGGTCACATCACGCTTAACAAAGATAATTCTTGGACAAACCGACCTTAGGTTCCTTTAATTAACTTTAAAGCAAGTGATCACATGCAAGTAGCAATATTCATGTTCTAAATGCATGTTCAAACCAACATAGTGTCATGACTAGGGTTATCCGAAAATGCTGCTTGTCATGTACTCGAATATAATTTTAGAAGCTCGCAAAATAAGCATCTCAGGATAATTTGGAATAAGTGACACTGGATAGAGAACGCCCAAGTGTGTTAGGCGTTTCCCAGGATAATATAGAACGCATTTCCTTGATAACTGTTTCATAGGAAAAAGAATATAGAGCGCTTGCCTTACTTAACAGTTTCGTATTTTTTACAATAATAAAAAATAATTAAAATAATTAAATATGTATATTAATTTTAACATATAAAGCGGGGCTAACATATGCGTACTAATAAAATTGGGAATAATAAACATATACTCCGTATTACAAGTAGGAAATCCCACTGTTATCTATTCCCCTCTCCCTATAAAATATTTTTATTTAAATTTTAAAGAAAAATAGAAAATCGTAACGCCGTGAGATCCAACTGCTGTTTAATGTGTATACGTATTCCATTCAAAAGTTGTAAAATCACGTTTAAATTGTCAATTGCCAGCTTTCACCCTTAGTTAATTTTTTGTCAACTATATTTAGATAAATCCCTTTCTTTTTTATTATACCCTAACCTACACCAATTCTTTACAATTCCACTTGTATGGACCCGGTCCACGCTATAATTAGCGTGGACCAGGGTATTTTTGTAAATTAACTATATCTTCATAATAGTAACTATGAAAAAAATATAGTCATTCTGATAAGAATAACTATTTTATACATAGAGTAACTATATGTTCTGTAAAGTAACTATATCTTCATAATAATAACTATGAAAAGATTTTATCTAAAGAGTAACTAAATTATATAGAAAAGTAATTTTAACTGTAGAACAATTACTACGAAGTATATTTTAAAATAAACAATATAATATAGATGCTTTAGAGGTCATATAGTAACATTTTCAATTATAGTTACTATTATTTCATATAATTACTGAAATAAAAAAAGAGTAAGTATATAAAAAGTAAGAGTAATTATAACTCTTGAACAATAATTAAGAAAACATTAATTACATGATTAGTTTTTTTTAGCTACGACATTCTAATTATTTACATCTATTCAATAAGACACATTAAACTCAAATGTTTTTAAACTAAAAAGTACTAATCGCCACGTCCACGTCCCTTCTTTACACCAACACGTCCTCTCCTTCGACGTTTGTGTCCTCTCTTTTCTCTACCACGTCCTTGGTTTTCATTGTTGTCAAATTTTTCTTCTTCTTCTTCTTCTTCTTCTTCTTTTGTTTTCCTTGCAGAAGTTATTTTTCGCACGACTTCAATTCTAGATGAATCATCTTTGTATTTCTGAATTAATAATA
The DNA here is from genome assembly GCF_020520425.1 of Spinacia oleracea. Lineage (NCBI taxonomy): Eukaryota > Viridiplantae > Streptophyta > Magnoliopsida > Caryophyllales > Amaranthaceae > Spinacia > Spinacia oleracea. The sequence goes on along the minus strand of NC_079490.1, from coordinate 105,938,309 downwards.
ATATAAACTAAGTTAATAATTTAACATTTAAGTGTGAAAAAATGACATAGTAACTATATAAAACATATAGTTTCTATTATGCATCATACAGTAACTCTTAGAATTAATGATGGTAAGATATTCGCAGAATTGCAGATATAGTTATTGTTATAGTCATATAGTTATTGTCATAATAATATAGTCACTTATATTACTAATAACATAGAGACGAAAAAAAAGAACATAAAAAGAACAAAATGATAACATAGTAACTATTAAAAACATATAGTTACTATTATACATGATATAGTATATTTTAATATTAATGATAGTCATATATTAGCAGAGTTGCATATATAGTTATTGTTATGATCATATAGTTAATGTGATGATCATAACATAGTAACTCTTATTAATAATAACATAGAGGAAAACAAAGAACATATAAAGAACATTATTATATACATAATAACTATATCAAACATATAGTTACTATTATACAAGATATAATACCTATAAATATTATTCATGGTCATGTAGTCACATAGTTGCAGACATAGTTGGTGTGATAATAATATAGTAACTCTATCACTAAAAATATAGAATAACATCAAAAACATGCACAAAACATAATAAATTAAAATAGTAACTATTTAAAACATATAGTAACTATATAAAACATACAAATACTATTGAGGAAAATAAATATATGGTAACTAATCATGATAAAATAAACATATTACATATTTCAAACATATATATAGTAACTATATAAATACTATAGTAACTATTGAAGAAAATAAACATATGGTAACAAATCATGATAAAATAAACATAGTACATATTTCAAAAATATAGTAACTATGTAAAACAAATAGTAACTATATAAAACATAGGGACTATTATTATAATATAGTAACTATTGTACACATATAGTAACCATTATAATCATATAGCCACTATCTAAGAAGCGAACAAAAACATACTCTAAATAACATAGTACATAATGTAATCGTATAGTAACTATTATTTATCAAAAAGTCACTATAAAGTGTTCATAACATAATAACTATCTTAAACACATAGTTACTGTTTTAAACTTATAATAACTTTCTAAAAAATATAGTAACTATTTTAAACACATAGTTACTATTTTAAAGTTATAGTAACTTTTTAAAAAATATAGTTACTCTAAAAACTACTATTAATATAAACACAATGAACATTCCAGTGACTATTAAAAACACTATTTCGCAACATAAATTAAAGGTAACTATGTCATTTATATACTAACTATGTGAAACACTAACCCTAATTTCAACAAAACAACAAGCATTTCAAATCACTCAACAAAATAATAACTATTGTACACATATAGTAACCATTAAAATAATATAGTAACTATTGTACACATATAGTAACCATTAAAATTACATAGTACCTCTTTAAACCATATAGTTACTGTATTACTTATATAGTTACTATTTGAAATCGTGAAGTCACTGATCGAATTCGCGAAGTGAAAACGATATTTCAACAAAACACAAACATTAATGTCTCCAAAACAACAAATATTTTCAATTTTAAATAAAAATAGACTTAAATTCTTTAAAAAACAACAAACCGAGATGTGATCTCTAAAAATTCTTCCGAAGATTTGTAAATGAGTGCAAATTAATCGATTCGATTTCGGCAATGACGAACCTCCTTCTTGATCTACTACTTCCTCCAATTTTTTCTCATCTACTAGATCCAATTATAAGAATTATAAGATAATTACGAAGAAAATCGAACAAAACCTAGAAATTTGGGCCAAATTTTGAAAAGCATAGAGAGAAAATGAAGAGAGAGAAATGAAAGATAAATGAACATAGTGTAGATCTGAAATTTTGAAAAATAAAAAAGCTTAAAAGGTATATAAAGTGGGCTAGACACAAATCGCATTAAAACTCTACAGAACACATAGTAACTCTTTAAAACACATAGTTACTATAATACGCATATAGTTACTATTTAAATCACAAAATAACTGTCACGTGACAGTTACACATGTTTCCCATACAAATTACTCCGTTGCCCACGCTAAGTTAGCATGGACCAGGTTTATATTAGTGTAAATAAATTCTTTATTGTTTACACCGCCTTCATCTCCCCTTCACTTCAAATCAGATAAATGGTTGGGTATTCTTGTCATCCACTAATTTGTTCTTCTCTTTGTCTCTCCTTCTTCTACTACTCAATAGTTTCATTTCATCAATCTGTCAATCACGCCTTCCAATAATTTGCTTCTTGGAGAACCAATTCGTGTGGCCTCAACCCTTGAGTAATTTATGTCTGTAAGCTTTGTTCTTAACTTTTTCAAATCTGAATTGTATATTCGATCGTCTTTTAAGTTCGTTTTTCGAAATCTAAGATTATTTTGAATTAATTGATTTTGCAGTCGTTCTTCTTTGAAAAATGGGTGTGTTTGATTTCATTATATCATAACCGTATCATTTTATTTTCCGGTGTATCGCTGCACATTAATTACAGAGTATTAAATCATGAGAGATTGGAAGATGCATGTTCCATCACAAATTGTTATTTTGTTCTTCTATATCTTTTTTTTTATTTGTCTACTTGTGGTATTATTAGATTGTATATTGGGCTCTCTCTCTCTCTCCAAATTTCCTCTTATTATTTCTAAGAGCTAAATTGAATCCTGAGAGTAATAAATAGGTTTGTTGATTGCTGCAGAAAAGTAGCAGAAGACGAAGAGTCCCATTTTTATTGTTCATTGATATCAGTGGTAGTTTATTATTGCACTTGATTTGTAAATTTCTCTTAATCATTTTTTTTTATTTTGTTTTGCAGACTTATACGAGACAATAAAGAACAGATACTTGAAGATCTTCACACATTTTTAACATAATTTTGGTTGAATAGGATGCGAGATCATTTTTACCAATGACTGATAGATTTTGTAATATATATGGTGTATCGTTTTTATATAAGTTTTTTGTAATATACATGGAGCATTTTTGGGAATTAAAATAGAAAATTAGTTCAAATTATTGTATTTGATTCTTTCCAGATTTTTTATATAAAGTCCATTTTGACAACTAATCATGCACGAGTGTTCTCAAAGTTAGTTCAAATTATTTTATTTGATTATCTTTATAAAGTCCATTTGACGAACTGCCAATATTGTTTTACCAAGCATATAAAGAAGTTGCTTTCTATCTCAATATTAAAAAGGAAGTATATAGTACGCCTATGTACGGAAGATGTTCTTTATCTCAATATTTAAAATGAAGAATAGAGGACGGATGTGTACGTTAGGCGCGCTTTATTATAATGTATAGGAGACGGGTATGTATGTTAACCGTTTTATATTCCTTCTTCATTTTATGATTTTAGGAAGGGAATATAGAACGTTTATCTCTTATCACTGTACTTTATGACTAGGTATATAAAACGTTTCTTTTACCCGTTTTATAAACTTTATAGCGCGTTGAGTTGAAGAACGCCTCTAAGGCGTCCTATAAAGTGTATTTCAACAGTACTCTATACCCTTTTTTGTAGTAGTGGATCGTTTTCTTGCCCGGATCTCACCCATACATTTATAAGATTCAATGCCTTATCCACAAAGTGGCAACCTTGGTCTTTCCAAACCGGACCCTTAAACATTGTTTGGTGGTGACTCCTTCGAAATTAAAAAATTTACAAAACTCCGTAGGGAACACAAAAAAACACCCCTACAGTTCTAAATACATAACTTTTTGCATTTGAATCTAGACAAAGAATTTCATGACTTGATCCAAGTTCTTCAAGGAACGAAACTCGGTTTCGTCGACATCTGTTAGCTCAGTTGCACCCCTAGAGAGGATCCTTTTGACAATGTAGGGTCCGGCCCAATTAGGTATGAATTTTCCCCTTGGGTCTGTGACACTTTTTGAAGGAAATAATTCCCTTGGTCCAAGTATGCATTTAATGGTAAGTCTAATAAATGCGGTTCAGTATTAATTAACAAGTTAATAATTCAGTGAAATCAAGTGAACTGAATGCCTAGCTAGAGACCGCTTCAGTTCAAGTGGAATTAATGATATTAAATCCACGGCTTACTCTTGACTGAACCCGTAGGGTCACACAAATAGTACGTAAACGGATCAAGTATTAAATGGCATTAGATACTCCATCTATGGATATTCGGAATCGACGGATCTTGGTTTCAGTGGGAGCTGAGATCGTCAAAGGCAAATAATAAAATAATTCCGGAAACGGAAATATTAAATATTTGTTCGAAACGGAAATTAATTCCGGAATCGAAAATGTTAAATATTGTTCGTATCGGAAATGAGTTCCCGAATCGGGAAATTAATCGGAAGCGCGTCGTACGAATTAGCATCGGACGAGACTTGCTAGATGAAGGCCCAGCACGAAGCCAGGCCCGCGTCCAGCAAGCCAGCGCGCCACACAAGACAACCAAGGCCACGCCAGTCCCAGCGCAAGGCCAGGCCCAGCAGGCCAAGGCTGCCAGCATGGCTGCACGCGCAATGGGCTGCGATCATGGCTGCTTGCCTTGGCTGCGAGGCTCGTGTGGGCCGCAAGGCTTGCGTGGGCTGAGCGGCCGCAAGGGCTGTGCTCGTGTGTGTGTGTGTTTGTGTCCGATCCAAATCCTAAGTCAAGTAGGATTCGATTAATGATTGATTTCCTAATCCTAATAGGATAAATTAGTTAATAAGAGTTTTAATAAAATTCTAATTAAGCTAATTAGTTCCCTAGTAGGATTCCAATTTGTTTTCCATACCCCTATAAATATGTGATCCTAGTTCACAATTTATACACAAGTTTCAAGTATTCAAAGTGAGTTTTTGAGAGCAAAAATTCAGTCATATATTTGCCCTATAATAGCCGAATATTACTAGTACCTTGAGGGCGATTCTAGTTGGTCAATCTTAAGGTGGATCCGGACGTGCTGTGGACTTTCTACGGAGGGACGACACTTGGAGTCCTAAAGACTTGTTCTTGTTCGGTTCGAGCGCAGCTAGGGAGGGCACGCTACAAAGTGTATGCATCTGAATTATGCTAATTGTTATGTGGCAATTAATTTTGAATCCTGGCATTTATGGTTATTTCCGCATGATTTATATTCGTTTATATGTATCATAACCTAACAGTGGTATCATGAGCCTCTAATTAATTCCATCATAATTGCTTAACATGGTTAAATTTTACAAATTTGCAAAGAATTAAAAGGGGTGATTAATTTTCGTAATTGTTAATTAATTGCAAATTGCGTTTATTTAATTATATGTACGCAGTTTTTCGGCAGTTTCTTCGTTACTCAACGAAATCCAGTGATTTTTGTGTCAATTCCACATGTAAAAGGCATTCTAAAATTTTGACATAAAGACTATTTTTCGGCCGAACTCGGAATTCCCAAATTCGAAGTCTAACTATGACTTTTCGGAGGTTTTAGTTTTTCGAACGCAAAAGTTTGTAATTTTAAGATGTTAAAATTGAATATTTGCGATTCTTGTTGTTAAATCTTGAATTTTTGATTTACCTACTGTATATGTTTACCAAACACTAGTGGAAAAAACCCCTGTTGTAGCCCCCTTGTTGAGGGGGGCATACATAAGCGCGCCTCAATAGCTACTTAGTCAACGCGGGTCAAATATTTTACTATTCTATTGAGGCGGGCTTTTTTGCTGTTCGCTTCTACAGAAGCTGTTGAAGGGGGCTTTCCTTGCCCGCCTCAATAGAGAGAAGCTGTTGAAGGGGGCTTTTAATTGCCCGCCTCAATAGGGTCTAAGCTTGTTAATTATACAACCTAATTTGTAATTGTAATTAATTTGTTGAAATTCGAATAATTTAGAATTTGATTTGATTTTCATAATTAATTGAGGATTTAATTAGGTATCCATGATTAAAAACCACCATAAAAATTGTTAATTTATGATAAATTTTAAATTTTTATGACCTAGATTTGAATCCATGATAATCGGAAATTAATTGATTAATAAATTTTCGATTTTTCGCCCTAAAATTATGAAATTAATATGATTTATTAATTTGTCATTAATTTTGAACTAAAAATTTTAATTTTTTATGAAAAACGCTCATAAAAGTTGCACGCACAAAGCAATGGACGCTACGTGTTACCCTTAAGGGGTGTTGTATAGTGCGGGCACGCGACAACGAGAAGGGGAACTCGTCGCCCGTGCGGTATGAATGCAGCGAGCAATATAGCATGGCGCGCGCGCGAGGCATTGGTGCTGGCCGTGTGTGCTGTGCGATGGGCGATGGGCGACAAGGCAAGGCATGAGCGAGCAGTCGCGTGTGGGCAGCGAGCATGCTGCGCCACAGCGCGCACTGCCTCGCCAGCGAGCGACGGCTCGCGCCAGCGAGCGATGGCTCGCGTGCAGCGAGCGATGCCTCGCGTGCAGCGAGCGATGCCTCGCCAGGAAGCTGCTGCGATGCGAAGCGAAGCGGGCGAGCAGGCTGCGCGCAAGCGTGGCTTGGCTTGCTGCGTTTGCGCGTGGCTGTTGCTAGTCATGCATGCCGAGCGATCAGTCGAGGGGCGCTGCTGCCTCGTGCCCTCGACGGGGCTTCGGCGCTAGCCCAAGTTCCTCGTCTTGTTACGATTGATACGTTTTTATTTTAATTTTAGATTTTCAGTTCGGAAATGATTTTAATTAACTTTAAAATTAATAATTTGAATTGTTTTCTCGGAATTTAATTTTGATTATTATAATTATTATAAATTTTAATTTTTATACTAATTATTTTACTAAAATTAAAACCTTGAATTAATTTAAATTTAATTGTTTAATTCAACTGAAAATAATTTAAAAGGGGATTCAATTATAATTTTATATGAGTTTTAAATTTTAATTAAACTTGTATGTTTCCGGTTAGACTAGAAATACATTTTTATGTTTAAAATTAGTAAAGCATATAAAGTTATTGGTTTAAGTGGGAGCCTTTAGTCATAAACTCTTGATTAGGTCTACAATCCTTTAAGGTTAAAACAACTTGATTAGAATTAATAAGGACTGAATAATTGGTAGATTATTGGTGCCCTTGATTAATTGCTGCAAATATTTATGTGATGCATAACATGTGTTTTACTAACCAGCTATGTGGGCCATTCATGATAATGAATGGTTGAATGGTATATATTGTATATGTACTGTTTTGCAGGTTAATGAAAGTGACTAGTATGGCCCAAATAGTATAGAAAATATGGTCTGCGTACCATTAATTTGAATGTAATATTGGTCTAAAGTACCAAATTTTATTGCTTTTAAATATGGTCTGCGTACCATCAAATAGTTGTAATTAGTTTAATTATAGCTTATCCTATTTGAAGAAAATGGCGCCTCCCATGGTGAAATTCAAGACGGAACTTCCAATCCATTTTCAAGACGGACTTTGAAGTTGAAGCTTCAAGATGAAGTCGGGCCATACTAGATCACATTTATATCTTATGCATGTTTTAAGTTATTTATTGCATTAAATATGTCTTAAATTATGCATGAGATTGTGGCTTGATTATGTTGCATGATTAAGGATTCTAGTTCACTTAAAATCTAACCAACATAGTAAGAGCCTTAAGTTCCAAACTTTAAAAATTGAGTTAAAAGGTGCCATGCCAAAATAACACTTATTTGGATAACCTTTACATCAATCAAGTAATAGTTTTACGCTCAGCGAGGTGTTACTTATTGATCCTAAAGGGGTAAAGTACACAAAATAATTGTGAGTACATGTTAGTTTTGATGAAACCCAACGATATAAGTAAGGAGTCCTTTTATGTCGTGGCAAAATTGATAGGTTTACCTAATAAGTTCTTAGACGTACCTATTAACCAAGAGTAGTTTCTAGACTATTAGCAAAAGGCTTTTGCTTACCTAAAAGATTTTAAAATTGAGTCTAAATACATAATGTTCTTAATTCTTCAATGGTTTTAGGGTCTTGGAATAATTTTATTCACACCTTCCAGAACAATAAATTCGAATAAAATGCCAATAACTTGTTTAAATTGCATGATTGCTTTAATTTTCAAGTTATTACTCATGATAAATTTTTAGACTTTGCATGCTTCAATGTATGTTTTAATTATTGTTTATAATTAAATATCTTGCACTGCAGTAAATCCTTTTAGAAAGGTAACAGTAAATTTCATCGATTGGTAGTGAATCCAAGAACGATTCACGAAAATGAGAGAAAATGAGCAATTTAAAATGTACGTTTCTTATAGCGACTTTTATGGTTGTTTTCGAATATCAAAGTCGAATAGAAAACCGATTGGTGCTTGTGAATTCAAAATACAATGTAGTTTTGAGAACATAAAGCATTGAGTTTAAACGCTCAGCTTTACCAATGGTTAACAACCTAATATCTTTTTCCATTTAATTCTTGAATGAGTCTAGTCCCTAGACATTCGAATAGATCGATGCTTAGAGAACTTTAGAAGCTTCTGGTAAGATCATCTAGTTGAAACAGAATATTCAATAGAAATAAAATGGTAAGAACTCAGTTGGAGTGACATTGGACATGTCTAAACAAAGTATAAAAGTCAACACTAAAGAATTCAATTCTTAAGACTATAAGAAAGGGTACAAGAAATAGGAAAACAAGGAACAAATGAAAGGAATTTACGATTCCGTTTCTACCTATAAGTTTATGTTTAAAGAGAAGTGACCTAGAAATCAAACTTCCTTGGTATCATATACCGCTTGAGGTTCTTACTTCGGTAATAACTCAAACAATGGAAGCTAGGCTACACTAATGACCTACAAGTGAGAAATGAAGCATGGCAATGCTACGTTAGTTGTAAGGTCATCTGGTTTGTTGTAAGTCCTTTCAAGGCTGGAACTTAATGGCTATTTTGTTCCATAATCAGCATACCTAAATTTCTGTTTCAAACACAGAAAGACTCACATTCAAGAAAAACAAAAACAATGTGTGTTTGTTTATTTGGATGAAATGGTCATTTACGGGTTGAGTCAATATGCTTGATTAAAAAAAAAAAATCTTTAACAATAAGAACTTTACTAGGTTCAAATCAATCTCTTGATTTGAGTTCCACAAACCTTTAACGTTGTTGCTTAGACCATGTCAACAAATTAACATTCAAAAGCTCTATTTTTATGGACTTTTGAAATTTGATTGAATTCTAGATCATTCAAGACAAGCTAAGTCTTACTTGTTGAAAGTAACAAAAGATGTGAACTATTGTTAGAACGCCTAGACAATAGAGTTCAAAGCTAAAGAAAGATTTTTATGACTTTATTATTTCACACGGTTTTGAGTGAATATTGATTTATTTACTCAAAGTGATATAAATTTGAATCTGTTTGGCTAGTTCAAAGATTCAGAAGTATAAAATCCACATGGCAAGAAATCATAAAGATCTAGGTTAGATCATGACGATGATTACTTCAAGACCAAGAATGATCATCAATGGTTGTGTGTTGTAATTTCACGATCTAGCTCCATAAGATATGGCATATCTAAGTTGGAATGGTCGAAGTCAATTAGTACTTGATTCGATCAATGATGAATCATAAAGACTTTTCCTATAATTTCTAAAACAAAATGCTCAACTTCCACCAAACTAAACCAAATTCCTCAAAGCTATTGAAAAGTAATTTCAGGATATCTTTTCAATTAAATATATCTAAAGAGTTGCTAAACTCAGTGGGAGTTTAGTGTTTGTTATTCAACAAACTAAGGCCCAAGTATAGATATATGTTTCATTGTGATTTATTCAAATGAGACACAAGGGTATTGTTTCTACCATGAATTTTTGAGAACATAATGTTTGTTTGCTCGAAATAATGTCCTTTTGGAGATTCGTTTCCAAAATGACAAGTGGGAGAAAATAGACCTCGAAAGTCTTCGAGGCGAACAACAAACATAAACGGACATTTCGGAGGCTTTTCGAAGTTCTTTAGAAAATCCGAACACGTATTCTTTAAGGACTTTAGAAGTGGCTTTAAAGAATAGACCTCTCTTAGAAGACTTTAAAAGTGCTTCAAGGTGAACGAAATATTCAAAGGACTTTCAAGTGCCTATTGATATTATATTGTTTGATGTTCTATACCCAAGTAGGCATAGAGTTCAAGTCACTGAAACTATGAGATTCTTCTATTAGATAGTGAAGAAACATAGAGTTCAGGTCAATGAAACTATGAGATTCTTCTATTAGATAGTGAAGAAACCTACAACTTGCAGTCAAACTATTATCATGTAGATTAATAAGTTTGTGACTCGTAAGAAAGCTATGATGAAACCCTTCCCTAAAATGGTTAGAGGCCATATATAGACTCAAATATTTTTGATGGTTAAAGGCCATAAAACATACTCAATGTTTTGATGAAAAAATTAACATTTTGTTGATTTACAAGAATTTGTGTTCACACACAAAGCTAGATTAGTTGCTAAAGGTTACAAGCAAATTCACGGCGTGGATTTTGTTGAAACCTCATGCATAATCGTAACGTCCAAGTCTATAAATCAAGCAATGATTGCATATTGGTACATATGGCAATTGGATGACAAAACGTATTCCTCAATCAAATGTTGGAATAAACTATGTACATGGCATGTCATAGGATTTGTGGATCCAAATAAATGCTTGAAAAGGAAAGCTAGCTTATGAAATCTAAGTACAGATTTAAGCAAGCAATTGGGAATTAGAACTGTATTTTAGTGAAGCTAAATTTTAGTTACATAAAATGTACATGATTCTTATAGATATATAAGAAGTTTAGTGGGAGTACATAAAACTTAATTGGTCCTATGTGTATCACACACATGTGTCTCTATTGTGAAATAACATTCAAATGCTAATGACTTAGATTTGAAATTATTCATAAATGATGGACCAAGGAGAAACTTAGTATATACTGGGTATTAAGATCTATTTACAAAGATCTTATGATATTGTTTTGGATTAAGTAATGGCATCAAACACGAAAGACTCCATTGGAGATATTCGACCCATATGAATAAATCTAAGTAAAGAATGTTTGAACTATGTATAAGCATTTACTAAGTTAAACATCAAAGGATCCAAGTGAGATTCTTAAACCTGTATTATATGTCAAAGCATTTAGCTGGATTCAGTATCTACTGAAATTGAATGAGCTAAAGTTACATGAATAGAATTCAATTGAGAATAATTCTGCAAAAAGAATTTATCATGTATGATATAATATGAGGATCGCCAAAAACGTATTGGCTTTAAGCATAACGAACATATACCAATCTTTATTGATCTACTGAAGATCAACTAGATTGAGATCAAGAAAAACTTATGGTACTTGAAAAGGTACATAGGAATAGTTCTTGATTCAAGGAAATAAAGATATGCTAAATAGTTGATGCTACACGCATAAACACTGGCAAAGGATCAAGCAAGATCCCTTTGGAGTTAACCATTGGAAAGGACGAGCTACAGAGCATCGTGTTTTGAAATGGCAACATGGGTTGGAGACCATGAGTTGTTACGTGGGAAATATTAATTTCTATATTCTAAGATACAGCTGGAAAGTCTTCCACATATATGTGAACTGCTTGGATAAGCAAATTCAAACAAAGCATCACTAGCAACCTATACAGTTGAAGTAAAAGTACTTATTGCCTAAGAAGCAATAAAACAGGGTTGTTTATGTTAAAGAGTTCTTCACTGAACTTGGGTAGATCACATGTCTGTTGACTTAATGGTTCTTCATTGCAAAATGCGTAGAACCATTATTGTATCAAGAAAGACTAGATCACAAAATAAACATACTCAAAAGATCTTATCATCTATCTCGAAGAACATTCGATGAAAAGGATATTAAGATTGGCAAAGAATGATAACTAAACCTATGCAACAAGTGAGAAACAACACTCACATTGTGGCACTAAAAATCAAGCATAGCTTTGAATTCCATTAATTATTTTAAAGATGGATTCGAGGCCCATGGTTGTAAAACATTGGGGTTGAACATTTATCATATATGAAATGTATTTTCATATTCCATTTAATATTGGTTTAGTATTAAATGATGAGTCCCTTCAATTTGACGATATATTCAAGATAGACTGTCAGGACCAGTCCTGTGACTAAGAAATGTCTATCAAGTGAACTTGAATGTCAAAAGTTGAAAATGGTCCCTGGTCGGAGTTTTCTATAAAGATGGACGCATAGAAAACGTTAGACGACTTGAATGTAAGATGACTAGTAGTTCTGTTTCTTGAACTATGTGTGATGTTGCCTAAAATAAACGCCACCTAAGCTAAACCGTAAAGGCCCATTAAGAAAGCCTAAAAGGCCTTCCAGAAGGCCTTGAGGCCCTCTTACTCAGAAGGGACCCATTTCCACTAATTACAAGAAACCCAAAACAATTAATAAGCCCGCCAGGCTCAAATCAATCCCCCAGTATTTACGCAAGACACGTGTCCTGATCTTAAGAAACTATCCAATTAATGCAGGACCAGCTCCCAAGAAACCCTAGCACTATAAATAGTGCAGATCCCTAGGTAAAAGGGACAATCAATTCATTCCCACCAACTTAGCATTAACTTTGCTCTGCCCTCTCTCTACAAATTATTTCTCTCTCTAGCATATACTTACTTAAGCATCGGAGGGAATATTCCTACGAGAATATTCTTGTTTTGCAGGTTGCTAGAAGTTCATGCCAGGTCATACTTGATACCTCCGAGAAACGCGTGACACGACATCACCGTAAAAGATCCCACAACATTTGGCGCCGTCTGTGGGGAGGTATAGTATCATGGCCGAACTACACTCTGACAGAGAGTAGGCTGGTGAGGGAGAAGAGAGGCGGCCTCTCGAAAGGAGCCAACGACACATGGAAGAAGCCAATCGAATCGCAAATGCAGGAAACACACCACGTCGGGTGCAGGAGGCTGAGGTGGTTGTAGAAGAAGAACCAATGACAGAGGCGTCTCCGCCAGGCGGCCACCTAAGCCCCAGCGTCCGAGACGCCGTGCTAGATGCGAATCTAGACTTGCCGGTCTCGGTGGGATCTTTACGCGAGATCTTAGCAAGATTCCAACAGCAAATGAGTCAAACCTTTCAACAGCAGATGAGCACCACATTGCAAGATGAAATTCGGAAAAATATGCTAATCTACAGCGCTGAGAGGACGGCTCCACAGAGACCCCTCAGCCTAGGCGTCAATCGGATAAGCAGAATGCCACTCAGATCCAACGTATGAAGGGCTGGAGAAGGCTCTCGTCCACAAGCTAGCAGGGGAGTCAGCCCTGTGCCTGAGCCCTCGGGAAACGGCCGCGATCCTCCTACTTTCTTACCTCGAAGGGACCCGGTCATACGACCACCGTCTAGGGGAAGCCCACCAGCCGTCTTCCGGCCCGCCTCAAGGCGTCAAGAACATTATGAAGCTGAATCTGAACTATCAGACTTTGGGTCCACCCCTGTGATGGAAGATCCTCCATTTTACCCCTCTACTCGAGGACAGACCCAGATGACGCCCAACAGGGTAAGCTTGCGCCCCCGCCTGCTATCCAACCGTTGTGAACCAACTTATCATATCCAGCAAGGGTTTAATAATCTGACGCTAAGGCACATGAGTACCCCCTTCTCCGAAGAGATCATGAACGCCCCGAAGGAACCCAAGGTAAAAACTCCTACCATTGAAGCCTATGACGGGACCACCGATCTTGATATGCACTTAGTCGCATACCGCCATCACATGTATGTTCAAGGAACCAATGAAGCCACTTGGTGCAAATACTTCCCGGCCACTCTCAAAGGAGTGGCGTCTAAGTGGTTTGAACGGCTGCCCCCAGGGTCAATTGCCTCTTTCAACGAACTACAAACTTTGTTCTCCACAAGGTTCATGGCACACAAGGAAGAATGGAAAACAAGCATGCATTTGGGACGGATCCAACAGGGGAAAGATGAATCCCTAAGAAGCTATGTGAAGCGTTTCAACTTAGAAGCCGGACAGATCCCAGACTTGCCCGATGGCGTCTCCTTTGATAATTTTATCAGAGGATTGAAGAAGGGATCCTTTAAGTTTGATCTGGTTAAGAAAAGCGTGAGGACTATGGCCGAAGTCTTGGACGAGGCCGAAGCATTTATCCATGCAACAGAAATATGCAGCGCGTCAAAGGAAGGAAGGATTGGAGAAACAACAGACTCCTCCGGAAAGAAAGATAAAGTGGACCGAAAAGCCCCACGAGTAAATGGCACATAGGCCCTCTCAAAAGAGCATGATACCAACTCTCCTGGGCACAAGAGAGAACGTCCGCAGGAAAGGGAATATTGAGTATAACACAGATCTCCTCACAATACTAAAAGACGTCGGAACAAGGTTTGACCTTGAACGGCCTTTCCCCATGAAATCTCCTGCTGAGAGTCGAGATCCCAAGTTATATTGCCAGTTCCATGAAGACATAGGACATGAAACTAAGAATTGTAGAAGCTTGAACAGGGCTTTAGACGGCCTAGCCTCCAAAGGACACCTCAAGAACTACTTACAGAAGAATGCTCATGGCTTTGGAAAAAACCAATACAAAAAGAACAAGTCACCTGCCTCACCTACGGAGGGACAACACAGCGACGGAGGGTTTGTAGCCGTCATATCTGGAGGACCAGCCGCTGGAGGACCCACCATGAGGGGACAGAAAGATTATGCTCGCCGCCTAGGACAAGTAATGCTGTCGGCAAAGTCACCTATGGATCCATTCCGACGGATAGAGATATGTGAGTCAGATGGTGGACGAATAGCCACTCCGCATGATGATCCTCTTGTGGTCGAATTCAAGATATCCAACATGAGAGTCAAACGCATTCTAATAGACACGGGAAGCTCGTCCGACATAATGAGCCTAGAATGCCTCAATCGCCTAGCGCATGATCCCAAAACCATCGAAAGTATTCACTATCCCATCATTGGCTTCGGAGGGAGCATTATTCACCCTGTGGGCGTCATCACTCTGCCGATTCGAATTGGGGATAGGAAAAATGGACGAAGGATGGAGGTGGACTTCCTGATTGTTAAGGACTTGACTGCATACAATGTCATCTTGGGAAGACCCACCTTGAACAAGATTAAAGCTGTAGTTGTCACCCATCTGATGCTTTTGAAGTGTGTGTGCAATGATGGAGTGATAGGCACCATACATGGAGACCAACAACAGGCTAGGGACTGTTATCTAACGACCCTCAACCCGTCAGCATGGAAGCAAGATTCTGCCGAAGTCAGAGGCAAAAGAAAGCATGAAGACGAACTGCTAGCCGCCAAGGAGAGTAAACCCGCCCAAACAGGAACGGTCAAGATTGAGGAAAGTGGCTAAAAATATAATGTCATTAGGTTAACTATTGTACCCAGAGCCTACAAAATGGCCTAGCTATTGTACTAGAGCCCACAAAACGGCCTGTAAATGCCCGCCTAAGATGCGGTGAATTTAGCTTGCAATTTAGTAAATGAATATTTTCTTATCTGACAAATACAAGTCTCAGTTAAACCCTTTAAAAACACTAAGGGGTGGAGAAACCCACAAGAAAACAAACTCTAAATGGTGGCGTCAATATTTACTAAATAAACGACGACCCTAAAAATACCCTGTGCTAATAAACATAAAAGACTCGACAAAGAAAAGATATCCAACATGACGCCTCCTCCTTGGAAGGCGCCCAAAAAAAAAAAAAGAAAAAAAAGAAGACTCAACAAGAGTAGACATTCAATATGAGGCCTCCTCCTTGGAAAGCGTCTAAAAAGACTAATCGATTGACGGCCTGAGAAGTGGCCTAGATTAGCGCTTCAAATTAGGCTGATCACCTAAAACACCGAGGTTCCCGTCCATCAAATGGACCCATAAAGAATTCCTAAGAAATCAGTAACGAACTGAAATGGAACTAAAATAAAACAAGTGCACGAAGGCACAAAATGTTTATACATGCGCTCATGGCGCACACAAACCAACACAAATAAATGCCAAGAGGCATCAAAGTTATTACAAACGCCCACGGCGTCATTCAAACCAACTGCATAAAAGGCCGCTCAAGGATGAGGGGCGGTTGAACTCTCGTCCTGGACGTCCTGGCCTTCAGGGGAGTTCACTTCTTCCTCCTCCATGTCCACATCCTCCCCGTCGCTAACGAACTCGGGGGGATCTAAGCCTAGGCGTCTAGCCGTCGAAACGGCCATCTGGTAGGAGATGCGACGTTTGAACCAGGAAAAGTCCTTCCCGTCCATAGACTGATCCCACGCCTTTTGGGCGCTCTCCAAAATGGACTCTTTGCCTAATTTGAAAGAGCTCGCTGCCTCTTTGCGCACGGCTTTAATCTCCCCCTGCATAGCCTTGAGCTGACCCTCCAGGAAGTTCACCTTGGATGAGAAATTAGTCACCCGCTCCGAGACGGAGGAGTACTCCTTTCTCAGCATGGCCAACCTCTCCTCATGCTCCAGCAATTTCTGTTCGTAATTCTGGGCGTCCTCCTCAGCCTTCTTCAGAGCATCCGTTTCAGACTTAATCTTCGCATCCGCGTCCACGTTGATCAATCTGGCCGTCCTCTCAGCATAGATCTCATGATTATCAATCTGGTCCTTATGCTTGAGCATCTAATTATGCATATCGAAGCGATAATTCCTACTCTCGACACAGCGGATGAAGAGCTGCCGAAAACAAAATAGAGTTAGCAAAATAATAATAATAATAATAATAATAATAATAATAATAATAATAATACCCAAGAGAAAAAGAAGACCAGGAATAAGTGTCTTACATCAAGTACGAGGGACTGAATGGACCCAAAGAATCCCAAGTCAATCCTGGGATGTGACCTCACATACTCCTCAGGAATGGCCGCATACACGTCCGAAAGGATCTTATCCTTCGCCTCTGAGCTAAAACCGTAAGAAGGGGGGATGCTCGCCACCTCAGCACACCGCATCCGTTTGAACATATCAACTAAACCAAACGTCAAGATATCAAACACCATGCAAATATCGAGTTGTCATGACATATTAAAAGTATAGAAACACTAACCAATCGACGAAGCCATAGGAGGCATGGAGGCATTATCAGTAGAAGGAGTGTCAGCCTCCTTGCCCTTACCCTTGTCCTCCTTGGACGAGGTGGTGGCTTCAACAACCTCAGCCTGGTCGGCCGCTACTTCGTCAGCAGCCGCTCTGGCAGCGGAATCTCCTTCGGTGTTCACCTGGGGAGAGACTTCCTTATGCTCAGATGGAGGAATGGACGCCTGGTTAAGGAGAACCTCTCCCCCAACTAGAGGAGCATATGGTTTTGACACCGACGGCTTTACTGCAGCATCGGCCGTACCCATCTTCTTAAAGAAGGGCCGCTTTGGCTTAGGAGCCACCGTCGAAGAGGCAGGACGCTTCTTCGTAGCTGACGAATTCAAGTGGGCTCCTAAAAACTGTAAAAAGTCAGCGACCAAGTCGAAATCTGAAAGAAATACCTTGGCGACGTCACCAGAGGCACCCTCGTCGGACTTCTTGGAGGAGTCCTTCTTCTTGGCTTCCACGGCCTTGAGAATGTCCTCGGTGTATACCTCGGACAGCCAAGCGGGTACGTCCACTATGCCCTTGTCCTCGGAGGATAAACGATCCATGGCAGAATCTACAAAACCAAGGGTTAGTAGAAGAAAAAAAGAAAAACGATGTTGAGTGAAAGTCTATGGAAAACTACCTCTACTTAAATAGGAACAAAGACCGACGGCCGAAAGAAAGACTATGTTGGTGAACTGGCCTACATGGGGAAGCCAAGCATTAGGCACCCACGCATGACTCTTTGACGACAGCCGATACATCTCGGCCTGGAACAAGGGCTTTATGAGTCCCCAATCCCTTGACGAAAGGCGGGGGAAGGCGTCGTCTCTAGATAAATAACGGGGCCGACGGTTCCACCTAGAAAGACGCCTTGAAAGAGAGAGGTCTTCCATTCGAACAACAGACCACTTCTTCCTCCACCAAACCCAGCTAGAGGTCTTACCCACCACCGTCTTATATCCCCCACGGCTGTAAAGGGTGAACCATCCCTGGGGAGAGCGAGAGGAAGGGGCAATAACTACAAGACGAAGGAAATCAGGAAAAGAAGGGGTGATGCCGCTCAAAGCACATTTGGCAATAAATCCAAAAACGTTTGCCCAAGAGTTAGGCGTCAGTTGAGCAAGGCCAATATCATACCCCTCCAAGACGTCCATCACAAAGGGATGCAAAAGAAATCTAAGACCCAATCTAAAGGCAGCAGTATAGACAGCAACCTCTCCCTGAGAGAGTTGGTCCACAGAATCATGGGGTCGAGGGCTCCTAAGACTAAAACTTGGGGGCAGAAGCATAAAACGCTCAAAGTCACGTCCCTGCTCCCTCAGATACCTCAGCCATTTCATGCTGGGAAAGATGTCAGAAGGAAACAAATTGACATCCTCCTTCCCCCGAACCATAGGAGGAAGATTTTTTGCAAACTCCTCGTCCGAAGAACTAGAGGAGTCATCTTCAAAATCCTCGCGCGGAACGCGAGGACGGCAAGCCACATTTTTCCTTCTCCTAGAAGAATGTGCCGTTCTTACGGCCCTGTCTCCTGTATTAGGAGAGGAGCGGACTCCACTCCTATCTCCTTGGGACGGGTTCGAAAAAGGAACCCTATCGTCCCCCTCTCGCGGTGCAGCCCATGCACGCACGTTGGCTGTTTGCCTAATACGAGCCATGCCGTCCTGCATAAGGAACAGGACGTCTGACTTTAGCAAAAGAAAGAAAGAAATGGGCGTCATAACCCACAAGACGCCTCCCCAGGACACTATAAACGATAAAAGAAAGGAAACCCATAAGCATGCAGAAAAAAAGAGTTTTGATAGAGAACTTACCAGAAAATGATCAAACTGATGAGAAGTCTGGGCAAATCTTCTAAATCCTCAAGAACACAGAACAAGAATCCAAGAACACTCAAACAGAAGCACAAGCAGATCTTTGGCAAATCGAATTCGCTTTCTCTCTCTAGGAAAATTGCTCTGAGGTAACGAAGGGAAAATGAGAGAAGTTCTGAAGGTTTTAAAGGAAAAACTAAGCTTTGAAAAGCCCTCACACGTGGCACGTTCCCAGAACAAGCAGCCTACCCCACATGGGCGAGGGGCATCCTCCTTGAGGGGCAAATGATGTGGCCTAAAATAAACGCCACCTAAGCTAAACCGTAAAGGCCCATTAAGAAAGCCTGAAAGGCCTTCCAGAAGGCCTTGAGGCCCTCTTACTCAGAAGGGACCCATTTCCACTGATTACAAGAAACCCAAAACACTTAATAAGCCCGGCAGGCTCAAATCAATCCCCCAGTATTTACGCAAGACACGTGTCCTGATCTTAAGAAACTATCCAATTAATGTTGGACCAGCTCCCAAGAAACCCTAGCACTATAAATAGTGCAGATCCCTAGGTAAACGGGACAACCAATTCATTCCCACCAACTTAGCATTAACTTTGCTCTGCCCTCTCTCTACAAATTATTTCTCTCTCTAGCATATACTTACTTAAGCATCGGAGGGAATATTCCTACGGAAATATTCTTGTTTTGCAGGTTGCCAGAAGTTCATGCCAGGTCATACTTGATACCTCCGAGGAACGCGTGACACGACATCACTGTAAAAGATCCCACAACAATGTGGACATGGCAATGTCGTAATCATTTGCATAGATACTTACTTTGGGAAGACTAGTATCGGACGGACCCCTGAAACTTTACTGTAAGAGATGAAAATCTGTCATAAGTAAATTTCATTAAAATTATTAGACACTAATCCTCAATACCTGAGTGATTTGAGATTACTTGTTTGAGAATTGCTTACTTTGACGTTGTCAACCGTCGCACCGTAAAAGCAGGCTATAAAGGCAACGCTCAGGTAATCACCTATCAAACGAAGTTTAATCTCAAGATCGCAAGATTGGGATTGTCCTTCCATAAATTGGGATGAGATGCTGAAAGTTGTACAAGGCCACTCGGAAAGCTAGAAACTGTAAAATGCATGGCCGTGCTCAGATGAATCATAGGCTATGATTATCTGTTTATTTGATCAGTTGAACTTTGAAACCAAGAAACACCTCTAGACATAATAAGGATGACAACTCTTACCTTATGTTCAAGAGCAAGCATCAAGTAACAAAGGAATTAGGAAATGCACACTTGTCCCTAAGAACAAGTGGGAGACTGAAGGAAATAATGCCCTTGGTCCAAGTATGCATTTAATATTAAGTCTAATAAATGCGGTTCAGTATTAATTAACAAGTTAATAATTCAGTGAGATCAAGTGAACTGAATGCCTAGCTAGAGGCCGCTTCAGTTCAAGTGGAATTATTGATATTAAATCCACAACTTACTCTTGACTGAACCCGTAGGGTCACACAAATAGTACGTAAACGGATCAAGTATTTAATGGCATTAAATACTCCATCTATGGATATTCGGAATCGACGGATCTTGATTTCAGTGGGAGCTGATATCGTCAAAGGCAAATAATAAAATAATTCCCGAAACGGAAATATTAAATATTTGTTCCAAACGGAAATTAATTCCGGAATCTGAAATGTTAAATATTGTTCGTATCGGAAATGAATTTCGGAATCGGGAAATTAATCGGAAGCGCGTCGTACGAATTAGCATCGGACGAGACTTGCTAGACGAAGGCCCAGCACGAAGCCAGGCCCGCGTCTAGCAAGCCTGCGCGCCACACAAGACAACCAAGGCCACACCAGGCCCAGCGCAAGGCCAGGCCCAGCAGGCCAAGGCTGCGAGCATGGCTGCACGCGCAATGGGCTGCGAGCATGGCTGCTCTTGTGGGCTGCGAGGCTCGCGTGGGCCGCAAGGATTGCGTGGGCTGAGCGGCCGCAAGGGCCATGCTCTTGTGTGTGTGTTTGTGTCCGATCCAAATCCTAAGTCAAGTAGGATTGATTAATGATTGATTTCCTAATCCTAATAGGATAAATTAGTTAATAAGAGTTTTAATAAAATTCTAATTAAGCTAATTAGTTTCCTAGTAGGATTCCAATTTGTTTTCCATACCCCTATAAATATGTGATCCTAGTTCACAATTTATACACAAGTTTCATGTATTCAAAGTGACTTTTTGAGAGCAAAAATTCAGTCATATATTTGCCCTATAATAGCCGAATATTACTAGTACCTTGAGGGCGATTCTAGTTGGTCAATCTTAAGGCGGATCCGGACGTGCTGTGGACTTTCTACGGAGGGACGACACTTCGAGTCCTAAAGACTTGTTCTTGTTCGGTTCGGGCACAGCTAGGGAGGGCACGCTACAAAGTGTATGCATCTGAATTATGCTAATTGTTATGTGGCAATTAATTTGGAATCCTGGCATATATGGTTATTTTCGCATGATTTATATTCGTTTATATGTATCATAACCTAACACTTTTTCGAAGGGCCACGAGGGCAAACTCTCCTTCCTTGATGTTGCAAGGTTTGACTTTCTTGTTCAAATGTCTGGCCACTCGACGATGATATATTTGGACATGATGCGCGGCTTGTAGCCGACGCTCATCTAGTAGAATTAGCTCATCGTATCTAGTTTGTACCCATACAGCTTCATGGATTTTTCTTTATAGAACTATTCCCGAGGAAGGTAGCGCCAATTCAATAGGTTGTACGGCTTCCGTTCCATAGACCAAGGAAAATGGGGTTGCGTTGGTCGAAGTGCGGATTGAAGTTCGGTACCTCCATAATGCAAACTACAATTTCTATGGCCAGTCCTTGTAATTCTGTGTCATTTTCATGATAATTGTCTTGACATTCTTGTTTGCCGCTTCGACTGCCCTGTTTGTCAGTGGGCGATATGGCGAAGACCGGTGATGTTGAATATCGTACTGTGTGATTAAGTCCTCACACTCACCTTAAAAGTGGGTTCCCTGATCTCTGATGAATTCATGAGGGACACCGTATCAACATATAAAGTTTTCTTCGATAAATTGAGCTACCTACTTGGAGCCCAGTACTTTGAAGGATCTAGCCTCAACCCATTTGGTGAAATAGTCGATAGCAACTATTATGAACTCATGACCCCCGATGCCTGTTGGAGTGATCTTTCCGATGACATCGATAGCCCATGCTGACAAAGGCCAAGGTGAAGAGTGTGAGTATATAAAGGATGGAAGAATGTGCCTTAGATTGACGCGCTTTTGACATGTGGAACACCTTTTGATAAAGAAGTGACAGTCCCTTTCGAGTGGGGTCCATAAATATCGAGCCCTTATGACCTAGAGAGCTAACATCCTCCCGTTCATATGAGTGTCATAGACTCTAGCATGCACATTTCCCATGACCTTTTTTGCATCGTACTTATCAACACATCAAATATTGAGTCCGTCAGTAGGCCTTTTACACAAAATACCACCCTTAATAACAAAGGTGGCCGCTTGAAGGCGCAAAGCTCTTTGGTTCTTTCTTGAAAAGATGGGTGGATTTTTGGACGTTTGCAGGTACTTTCGAATGTCTGTGAACCATTGTTTTTCTTCTTCTGGTTCTTCCTCGTCAATAGCATAAACATAGGCTGCTTTTTGGAGAGCTTTGATGCCAAGGGGCATTTCAGTTACACCATTTGGAATATTGATCATTGAAGCCAGTTTTTCCAGTGCATCATCTAATTGGTTCTCTTCTCTTGGAAGTTATGTATATCGAAGCTCTTCCACTTGTTCGAATGGTTTCTGAAAATATGATTGGTAAAGGGCTAGACTTTCACTTCTGACCTTCCATCTGCTGGAAATCTGATTGATAGTCAGAGGGGAATCCATGTATACTCTAAGTTTCAGGACATCAAGAGCTATGGCGGCTTCCAGGCCCATTATGAAAGCTTCATATTTGGCTGCGTTGTTTGTAACATTGAATAGGAGCTTTCCAGGGATCGGAGTAAGAGTTTCATCGAGAGCTATTAGGATTACCCCGGTACCACATCCGTTCTGATTGGAAGCACCGTCAAAGTGCAGTGACCAACTATCATCACGTTTGATTTGTATATGCTAGTCTGGCAAGTAATAATCTTCTTCGTCGGCTTTGATAGGACAATCTGCTAAAAAGTTAGAGACTGCAAAGCCTTTGATGTATTTTTGAGGAATATAGTCCAGGTGAAATTCGGCTAACATAACCAACCACCTGGATAGTCGACCATTGAGGGTCGGCTTTTCGAACAAGAACGTGACAGGGTCTGCTTTGCATGTCACATGTACTTTATGGGACAACATGTAATGTCTGAGTTTCTTTGTGGCCCAAACCAAGGTGATGCTGAGTATTTTGAGTTGAGTGTACCTGGTCTCGCACTCGAGAAGCTTTTTACTCAAGTAGTACACGACATTTTCCTTGCCATCGATTTCTTGGGCGAGCATTACTCCAACCGCTGAATATGTAGTTGTAAGATAGAATAAGTAGAATTCCTGGAATTGCTGGCTTTTGTAATGGAGGGTTTGAAAGGTAGCTTTTGATGGTTTGAATGTTTGCTGATAGTCTTCATCCCATGCCTTGTGCTTATTCTTTGGAAGTTTGCATAACACATGCTCACGGATCATGGTCAGTTTAGAAATAAACCAACTGATGTACTGTAGCTTGCCAAGGATTCCCCGAATCTCCTTGTCATATATAGGCGGTGCCATGGCTAAGATAGCCTTGATTTTAGAAGGATCATCTTCTATGCCTCGAGAACTAATGATGTATCGTAGTAACTTGCCTGACGTTACCCCGAATGCACATTTCTGTGGGTTGAGTCGCATATTGAACTGCTTGAGTCTATTAGAGAATTTTCGAAGCACTGTTGTATTCCCGTGGTGATCTTTTGACTTGAAAATAATATCATCACCATATACCTTGATTTCTTTTTTAATCATATCACTCATGATGGTTGTGGTTGTTCTTTGATAAGTAGCCCATGCGTTCTTTAGTCCGAACTTTTAGGAGTTCTCTTTCCCCAGCGAGTTAAGTAGCATAATTGTAAAGCAATATGTACCCCACTGAGTGATGAAGGTTGTATTCTCCATATCCTCCTCTGTCATGGGAATCTGATTGTAGTCTGCATATCTGTCCATGAGCCAGAGTACGGCATGACAGCCTGTGTTTTCGACCAGTATATCAATATGTGGTAATGGAAAACCGTTTTTAGGGCTGGCCCTGTTAAGATCCCGGTAGTCTACCAACATCTGAACTTTCCCATCTTTCTTTGGACCTGGAACGAAATTGGCAATCTATTTTGTATATTTGGCCTCTCGGATAAACCCGGCCTCCACCTGCTTTGTTACCTCCTCTTTGATCTTAAGGGAGACATCCGGTTTCATGCGACGGAGCCTCTGTTTGACGGGCTTTGAACCAGGGATGAGGGGAATTTTATGTTGCTCGATGCTTGGATCAACCCCTACATATCACGATAGGACCATACCTTGGACCAGATTGTAAGAAATTGGACCAGATTGTTTGGCTCGACTTGACATAAAGTTAAACCAATTTGTACTAGCTTTGGGTCATTGGTGTTAGAAAGGTTAACTTTTTCAGTCTCCTCATTTATAGGTGTTATGTTTTCAAGATTTTCAAATGCTTTTAAGATTTCAAGGTCAGTTTCTTAAAAAGCAAAGTTGTTTAAATTAGAAAGGTGTTTTGGAGTTGGAAAGTAGGAGGAATTTAAGTATTATTGAATTCAACAATCATTACATCGAAAACTTTGGATTGACATTCGACCTCTATGGGCATTGACTTATTGATGCAAGACTCTAACTCTAGACTCTTAGACTCGGGTTCAGATTCATCCTCGAGCTCAAACTCGCTCAACATAGGTCCTTCGCCCATAGTAATCTTGAACAGTTTTTCATTTCTTGCAGTGATCTTGAGAGACTTCCTCTATCCATTGACCACCTTTTTGCAAGGAGCAATGAGCTTAGAAGGGTCAAAGTGTTATATTTGAGTAATCATTTGGACCATGGTGTCGTCAGAGATAATTGATGTCATTTCTTGGCCAAACAAGAGACCAAATTTTTGAGGGTCTAGGAATTCTAAGATGGTCTTGTATGGGAAAAGCATCCTATACAAAGTGGCACTCTTGAAAGATTTAAATCCCGGGAAAACCTCTCCTTTTGAGACATCATAGAAAGGCTCTGGGAAGTCAAAGTACATGTCGTGTTCTCCTTCCTTCATAAATTGGCCATTGAGATCGAGTTAGCTGGTGGGGTGTATCTTGAATTGATGTTTGCCTTCTCGGCGAGCCCTTAGTTTGGCTACATGTTTCTTACCTTCTTGCTTAGTTGGCTTATATCCCAGACTGAAGCAACTAGTTTGTCCCAAAGTCTTTAAAGGCGATTTTGTTGGTTGTAGTAGAGTGGTGCCCAAGAAGATACCACGTTTCATCATTTCATGCCTGCCCACAGGGTACATGTCAAGTTAAGTTTCGATGGCTCCCGCTTCGGCATTAAATCCCCATAGGTCCTCATCATTGTCATCGTGCTAAATGAGTATTAAAGCTTTGTCTGCTATTCTTATTCTTGGATGCGAGGCATTTAAGGTGATGATATTCCCTTGCACTTCCATTCTGACCTTCTGATGTAGTGAAGAGGGCACGACCTTCGGATCATGAATACAAGGTCGCCCGAGGAGTAAATTGAAGCTAGCTTTGATGTTGATCACTTGAAAGCTCACTTTGCGCTCAATAGGTACAACCCTTAAGAAGAGAGTTAAGGTCCCATGGCCTCACGACAACTATTATCATATGCAAGGATACCTAGAGATGAATTAGTAAAGTCTGTCTGAGTAAACCACAGATATTCAGCCGTGCGAAGAGGGAATACATTGATAGACGACACGTTGTCAACCAGATTCTTGGTAATGGTCTTGTCTTTGTATTCAACGGTCAAGTAAAGTTCTTTATGATGACCCGCCCCTTTAAGTGCGAGGTATTTGTCAGTAAATATGATCCCTTCTTCCAAATTTGCAAGGAGCCCAACTAGGTCATTTGGAATGGTTTTCGGGGTGATGTTCAGCTTGGCAAGAGCATTGATCAGGGAATTGCGGTGTTCAACTGAGGAAGTTATAAGTTTCCAAGTCTTGACTTCGTCTTTGGTCCGATTCGACTGCTTGATAAGCAGGTTCTCATCGACCGATGTCGGCATTTCAAGGGTAGGAGTGGCCCTATAGGATGGTTCTTGAATTCTGCCGGACCGGGTCATAACTTGTACATTGTTTTCAGATTTAGTGCTAAGATACCAATCAACATTCACAATTTCCTGGCATTCATCATCTTCAGAAATGTCCCCAATGAGAGGGTTGTGGTAGACATCCTCATCGTCACATGTCCATATACTACAAATATCATTCTAAGAGAAACCCATCAAGAAAACAGATGTTGGATTTTAGTTAATTGGTTTCAATGTAGCTCATGGGATCATATGGTGCCTCTGGGTTATCAATATAGTTCATAGGATTAAAGGGAACCTCTACGTATTTAGCACGACCCCTTGAATCAAAGAGATTCTCTTGATTTTCTTCGAGAGCTTTTAAACGAGCCTCGGCCTCTTCAGCTCGTTCATAGAGATCGACAATAGCAGGAACTAATGAAGCATTCTTTAGAACTAGACCTTTGAAGTGGTGAATCTGAAGAGTATTTTTAGTTCTAAGTAGGGAACATGAAGACTTTAGAGCTTGAACTCTACCCGACTAAAGGACATGATTATATGCATGCAAATGGAAAGAGACCTAGAATGACTCTAAGTCCCACTCCGCTAACTCGAGATTTTTGTCTGTGTATTTAGCTATTTGAGGGATTTTCCCCTTTTGTATTGAAATTGTATCAATTTACAACCCGTTGGAAATATTTCATAGAGGAGTTTCATCCTTTTATAAGTTTTATGACTTGAACTAGGACTATTTCAAGGGAATTTCAACCCGACATAGAATTTGGAATTTCGAGCCTGGAATATTTCAAGGGGATTTCAACCTAGCATAGAACTTGCATTTGTACTAGGAATATTTCAACGGAATTTCAACCCGTTATAAATCTTGTATTTGAACTAGGAATATTTCGAGGAAATTTCAACCTGTTCTAGAGCTTGTATTTGAACTTAAATTTGAACTAGGAATATTTCAAGGAACTTCAACCCATTCTAAGTTCGTAGGATTTTGACTAGGAATATTTTAGTGGAGTTTCAACCTGTGGAAGCTATCTACGAAATTGTACGAGGTTTGTACTCAATTGGGGATTTTTGACCCGTCGGCATTGTCTTGGAAATTGTAAGGGGGTTTGTACTATTTTTGGGGATTTTCAACCCGATATTGTAGAACGTGGTCTTTGTATTATTTTGGGGATTTTCAACCCGTCATAGAATTTTGTATTAGGTATTATTTCTAGGCATTTTCAACCTGTGGGTATGTTTTGAGATTGTGTTGGAGAATCATGACTTGATGGGGTAAGTAAAGATTTTTGGACTCGTAGTTTGATGGATGATAACCATTTTGGAATTGAGTTTTTAATTTAGGAGGGTAATTTGAGTTGTATGGCAAATGAGACCTTAAATTTTGATGTTTGGAATTTGGACTTGAGGGCTTTTGGAGTTTAGGACTAGAAAATCCGGCATTATGAAGACATGGGTTTGGAATCTTGATATTGGAATTTGGATGCGGAAATTTGACTAGAAAATCCAATGACTCCATGGATTTAGACTCTTGAATTTGGACATGGAAAATTGTCTAGAAAATCCGGCATTCTGACGCCATTGATTTGGGCTCTTGAATTAGGAATTTTTGCTGAGGCTTTTTTGGGGTTTTTTAATCAACGGAGTGGCACTCCTAATGACGACACTAAATCGGTGATTTTAATGCATGAGATTTAACGATGCTCCTAGGAGGATTTGTTTTCCTAGCTTGGAGACTAAGGTTTGGCAAAGATAGAACTCGGGGTTAGTCATTCATGTGTGCAAAGACGCTCACAAAAAATGCACATAAGCACGTTGTCACACTATCATGAATATGAATGCGACATGCAAAGTTCTCAACCAAAGGTCGGTCTAAGTTTTTGATGACACAATGGTAGGTTTAGGGTGTCAAAAGGGTACTTGAAAAAGAAACGGATCTGTAACAAGGCGCCTCCACCCAAGGAAGACGTATGTTAGATAATGGCCTCCATGCCAAATGCTAAGAGCATTATGATAAATGCCAAGTTTTGGTAGAATCTGAAAGGATTAAACACTTTGGCAGTGAGCCGTATGGAGAGTGATCAAGTCCTTTCCCCCATCGTTAGCCCGAATGTAGAACACATTCTTTATGGGCAAGGGTAGAAAAATTAATTTTGTATTTTCGAAAAATGCATGCAATGCCTAAACACAATTGTATTGAACCAAAATTTGAAAAATTTACTGTTTTAGTGTTTGTTCTCTAAGCTTGGGAGCGGCTCTTTCGAAGTTCAAAACTCGAGCTGAACTCCCATTTAGAGCATTGAAACATGAATTGGGAAGACTGCCACTACCAGCTACTGTGCCAGACGCAACAAAGCAGCGTTAGACGTAGAGTCTGCGCTAGGCGATGCTGGCTGGCGCCAAGCGCTTCAGCAAGCCAGCAGCCGAATGCTCGAAATACGTTTCTGCTCAAAACGCATGTTTAGGACTCCCCAGTGGAGTCGCCAGATTCTAGGGGGTTTTTTTGAATGGTATTTTTCGTATTTCGTATAACTTGTAGTTTGATCTTTTGTATGTAAGTTTTGAGTATTTGATAAACCTTGTTTAAGGTCCACTATAAATAATAATTCCTTACTATAAATAATCCCAATTCCAACTTAATAATAAGGAACTACTAAAGTATTACCATCACCGTAGAAACGGTTAAGGTTATTTTATCAAAGTTACGCAGCGGAATAAATAAACTTTTAAAATATATAAATATAATTAATGGTATCCATACAAGTTGGAACTATCTTGGCCCAAACCAAATCCATTAAAACCAAATCCATTAACTAATTAAAACATAGTTTAGGAACATGAAATAAATAGAGATTGAAATAATTCAACCATCCCATGCAAGATGACTTCTCTTGCTAATCAACTCTACCAACCTGTTATTAAATTCTACTCCCCATCAATGCAAATGCAATTGAAGGATCATCATAGGGTCATTAGGCGTAGGCCATGACTAGCACAAACCACGTAATCAGCAAAAGCTGAGTACAAACAAGCTAGAATGAATTATTATGCTAACATGCTACAGTCCAACAATAGTTAAATCGTATGCAAAAGCCAGTCAATAACAATTTAGCATGAAGACAAGACTCGACTCTCCACTCGACTCTTGACTTGACTCTTGACTTGCAGATTAATTAGAATAAGCTTCAAACGGGCCTATAATATCCAAAAGACAGGTGTTGGGAGATAACCACACACCTAAAATAATAAAATTTGTCGGGCCATACCGACGGAATTCCATCGCATAAAAAGAATGAAACAACGTCTTAATTGTATCATTCATAGGAGTCAAGTTTTACGTCCAAGACTCCCCCCATGTTCATACTAAAGGTATTTATGTTCCAAGAGTTTAGAAGCTTGTTCTGGTTGCACATTACGTTTATTAATATTTTATTCACAAAGACGACTCAAGACACGATCAAGCAAGGCATTTAATAAACGGACAACCAAACAAGACTCCCTTTATACTTCATTAGGACTTCTGATCAATCAATCAAGACGCTAGTGAATTGGTTCCTTCTCAACACATGTTGAGTAATCCACGACATGCACATTAACATGCGGGTTGTGCACTAGGCGCGAATGAATCCTTTGTTGCGGTTGCCGCAACCAAGAATTGAGAATTGCATCACATGGATGTTCACAAAGCCTTCCTCCACGAGAATTTGGATGAAGAGGTTGAAGGAAATAATGCCCTTGGTCCAAGTATGCATTTAATATTAAGTCTAATAAATGCGGTTCAGTATTAAATTCCTAGCTAGAGTCTAACAAGTTAATAAATTCAGTGAGATCAAGTGAGCTGAATGCCTAGCTAGAGGCCGCTTCATTTCAAGTGGAATTAATTATATTAATCCACAGCTTACTCTTGACTGAACGCGTAGGGTCACACAAATAATACGTAAACGGATCAAGTATTTAATGGCATTAAATACTCCATCTATGGATATTCGGAATCGAAGGATCTTGGTTTAAGTGGGAGCTAAGATCGTCACAAGCAAGAAATGAATACTCCGGAAACGATGATATTGCCGGAAACGGAAATATGGATCGTATCGGAAATATGAATATTATCCAAGTCGTAGATGTTGCCGGAAACGGAAACATGGTACGTATCGGAAAATATTAATGGAAATGGAAATATTGCCGGAATCGAAAATATTTCCGAAAACGGAAATAATGTCAGAATCGGAAATATTATCGGAATCGAAAATAATTCCGGAAACGGAAATATTAAATATTTGTTCGAAACGGAAATTAATTCCGGAATCGGAAATATTAAATATTGGTCGTATCGGAAATGAATTCCGGAACCGAGAATTTAATCGGAAGCGCATCGTACGAATTAGCATTGGATGAGGCTTGCCAGACGAAGGCCCAGCACGAAGCCAGGCCCGCGCCCAGCAAGCCAGGCGCCCAACACGAAGGCCACAGCCTCGCCAGGCCCAGCGCAAGGCCAGGCCCAGCAAGGCCGTAGGCGCGCGTGCTGGAGCGTATGCTCGTGGGCTGCGAGGCAGCGCCCACTCGTGTGGGCCGCAAGGCCTGCGCGGGTGCGTGCGTTCCTCGTAGTCGTGCAACACTCGTGTTCGTAACGAATCCTAATCCTATTGGAATTCGTGCATTGATTAAATCCTAATCCTAATCCTAAGAGATTAAATTTATTATTTAGAGTTCTAATAGGATTCTAATTAATAAATCCATATCCTAGTAGGATTATAATTCCTTTCCATAAACTCTATAAATATAGGCCTAGGGTCACATATTTAACAGAATTTTATTGAAGTATTCAAGGTAAGATTTTTAAGCAAAAATCAGCCAAACACTTGCACCCAAAATAGCCGAAAATCCTAAGTAACCTTAAGGGCGATTCTAGTTGGTCAAGCTTAAGGCGGATCCGGACGTGCTGTTCTATCTACCGAGGGACGACACTTGGAGTCCTAAAGACTTGTTCTTATTCGGTTCGGGCGCAGCAAGGGAGGGAACGCTACAAAGTGTATGCATCTGAATTATGCTAAATGATTATGTGTTAATAATATGTTTCCTGGCTTTATGGTTTTTCCGCATGATTTATGTTTATTCATATGTATCATAACCTAACAGTGGTATCACGAGCCTCTTATTATTTTCATAATCTAAATTGCGTGAACATGGTTAAATTTTACAAATTTGCAAAGAATTAAAGGGTGATTAATTTTCGTAATTAATTGCAAATTGCGTTTATTTAATTATATGTACGCAGTTTTTCGGCAGTTTCTTCGTTACTCATCCAAATCGAGTGATTTTTGTGTCAATTCCACATGTAAAAGGCATTCTAAAATTTTGACATAAAGACTATTTTTCGGCCGAACGCAGAATTCTCAAATTCGAAGCCTAACTATGACTTTTCGGAGGTTTTAGTTTTTTGAACGCAAAAGTTTGTAAATTTAAGACGTTAAATTGAATATTTGCGATTCTTGTTGATAAATCTTGAGTTTTTGATTGACCTACAGTATATGTTTAACAATTATGAATGCTTAGACTTGTTAATTATACAACCTAATTTGTAATTATGATTAATTTGTTGAAATTCGAATAACTTAGAATTGATTTGATTTTCATGATTAAGTAATAATTTAATTAGGTACCAATGATTAAAATCCATCATAAAAATTGTTAATTTATGTTAAATTTTAAATCTTTATGACCTAGATTTGAAACCATGTTAATCGGAAATTAATTGATTAATAAATTTTCGATTTTTCGCCCTAAAATTATGAAATTAATATGATTTATTAATTTGTCATTAATTTTAAATTAAATTTTTTTAAATTATTATGCAATTCGCTCATAAAACTTGCACGTACAAAGCAATGGACGCTACGTGTTACCCTTAAGGATGTTGTATAGTGCGGGCATGCGACGACGAGCAAGGGAGCTCGTCGCCCATGCGGTACGATGCAACGAGCAAGAGCCATGGCACACGAGCACAAGGCAGCACGCTGCCCTGTGTCGAGTGCTGTGCGCATATGGGCGAGTGGGAAAGGGAGAAGGGCCAAGGCGCAAACCATCGGGCAGACGCGTGTGGGCAGCAAGCGTGCTGCGCCACAGCGCGCGCTGCCACGCCCAGCAAGCAAGCAGACGCGAGGCAAGCAGGCGCGACGAGCGAGCGGGCGCGCGCAGCGTGGCCTGCACTGCTGCGTTGCGTGTGGCCTGCTTGCGTATTGCTATACGAACATTCGAGGGGCGCTAAGCCTCGTGCACTCGATGGGGCTTGGGCGCAAGCCCAAGTGCCTCGTCGTGTTACGATTGAGTCGTTCTTAAATTTAATATTGAATTTTCAGTTCGGAAACGTTTTAATTAATTTTAAAATTTATAATTTAAATTGTTTTCTCGGGTTTTAATTTTGAATATTATAATTAGTATAAATTCTATTTATACTAATTATTTTACTAAAATTAAACCTTGAATTAATTTAAATTCATTTAATTCAACTGAAAATAAATTAAATAAAATGGATTCAATTATAAATTTATATGAGATTTAAATTTTAATCAAATTTGTATGTTTCCAGTTAGACTAGAAATACATTTTTATGTTTAAAATTAGTAAAGCATATGAATTTATTGGTTTAAGTGGGAGCAATTTTAGTCATAAACTCTTGATTAGGTCTACAAATACTTTAAGGTTAAACAACTTGATTAGAATTAATAAGGACTGAATAATTGGTAGATTATTGGTGCCCTTGATTAATTGCTGCAAATATTTATGTGATGCATAACGTGTTTTACTAACCAGCTATGTGGGCCATTCATGATAATGAATGGGTGAATGGTATATATTGTATATGTACTGTTTTACAGGTTATGAAGTGACTAGTATGGCCCAAATAGGATAGAAAATATGGTCTACGTATCATTAATTTGAATGTAATTGGTCTAAAGTACCAAATTTGTTTTTCAATTCAAATATGGTATGCGTACCATCAAATAGTTGTAATTAGTTTAATTATAGCTTATCCTATTTGAAGAAAATGGCGCCTCCCACGGAGATTTTCAAGACGGACTTTGAAGTTGAAGCTTCAAGATGAAGTCGGGCCATACTAGATCACATTTATCTTATGCATTCTTTAAGTTATTTATTGCTTTTAAATATGTCTTAAATATGCATGAGATTGTGGCTTGATTATGTTCCATGATTAAGGATTTTAGTTCACTTAAAATCTAACCAACATAGTAAGAGCCTTAAGTTCCAAACTTAAAAATTGAGTTAAAAGGTGCCATGCCAAAATAACACTTACTTGGATATCCTTTTTTCATCGATCTTAGTAATAGTTTTCCGCCATAGCGAGGTGTTACTTATCGATACTAAAGGGGTAAGGTACACAAATAATTGTGAGTACATGTTAGTTTTGGTGAAACTCAACGATATAAGTAAGGAGTCCTTTTATGTCGCGGAAAAATCGATAGGTTTACCTAATAAGTTCTGAGACGTACCTATCAACCAAGAGTAGTTTCTAGACTATTAGCAAAAGGCTTTTGCTTACCTAAAATGTTTTAGAATTGAGTCAAAATACATAATGTGCTTAATTCTTCAATGGTTTTAGGGTCTTGGAATCATTTTATTCACACCTGCCGAAACAATAAAATCGAATAAAATGCCAATAACTTGTTTAAATTGCATGATTGCTTTAATTTTCAAGTTATTATTCATGATAAATGTTTAGACTTTGCATGCTTCAATGAATGTTTTAATTATTGTTTATAATTAAATATCTTGCACTACAATAAATCCTTTTAGAAAGGTAACAGTAAATTTCCTCGATTGGTACTGAATCCAAGAACGATTCACGGAAATGAGAGATGTGAGCAATTTAAAATGTACGTTTCTTTTAGCGACTTTTATGGTTGTTTTCGAGTATCAAAGTCGAATGGCAAACCGATTGGTGCTTGTGAATTCAAAATACAATGTAGTTTTGAGATTATAAAGCATTGAGCTTAAACGCTCAGCTTTACCAATGGTTAACAACCTAACATCTTTGTCCATTTAATTCTCGAATGAGTCTAGTCCCTAGACATTCGAATAGATCGATGCTTAGAGAACTTTAGAAGCTTCTAGTAAGATCATCTAGTTGAAACAAAATATTCAACATAAATTAAAATGGTAAGAACCTTGTTGGAGTGACATTGGACACGTCTAAACAAAATATAAAAGTCAACACTAAAGAATACAATTCTTAAGACTATAAGAAATAGGAAAACAAGGAACAAATGAAAGAAATTTTACGATTTCGTTTCTACCTATAAGTTTATGTTTAAAGAGAAGTGACCTAGCAATCAAACTTCCTTGGTATCATATACCACTTGAGGTTCTTACTTCGGTAATAACTCAAACTATGGAAGCTAGGCTACACTAATGGCCTACAAGTAGGAAATGAAGCATGGCAATGCTACATTAGTTGTAGGGTCATCTAGTTTCTTTTAAGTCCTTTTAAAGGCTGGAACTTAATGGCTATTTTGTTCCATAATCAGCTTACCTAAATTTCTGTTTTCAAACACAGAAAGACTCACATTCAGAAGAACAAAAACAATGTTTGTTTGTTTGTTTGAATGAAATGGTCATTTACGGGTTGAGTCAATATGCTTGATTAAAACAAACAACTCTTTAACAATAAAAACTTTACTAGGTTCAAATCAAACCCTTGATTTGAGTTCCACTAAACTTTGGCATTGTTTCTTAGACCATATCAACAAGTTAACATTCATAAGCTCTATTTTGATGGACTTTTGAAAGTTGATTGATTTCTAGATCAATTCAAGACAAGCTAGTCTTACTTGTTGAAAGTAACAAAAGATACGAACTATTGTTAGAACGCCTAGACGATAGAGTTCAAAGCTAAAGAAAGGTTTTATGACTTTATTATTTCACATAGATTTGAGTGAATATAGGTTTATTTACTCAATGTGATATAAGTTTGAATCTGTTTGGCTAGTTCAAAGATTCAGAAGTATAAATCCCACTTGGCAAGAAATCATAAAGATCTAGGTTAGATCATGTTGATGATTACTTAAGTCAAGAATGATCATCAATGATTGTGTGTAGTAAAATTCACAATCTAGCTCCATGATATATGGCATATTTAAGTGGAATGATCGAAGTCAATTAGTACTTGATTCGATCAATGATGAATCATAAAGACTTTTCCTATAATTTCTAAAACAAAATGCTCAACTACCACCAAACTAAACCAAATTCGTCAAAGCTATTGAAAAGTAATTTCAGAATATCTTTTCATAATATATATCTAGAGAGTTGTTAAACTCAGTGGGAGCTTAGTGTTTGTTGTTTAACAAACTAAGGCCCAAGTATAGATATATGTTTCATTGTGATTTATTCAAATGAGACACAAGGGTATTGTTTCTACCACGAATTTTTGAGAACATAATGTTTGTTTGCTCGAAATAATGTCCTTTTTGGAGATTCCTTTCCAAAATGACAAGTGGGAGAAAATAGACCTCGAAAGTCTTCGAGGCGAACAACAAACATAAACGGACATTTGTAGACACCTACTTTTGTCCCCATTCCTGAAAGGGAAAGGTTCGATGATGAGAACATAAATCTCCACTTGACAATGCATCTCCTATAAAATAAACGAATCTCAATTCCCCTTTTCATTTCACCCGAAACCTGCTATTTATAGAAACCTGCTATTTATGGAAACCTGCTAAAAATAGTAACTGCCGTAAAGGGTAGTTTATAAGAGTGGCAAGTCATAAAAGATAGAAACCTGTCAGAATTAGGTGTTGCACTCCAACATAAATCCTAAATGAGATAGAAAACTTCGAGAATCCTATTCCTAATATGATTCGGAAATAAGAGTTACGTATTAATTAAAATCCTAGAGTTCGTAACGGGCCCAGACGCATTCCGTCATGAAATTGATACGCACTAAAAGACTCGATTAAGTCTCAAACACTACGGATTTCAGGAATCCGAATCTGACTAAAAAAACAGCCCAAACATCAATTTCAACGCCCAGCCCTGGGCGCTGAAATTGCATGGGTCCTATTTTCAACGCCCAGAGCTGGGCGCCGAAATCTTTGACGCCCATGTCTGGGCGCTGAAAATACCTGGGTACGTGTTTTTTCCTAATTCTTTGTGGATTAGAACTCTGCAATTCTATCTTTCCACGAACTCTTCCCTATAAATACAGCCCCAAATTCGACGTGAAACAAACACACACACAATTCATATTCTGAGTATTGACTCCAACCCTTAGCCTAAGCCTCACGCTGCGAAATTGTTCACGCGTTCTGTCGCAATCGATCCACAAATCGAACAGAACGTATCCTGTCCCATAATTGATATTCGTTAAATAAAAAGGAGAAATAGCAAAGTCAAAGTGGTTAGTTTTCTGAGAACCGTGACGCACCTCTCAAGGGTGCGTCGTAATGTGCCCCTTCTCGATGATTTAATTGCTTTCCTCGCCCTTTTTATGAACTGTTAAACTAACTAAATCTGATTGTTCTACCACGCCTAACAAATATAATATTTTTGGGAAATTGGATTATCATGCTAGGTCCCTCAATACTATTTAAATCAGATAATCACGATCGATCTAGTATTATATGTTGCATATTGCTAAAATCAACTCAGATTAGTTTAATAGTTAACGCATGTCCCTTCAATTATTTATGCTGAGCTAGTAAGGATATCCTACCTCTGGAGTTACCGACGAGCGAAGTACTCCTCTCGGTAGTTACAGTCCCCCGAACCCTCAATCTCTACCTTGCGGGTGTATGTTGAGAGATCCCCACACCAGGGATCACAAGGGAACCTACGACCATCGTGGTCAAACATAATTGCACTCCCTTTATGTCACGATAACCGGGTTTTGTCAGTTTTTCTCATTGTTGTTAAAAACTGAATGGCGACTCCTATATTACTAGTCAATTGGGTGTAAACTCACAGGAAATCCAATTACACTTGATTGAATAAAAAGAATCGTCACACCCACGAGGGACGAGGTCACGCATTAGCCTCGTGCTTTTTCGACCCCCTCACAACATTCAGGAGGCTTTTCGAAGTTCTTTAGAAAATCCGAACATGTATTCTTTAAGGACTTTAGAAGTGGCTTTAAAGAATAGACATCTCTTGGAAGACTTTACAAGTGCTTCAAAGAGAACAAGAATATTCAAAGGACTTTCAAGTGGCTATTGATATTCTATTTGTTTTATGTTCTATACCCAAGTAGGCATAGAGTTCAAGTCACTGGAACTATGATATTCTTCTATTGGATAGTGAAGAAACATGGAGTTCAGGTCACTGAAGCTATGCGATTCTTCTATTAGACAGTGAAGAAACCTACAACTTGCAGTCAAACTATTATCATGTAGATTAATGAGTTTATAACCTGTGAGAAAGCTATGACGAAACCCAAATTCCCTAAAATGGTTAGAGGCCATATATAGATTCAAATGCTTTAAATGGTTAGAGGCCATAAAACATACTCAATGTTTTGATGACAAAATTGAAATTTTGTTGATTTGCAAGAATAGTTTCACACCTATTGGTTGCAAGTTTGTTTTAAGGATAAAAACCATCAAACATGAAATTGTGTTCACACACAAAGCTAGATTAGTTGCTAAAGGTTACAAGCAAATTCATGGTGTGGATTGTGTTGAAACCTCATGCAAAATCGTAATGCTTAAGTCTATAATTCATGCAATGATTGCATATTGGTACATATGGCAATTGGATGACAAAACATATTCCTCAATCAAATGTTGGAAGAAAACTATGTACATGGCATGTCATAGGATTTGTGGATCCAAATAATGCTTGAAATGAATGCTAGCTTATGAAATCTAAGTACAGATTTAAGCAAGCAATTGGGAATTGGAATTGTATTTTAGTGAAGCTATTAAGTATTTTAGTTTTATAAAATGTACATGATTCTTATAGATATATAAGAAGTTTAGTGGGAGTACATAAAACTTAATTGGTCCTATGTGTATCACACACATATCTCTCTATTGTGAAATAACATTCAAATGCTAATAAGTTAGGTTTGAAATTATTCATCAATGATGGACCAAGGCGAAACTTAGTACATACTGGGTATTAAGATCTATTTACAAAGATCTTATGATATTGTTTTAGATTAAGTAATGGTATTTACTAAATAAAACACGAAAGACTCCATTGGAGATATTCGACCCATATGAATAAATCTAAGTAAAGAATGTTTGAACTATGTATAAGCATTTACTAAGTTAAACATCAAAGAGTCTAAATGAGATTCTTAACCTATATTATATGTCAAAGAATTTAGCTGGAATTAGTATCTACTGAAACTAGATGAGCTAAAATTACATGAATAGAATTTAATTGGGAATTATTCTGCAAAAGAATTTATCATGTATGATATAATATGAGGATCGCCAAAAATGTATCGTATGGCTTTAGGCATGACGAACATATACCAGTCTCTATTGATCTAAGTGAAGATCAACTAGATTGAGATCAAGAAAAACTTATGGTACTTGAAAAGGTACATAGGAATAGTTCTTGATTCAAGGAAATAAAGATATGCATATTGATGCTACACGCATAAACACTGGCAAAGGATCAAGCAAGATTCCCTTGGAGTTAACCATTGGCAAGGACGAGCTATAGAGCATCGTGTTTTGAAAATGGCAACATGGGTTGGAGACCATGAGTTATTGTGTGGGAAATTAAAATATTAATTTCTATGTTCCAAAGATACAGCTGGAAAGTCTTCCACATATCTGTGAACTGCTTGGATAAGTAAATCCAAACAAAGCATCACTAGCAACCTAAACAGTTGAAGTAAAAGTACTTATTGCCTAAGAAGCAATAAAACAGAGTTGTTTATATTAATGAGTTCTTCTCTGAACTTGGGTGAATCACATGTCTGCTGACTTGATGGTTCTTCATTTCAAAATGCGTAGAACCACTATCGAAGTAAGAAAGACTAGATCACATAATAAACAAACTCAAAAGATCTTAACATCCTATCTCGAAGAACATTCGATGAAAAGGATATTAAGATTGGCAAAGCATGATAACTAAACCTATGCAACAAGTGAAAAGCAACACTCACATTGTAGCACTGGAAATCAAGCATAGCTTTGAATTCCATGAACTGTTTTAAAGATGGGTTTGAGGCCCATGGTTGTAAAACATTAGGGTTGAACATTTATCATATATGAAATGTATTTTCGTATTCCATTTAATCTTGGTTTAGTATTAAATGATGAGTCCCTTCAATTTGACAATATATTCAAGATAGACTGTCAGGACCAGTCCTGTGACTAAGAAATGTCTATCAAGTGAACTTGAATGTCAAAAGTTGAAAATGGTCCCTGGTCGGAGTTTTCTGTAAAGATGGACGCATAGAAAATGTTAGACGACTAGAATGCAAGATGACTAGTAGTTCTGTTTCTTGAACTATGTGGACATGGCAATGTCGTAATCATTTGCATAGATACTTACTTTGGGAAGACTAGTATCGGACAGACCTATGAAACTTTACTGTAAGAGATGAAAATCTGTCATAAGTAAATTTCATTAAAATTATTAGACACTAAATCCTCAATACCTGAGTGATTTTAGAGTACTTGTTTGAGAACTAGTTACTTTGACGTTGACCAACCGTCGCACCGTAAAAAGAGGCTATAAAGGCAACGCTCAGGTAATCACCTATCAAACGAAGTCTAATATCAAGATCGCAAGATTGGGATTGTCCTCCCATAAATCGGGATGAGATGCTTAAAAGTTGTACAAGGCCACTCGGAGAGCTAGAAACTGTAAAATGCATGGCCGTGCTCGGATGAATCATAGGCTATGATCATCTGTTTATTTGATCAGTTGAACTCTGAAACCGAGAAACACCTCTGGACATAATAAGGATGACAACTCTTACCTTATGTTCAAGAGCAAGCATCGAGCGACAAAGGAATTAGGAAATGCACACTTGTCCCTAAGGACAAGTGGGAGACTGAAGGAAATAATGCCCTTGGTCCAAGTATGCATTTAATATTAAGTCTAATAAATGCGGTTCAGTATTAATTAACAAGTTAATAAATTCAGTGAGATCAAGTGTGCTGAATGCCTAGCTAGAGGCCGCTTCAGTTCAAGTGGAATTAATTATATTAATCCACAACTTACTCTTGACTGAACCCGTAGGGTCACACAAATAGTACGTAAACGGATCAAGTATTTAATGGCATTAAATACTCCATCTATGGATATTCGGAATCGACGGATCTTGGTTTCAGTGGGAGCTAAGATCGTCACAAGCAAGAAATGAATACTCCGGAAACGATGATATTGCCGGAAACGGAAATATGGATCGTATCGGAAATATGAATATTATCCAAGTCGTAGATGTTGCCGGAAACGGAAACATGGTACGTAGACCGGAATCGGAAATATTGCCGGAAACGGAAATATTGTCAGAATCGGAAATATTATCGGAATCGAAAATAATTTCGGAAACGGAAATATTAAATATTTGTTCGAAACGGAAATTAATTCCGGAATCGGAAATATTAAATATTGGTCGTATCGAAAATGAATTCCGGAACCGGGAATATAATCGGAAGCGCATCGTACGAATTAGCATCGGACGAGGCTTGCCAGTCGAAGGCCCAGCACGAAGCCAGGCCCCCGCCCAGCAAGCCAAGCGCCCAACACGAAGGCCACAGCCTCGCCAGGCCCAGCGCAAGGCCAGGCCCAGCAAGGCCGTAGGCGCGCGTGCTGGAGCGTATGCTCGTGGGCTGCGAGGCAGCGCCCACTCGTGTGGGCCGCAAGGCCTGCGCGGGTGCGTGCGTTCCTCGTAGTCGTGCAACACTCGTGTTCGTAACGAATCCTAATCCTATTGGAATTCGTGCATTGATTAAATCCTAATCCTAATCCTAAGAGATTAAATTTATTATTTAGAGTTCTAATAGGATTCTAATTAATAAATCCATATCCTAGTAGGATTATAATTCCTTTCCATAAACTCTATAAATATAGGCCTAGGGTCACATATTTAACAGAATTTTATTGAAGTATTCAAGGTAAGATTTTTAAGCAAAAATCAGCCAAACACTTGCACCCAAAATAGCCGAAAATCCTAAGTAACCTTAAGGGCGATTCTAGTTGGTCAAGCTTAAGGCGGATCCGGACGTGCTGTTCTATCTACCGAGGGACGACACTTGGAGTCCTAAAGACTTGTTCTTATTCGGTTCGGGCGCAGCAAGGGAGGGAACGCTACAAAGTGTATGCATCTGAATTATGCTAAATGATTATGTGTTAATAATATGTTTCCTGGCTTTATGGTTTTTCCGCATGATTTATGTTTATTCATATGTATCATAACCTAACAGAGGTATGCATGAACTGCTGGTAAATCGCCCGGGAATTGTACGTCGTTTGAAGAAGTCTCTGTATGATCTGAAGCAACCTCTGAGATGTTGGTTTTCTAAGTTAGCTGCATCTTTGACGGTTAATGGTTTCTTCAATCATACTCAGATTACTCTTTGTTCACATTGCATCTCTAGTAATAACTCTTTCACTATTGCTTCTTTTAAGTCCTATTTGGGTGAATTCTTCCACATGAAAGATCTGGGCACCTTAAATATTTTCTTAGCATTGAGGTTGCTCAGTGTCCGGGGGATCTACTTTTGCCAACGAAAATATACCCTAGATATTGTCATTAAGGACGATCTCTCAGGGTCGAAACCACCTGGGTTTCCTATTGAACACAATTACTCTCTTGCTCTTGCAGATAGTGCTCTTATTCTTGATCCGGAGAGTTATAGAAGTCTTGTTGGTCGTCTCATCTACTTTTCATTCATGCAGGAACCTTGCTAGGAGCAGTAGGATGCTGCCATCGTGTGGTCGATCTGCTACTTGAAGGCATGTCTAGGACAGGGAATCCTGCTCAGTACGGATTATGTTCTCTCTTTGTCAGGTAGGTGCGACTCGGATTGGGCTGGTTTCCCTTTGACTCGGCCGTCCATCATAGGTTGGTTGGTGTTTCTTGGTTCTTCCCCGATTTCCTGGAAGACTAACAAACAACACATTGTCTCACGCTCTTCGGCGGAAGCCGAGTATCGTTCTGTGGAAGCCATTACCCCCGAGTTGAAGTGGTTGTAGGACTTATTTATTAGTTTGGGTGTTGAACACCCACGTGCTATGGAAGTATTTTGCGACAGTAAGTCTGCTCTTCACGTTTATCAAAATCCCGTATTCCATGAACGCACGAAAAATATTAAAATTAACTGCCATTATGTTCGGGATGCTATCCAGGAAGGGGTCATTGCTACTAGTCACGTTTCGAAACGTGAACAACTAGCCGATATCTTCACAAAATCTCTAGACAAGCGTCAATTTTTTTTATTTACTTAGCAAGTTCGGCATTTGTGCTCCCCATACTCCTACTTGAGGGGGTATTGAGGCTTACATTGTATTTTTGGTCTAAGATATGTATTTAGCTAAATGATTAATTAAGCCTATTACCGTCATGGGATTTACGTCTACAATTAGGATTGTATATAACACAAACGTTGAGAAATGCAAACACAAGAAAACACAATTAAAACAGATTGTTTTGTAATAACGTTCTCTATAAATTCGTTACAGAAGAATGAGAAAATTGAATTTTAAATCACTTAAATCGATTAACAATCAAAAAAGATATTTTAATTTTAAAATTAGAAAATCGTAAAATGGCACATAGTTGTAATTCAATACAAGAACATATTTTACTTGGTAAATAATAATAATCCGATTACTCGGAATGACCAAAGCCGAACTCCGTACGCTCCCGATTGACCGGTCTACTTGCGAGGAAGTCTAAATACATGCCAGGCATGTATTTGCAAAAACATGCCAACCCCAAATAAAAAGGTAAATATAAATGGTAAATATATTTGGGGAATTTTGGGCGGAAATGTAAAACGGTATTATACACTTGTAAAACGGGGTGCTGACTTGGCAATCATTTAACCCCTTGTAAAATGGTATTGGTATTACAAAAATGGTACTAAACTTTTTCTAAATGAAATTCATTTTCCTTAAATGGTACTCGTTTTGTACTAAATTTTATAAAGTGGTATTAATATCACCAAAATGGTGCTAAATATTTTAAAATGGTATTCATATTACAAAATTGGTACTCAATTTTTCTATATGGTATTCATTTTAATGATTTAGATGGCACGTTGGCAAACACACCTCAGTAACGGGATCCAAGTTGGCAAACGGACTTGACTATTCAACAATTTCAAAATAACTGGAAAATTACAGACAAGCCCATATGAAATACATGCCTGGCTGCGATTTTGCCGCTCTCGTCTGCTTGCGTCTAAAAAGTTGTGGTTTGTAATCAAATACGAAAGTAACCAACTTTCGTTATCCACTTCCTGTGGGCATGTAACACTCTCTTTCCTCTGTTTTCCCAACCTCACTTCCCCCATCTTCACCAAAACCTTCCTTTCAACTTCCATGGCTGCCACCACAACTTCACCCTTCAAATCCATCTCCACTATACTTTCTCTCTTCTCTCCCTCAAAACCCTCTCTTCCAAATCCCTTTGCCTCCGTAAACTCCCACCTCACCACCTCCAAACTCTCCATTTCCACCCGGAATTTGACAACTTTTAAACGGACTATAGGATGCAAGGCGGCGGAAGTGTCGGTTGCGGAAGAATCTCCGGCGTCGGACGGTGGTGGGAAAAATTGGGTTCCGGTGGTGCCGTTGTCGGCGTTGCCTAGAGGAGAGAGAAGAGTGATCATTCAAGATGGGGAGACAATTTTGCTTTTGTGGTACAAAGATGCGGTTTTCGCTATTGAAAATCGGTCCCCGGCTGAAGGTGCTTATAGTGAGGGTTTGCTTAATGCCAAACTTACCCAAGTGAGTTATGCTCTTTTCAATCTAATTAAGAATTATGCAATTTTAAGAACTAAAAAAAACATGTATTATAATATCATCGTGTTGACACGGCTTACAGATCACAACAATAATTAAATCATTTTCAATAGAACAATACTATAAAAATTAAAAATTTCCACTAAGAAATTGCATTTCTCGAAATTTCTCTTCACTTCCCCCCGAACTTCCCCATGCGTCATGAATTTAAATTAGAAAATAAAATATGTAACTTATATAATCGATTAGCATAAATGATTTTTTACCACCTACAAAAACTGAAAAATTGTTTTTTACCACCTAACAAACTAAAACTTGTATTTTACCACCTACGAAAAATTTAAAACTTGTTTTTTACCACCTGGAAAATGAAAAATGTATGAAAATGTTATGTAGAGGCGACAATAACGGTAATAATTCTTATATGTTCTATTCTTCCACAATTTCATGTATTTAACTCTCTTGACTTCCCCAACTTTCTTATGTTTAATGAATTTGCATAAT
Organism: Spinacia oleracea; assembly: GCF_020520425.1. NCBI lineage: Eukaryota > Viridiplantae > Streptophyta > Magnoliopsida > Caryophyllales > Amaranthaceae > Spinacia > Spinacia oleracea. The sequence continues at coordinate 105,893,724 of NC_079490.1, read as the reverse complement.
TTTTCACCATCATTCATTCACAAAATTGACAAAATTTAATGAAAGTAAAGCAAGAAAGGTGAAAGAGTTAAAGAAAATCATATAGGGAGTGTAAAAAATTGGAGGCAATTTGAATTAGACAGCCATACATAAAGGATTATCTAATTTTTCACTTTCAGGTGGTAAAAATTAAGTTTTAATATTTTTTTAGTTGGTAAAATACAAGTTTTAATTTTTTATGTGGTAAAAAATAATTTTTCGATTTTTGTAGGTGGTAAAATCAATTTGTCCAATCTATTATTCAGGTTAAATAAAAGGTAGGAAAATATTAATATTTAATTTGTTTTATTTTTCGTATCGACTCCCTTATTTACATATTTTCATATTAAAAATATTGCATTGATAATAAAAATATTCTGATGACTTATAGCCTATGTGGCGCCTATATATACCTATTAAACTCCGACACGTAAGATTGCGACAACTAAATATTGTCGCAACTTGCGACCTTTATCACCGCCCTTGTTCTATTTCATTTCAATTTTTATAAAATGCATTGCTTGTACTTATGATTTCAATTTAGATAGAATTTGAATTTTATATGATAGAGGAAGAATAAAGGAATGAGGTATGAGGTTGATATGTGTTAGATTACGAGCCTGTTTGGCCAAGCTTCTAGGAAACAGTTTCTGTTTCCTAAAAGTAGTTTTCTAGAAACTGTTTCTAGAGAAACCGTGAAGGTGTTTGGCCACACAGTTTAAGAAGCACTTCTTAGAAACAGAAACACTTTTACATTGTTTGGCCCATTGCTTTTGTTATAACTTCTTGTCTATTATTAACTAATTCTTAAAAGATGTTATTGTTGATTCTAAATCATACTATTATAAATAATTTCCATGTTAACTTTTACCTAAAAAAAATATTATCCTTATTATGCATTAATTATTTTGTTAAACCAAAATTTATTCCAACGACATATTTAATAAAAGTACTACTCCGAATATATATATATATATATATATATATATATATATATATATATATATATATATATATATATATATATATATATATATATAATAATAATAATATATTGAGAAAAGATAGCTCGAGTATTTTTTTTAATTTAAACCAATTTCCACCAAACTATTTTAAGTTAATATAATATGTTTAATACACAACTAGTAATAACCTTTTATACACATTGCTCTTGCAAATCTTGTTTCAACATAGAAGATGCAATGTTGTGCCGGACAGACTCCATGCTATCATCATCCATTGAGCCATCGTGATCTTCTCGTAAAGTACTCGAAGAACCACCACCAATATCTTGAGCATCTTCTTCCACCACAGGAATATAATTTGGGTCCGCATCGCATTTGTCGAATTCCAAATCTTCAAGTGCATGTCTTCTAATGTAGTTGTGCATAGCCATAGTTGCAACAACAATCTTGTTTTGTGTTTCTAGTGGAAAATTTGGCATCATGGATAGTATCCTCCATCTACTTTTCCATACTCCAAATGTTCGCTCAATCACATTCCTTAATGAAGAGTGTTTATAATTATAGACTTCGTAATAACCGGTTGGTGCCTCTAACTACCACGAGCTACCATGCTTCAATGTCAGCATAACTAACTCCCTAAGAATCAGGGGTATGTAGTAACAAACTAGGAATATTCTAGATCATTACTTGCTGCTGATCACTGTTGATCATTGCAGTTTCGCTGCTGCTATATATACCATGTATTAAGCTCTTATTCATTTAATTAACGCAGGAAATCATTTTCAGTTTTTCCCTAAATTCTATCATGGTATCAAAGCAGGTCTAAAATCCTGCATTTTCCTGTGAAATTCCGCGGAAAAACAACAACAACAACAACAACAACAACAACAAAGCCTTAGTCCCAAAATGATTTGGGGTCGGCTAACATGAATCGTCGTAGGAGATCGTCATTGTCACCAATTAAACCAGAAAGGAGCAAGAAGTAATAAGAAAAACAAGGAAGAGAAAGTGGAATTAATGAAAGTAAGATAAGAGAAAAATGTATATATATATATATATTATAGAAAAAAATATTGTAATAGCTAATAAAAAATAAGTAAAGTTTAAAATAAATGAGTAAGTAAAATAAGTACATTTCAAAATAGCATGTAAAATTAAAAAATTTGAAAGAATTTTAAACATAAAATAAAAAATAAAAATAAAAATAAAAATAGAGAGCATCAGAAACATTGAAGCTGTATAAATCAAATGAAGTCATCAATGTATATTCTCTCCCTCCACTATGTCCTATCCAACACCATATTTTCCTCAATCCCAAGAAAGCTCATATCGTGCTCAATCACCTTCCTCCAAGTTTTCTTAGGTCTTCCCCTACCCCTTGCAATTCTATCACTTTGCCACCCTTCTATCCTCCTAACCGAGGCATCACTTGATCTTCTTGTTACATGTCCAAACCATCTTAAACGATTTTCCATCATCTTAAACTCAATCGGTGCAACCCCTACTTTCTTCCTAATAATCTCATTCCTCAAATGATCCTTTCTTGTATGCCCACATATCCAACGTAACATGCGCATCTCCGCCACATTCATCTTGTGCACGTGACAATGTTTCACTGCCCAATATTCTGTGCCGTATAACAAAGCCGGTCGAATTGTCGTGCGGTAAAATTTTCCCTTCAATCTTTGGGTCATGCCTGAATCACATAGGAACCCCGTGACACCTTTCCACTTCAACCAACCTGCTTTGATTCTATGGGCCACATCGCCATCCAATTCTCCATCCTTTTGGATAATAGACCCTAATTAACGGAACATTTCAGAGCCTTGGACAATTTTCCCATCTAAGGTAATCGCCCCTGTCTCTCTATCTTGGACTCCACTAAACTTACACTCCATATATTCCGTCTTGTTTCTACTCAGCCTAAAACCCCGAGATTCCAAAGTATGTCTCCATAACTCCAACTTACTTTCCACTCCTTCTTTTGTTTCATCAATCAACACAATATCATCTGCAAACATCATGCACCAGGGTATACCATCTTGGATTGACCTCGACAATTCGTCCATGACTATAGCAAAAAGAAACGGGCTAAGTGCGGAACCTTGATGTACTCCAATCGTAATGGGGAAGTCTTCGGTCTTACAAACACTAGTTCTCACACTCGTGCTAACTCCCTCTACACAACATCCCATCTTCAGTGCGCTTCTTACGATCCGCAACCATCCCTTCGGTGTCCTTGTCTGATGGTTCTTGTAAGGGCCCTAGCTTCGGATCCAAAACATAGAAAATCTTCAAAACAATAAGCAAGAACGAAATCTTCTCCTTCCAACGTAGAAAGTTGGTTCCATCAAAACTATCTAGTTTCATAGTATCATTACCGAACATCTTCAACGTGCTCTCCATAATATTATCCTAAGATTGTTAAATACTATACTTTGAATTATGAAAAACGTAAATACAGAAAACTAGATTAGGACGAGATAATCTATGTCCTTAGGATAATATTAGCCCCCACTATATTGCTGATAGGATTCAAAGCTAATCTACCCTAGGATTCCCTAATCACGAATGGAATACAGCAAATTCAACCATTCCCATGAACACGTGTTTTGAAGAAAACTGACATTGTGAGAAATATGATAAAACGTAATCAACAATATCATTATGCATTAGATTAAATAGGGAACCAATATGACAGTTACTAAATAAATGCCCTTTGGTATTATCCTATTTAAAATAAATAATTAATTAATACGAAATATTAATTAATTAATAACTGCAAAAAGATTAACGTTAATTATGCAAAGTGCTAAGTGCTAAGTCTTGATTAATAATATATAGCTATATTAGCAACCCAATACTAGCACACCAAGCCTAATGCTCCAACTGGCCCAACAACTCAACCCATCACATATATAATATATGATGCACATGGGTCTATTTAAAGACATTCTAAGCTTCATATTTCTTCCATGTGGTAGAATACTTCCCCACACTCAAATTGGAAGACTATTATCTAACAATCCCCCACTTAGTGTTCAATTTGACACAATGTGCATACATGAAAGTATCTTTCAATTTGAACTTTCACTTAGTGACAGTTTTTCAAAACACTAACGAAATTTATGGCAGCTAAAAGCTTTTGAGCCAAAATTCATTATGTTAGAAACGGAAAAACCTCACACACAAATGTCCTCTAACATGTTCATAAACAAGGTAACACTATTAAGGCCATGTGCTCCACCTGGTTCATAGACATTTACAAAAGTTTGACCTATAAACTCTTGTTAGAAGCGGCACCACTTCTTATGTCTACATAGGTGAAATTCTCCTGTTACAAAAATTCATTAAGAGTATATAACTCATCCTAAAACATTCACTAGTATAATTGACAAACTAGTGTGACCTTAATCAGTTATCAACAAGTTGTTGTTACCACATTGAACCTTTTAATTATGGGTACACATAACAAAAGGTTGGGTTTCCATTGTTGCTGAATTAATCAAATAGGTCTCAAGCCCATTTCTTGGCTTGTTCCATAAACCATTTCCCTTGGAAGTCCTTTGGTGAAAGGATCCGCCAAATTGTTACAAGACCTTACATAAATTACAGTTATAATCCCGTCGGATATCAACTGTCTTACATATGCATGTCTCAAACTGATGTGTCTAGACTTACCATTATAAATCTTATTATAAGCTCTAGACAAAGTTGCCTCACTATCGCAGTCAAGGAAATAGCTGGCATGGGTTGTGGCCACAACTTTATATCCAATAACATATTTCTTAACCATTCCGCTTGTTTGCCTGCTGCCCCTAAAGCTAAAAATTTAGCTTCCATGGTGGAATGAGTAATGCAAGTTTGTTTCTTTGAGGCCCAAGAAACAACACCACCACCAAGCATAAAAATCCAACCACTTGTGGATTTATTATCCCCGTCACTAGATATCCAACTAGCATCTGTGAATCCTTCAAGTACAGATGGAAAGTTTCCATAGTGTAAAGCATAACCTTTGGTTCTTGTTAAATACCCAAAAACTCTTCCAACTGCTTTCCAATGTTCTGTACTAGGATTTCTTGTAAACCTTGAAAGCTTGCAAACTGCAAATGCAATATCAGGTCTAGTACAATGAGTAGCATACATCAAACTACCAATTGCACTAGCATACTCTAGCTGAGCTACAGCTCTTCCACTATTCACACTAAGCTTACATGATGTATCATATGGGGTATTTGCTTCTTTGAAAGTCAAATGCTCAAATTTCTTAAGCATCCTCTCTAACATAATGAGACTGACTCAAAGAATAACCCCCACTATTTTTTCTCACTTTGATACCTAAAGTAGTATCAACCTCATTTAAGTCTTTCATATTGAAACAAAAACTTAAATAAGCCTTTGTTTCATTTATGCCAATCATGTTTGTTCCGAAGATTAACATATCATCAACATATAGGCAAAAATGACACCATATTCCTTTGTAAACTTAGAATATATACATCTATCGGTAGAGTTATGAACAAAACTATGAGATAAAATTGCAGAGTCAAATTTCTCATGCCATTGCTTTGGAGGTTGCTTTAAACCATACAATGATTTAATTAGCTTACAAACTTTATGTTCATAACCAGGAAGGACAAACTCTTCAGGTTGCTTCATGTATACCTCTTCATCGAAATCACCATTTAGAAAAGCAGTTTTAACATCCATTTGGTGTACATGCAATCCATTCAAAGCAGCTATAGCTATCAAGACTCTTATGGATATAATTCTAGCCACGGGAGCATATGTATCAAAATAATCTACTCCTCTTTGACTAAAACCTTGACCCACAAGTCTAGCTTTGAAAACTTTAATTGATTCATCATCCAAATTCTTCTTTACCCTAAAAATCTATTTAGATCCAACAGCTTTGGAACCAGGAGGCAAATCTGTCAAGACCCAAATCTTGTTAGATACAAGAGAATCCATCTCGTCATCTATTGCCTCTTTCCAAAAAGCCGAATCTCTAGAAGCCCTTGCTTCTCGAAATGTCTTTGGATCACCATTCTCATTTTCAGCATTGAGAATCATTAGGATTTTATTGGTAACTGTTTTTCTATCACCTTCCACAAGAAAAGCAATAGCTTGTGAATTAATGAAATCAGGACCCAAGTTCTTTTCCTTTTTAGCTCTTATACTCCTTCTAGGTTCACTAGGTTCATTAGAATCATTAGGATTTAACCTCACATTGCTAGAAGAAGGGTTAGAACTTGTTTCACTTTGTGGTACTTGCTGCAAAGACTCATCAGCTGTTTTGGAATCACCTCGAAATTTATTTTCAAAGAATTCTACATCTCGAGATTCCACAATGACATTTGAGTCTAAATCCAAAAGCCTATACGCCTTAGAATTTTTAGCATATCCCACAAACACACTATTCAAAGCTCTTGGACCTAATTTAGTTTTCTTTAGGATCCGGGACCTTGTAATAAGCTAAGCATCCCCATACCCTAAAATAACTAATATTAGGTTTCCTTCCTCTCCAAATTTCATAAGGAGATAATTTCAGCTTCTTTGAAGGAACTCTATTGTGTACATGATATACAGTTAGTAAAGCTTCACCCCATAAATTCGTTGGTAAATTGGAGTTAACAATCATGGCATTTACCATATCAACCAAAACTCCATTTTTCCTTTCTGCCACCCCCCCAATTCTGTTGAGGTCTATAAGGTGCACTAACTTGGTGAACAATTCCATTATCTTCACAAAATGAAGTAAATTCAGTAGGGAAATACTCCCTACCTCTATCACTTCTCAAGATTTTCAGTTTCTTGCCCTTTGGTGTTTCTACCATGGATTTATAAACTTGAAACATGTCAAATGCTTGATCTTTTGATCTCATTAAATAGACATAGGTAAATTTAGAACCATCATCATTAAAAGTAATAAAGTACCTACTGCCACCTCTAGTTAAAACACCATTTAACTCACAAATATCAGAATGTACAAGCTCTAAAATTTCAGATTGTCTATCAACCTTTGGGAAATGTTTTCTTTTCATTTTCGCTTAGATTCAAACTTCACACTTATGTTTGTGTTCATTGCTATAAGAAATAATTCCCTTTTTGCACATGAACTTCATTGTTTGATAATTAACATGTCCCAAACGATTATGCCAAAGATTAAAAATTGTACATTCTATATTAAAACTGAAATCAAAAGATTGCACACAAAAATAATTAGAACTTTCATCTTTATTGATACTTAGCTTAAACATGCCATCTGATACATAACCCTTTCCAACAAAGGAACCAACCTTAGATACAATAATCTTATCGGACTCTAAAATAGCCTTGAGTCATTTCTTACATAAAACAAAACCAGAAACCAAATTTTTCCTAATAGAAGGAACATGAAGTACATTAGTAAGAGTAACTTTCTTTCCAGAAGTAAATTGGAGCATCACACTTCCGGTTCCAAGAACCTTGCTAGTGTGACTTCCGGTTCCAAGAACCTTGCTAGTGTGATGATCTCCCAACAGAATTTCATGCCCATCAACAACATCAACATAATCCTTAAAGAGCGAGCGATTATTGTAAACATGGGTGGTAGCGCCAGAATCATACCACTAATCATCACCTGTAGCAACTGCAGCCAATGCAACCCTTTGATTATTCCAATGTGCAAATCAGAAACCATACAAGTAATCTCGTTATCTTTTTGTTCAACAACGTTTGCAACCGCCTTCTCTTCATTACTCTTCTTCTGGTTTTGGTTCTGATTTTGCTCCTTCTCCTTCTTAGGGTTCCTGCAGAAACGTTTGAAGTGCCCTTTCTTTCCACAATTGTAACAAACAATTTTAGAAATATCCTTCTTTCCCTTTTTGTTCGGGTTAGAAGAATTAGGATTATTATTTGCCTTTCTCTTACCCTTCTGATTCTTCTAACTGATATAATTCACTTTAGAACTTGAAGCAACATTCAGATCCTTCTCACGAATACGAGTTTCCTCTTCAATTCGTAAGTGTTTCTGAATCTGTTCCAAAGTAAATTCCTCAGAAGTATGCAACAACTTTTTCCTGTAATCATTCCAGGATGGTGGTAACTTGGCAATAATCCATCCCACAATCAGTTTCCAGGAATGGTTATCATTAGATCTTTAAACTTAGAAATCAATATCAGAAATTCATGCACTTGATCAAGAATAGAAGTGCCATCAACCATAGAAAATTCAAAGAATTCAAAAGTAATAAACTTATCTGCCTCTCGTTTTTCAGCATCATACTTAAATTCCATGGATTTCCACATCTCTTTTTCAGACTGAATTGGAGTGTAGAGATCATATAAACGACCAGACAGGGAATTCAGAATATAACCTCTACACAACATCTCATCTTCAGTGCGCTTCTTACGATCCGCAACCATCCCTTCGGTGTCCTTGTCTGATGGTTCTGGTAAGGGCCCCAACTTCGGATCCAGAACATAGAAAATCTTCAAAGCTAATCTACCCCAAGGATTCCCTAATCATGAATGGAATACAACAAATTCAACCATTCCCATGAACATGTGTTTTTGAAGAAAACTGACATTGTGAGAAATATGATAAAACGTAATCAACAATATCATTATGCATTAGATTAAATAGGGAACCAATATATGCCATTTGGTATTATCCTATTTAAAATAAATAATTAATTAATACGAAATATTAATTAATTAATAACTGCAAAAAGATGAATGTTAATTATGCAAAGTGCTATCTGCTAAGTGCTAAGTCTTGATTAATAATATATAGCTATATTACAAAAGCAATACTAGCACACCAAGCCTAATGCTCCAATTGGCCCAACAACTCAACCCATCACATATTTAATATATGATGCACATGGGTCTATTTAAATACATTCTAAACTTCATATTTCTTCCATGTGGGAGAATACTCCCACACACTTAAATTGGAAGACTTATTTAACAACTCTATCCAAACAAAGTGTTGCGGCTTGTTCTGATAGCAAGATAGAAGGGAAAGGGAGGGAGGGGAAAGAAAGTGTGGGGGAAGATGAGCTCCATTTTCCTTCAACTCTTTCCAATTTTGTAGGGACGGTGTTTATTAAATAGGTAGGGAAGATGGCTCTACCCCTCTCGTTCCTTCTCACTTATCCAAACAAGGGTTCTTGTTCTGCTCCTTTTTCCCAAGCCTCCCTTTCTCTCCATTTCCTCTTATCCGAATAAGGTGTTAATGTAAAATTCTTTATGCTTCTATCCTCCATGATTGCTCACGAACCACCCTCATACCATTGTCCCTTCACACCTAAGCGCACCACTCATCATGTGCCATGTGCCATGTGGGTTGTACATGTGCCGGCCCACAGGCCATTTTGTCCTGCTTTTTACAAACCTTTATATCGAGTTTTTGTTTTTTGGTACTATGTAACTTATGTTAGCATCTTTATTTTACTATATTAGCAGTTGTGTGTTCGGGCCATCGATACAAAATTTAGCTCTTGAACAAATCCTTAATCGCAGGTCATGAACTCTATCAAGAGTTGTTAAAGAAGGATATGTGAAAAAGATTTCCATTATTGTTTTTCAAAGTCACTTTCAAGGATGTGAAGTTCCATGGTAAAACCTTAATACTTATAAAGTGTTTCTATTTTTGTTGTTATAGGTTTTTTTGGTGTTAAGGAACTTCTAGTTTACGTCTTAAACAAACATGCACTAGGTGCACATCTGTTAGTGATATTGTTACTCTAAAGAAAAAGATTATATAACATTCTGCGAAGAACATTCCATTCAATTCTCCGCTGTAACAGTTTCTGTGTCATCTCCTGAACGATACTCAAATAGAAAAACTGTTGGAATGGTTCTGGTACAGCCCCACACATATTACATATTGGCTTACAGATGTTACAGTTAATATTCCGATTTGCATATCATTCTTATGGTAAAACCATGGGTGTTTTAAAGAGCACACTTCACGAACTTCAATAGTCTCTCCACAGTCCACACCCTAGGATTTTTCTAGCCAGCTAAGTTAAATTCTCTTGAATAGGAAGGGCAGCAATGTTTTTTACTTCGATATAATAACTCCCGTGATCAATAGTTTATCTTCCTACCTAGTCAAAGCCATTACTAGGTAAGAGATTGAAGCCTGATTCAGTCTAAAATAATCTTGCCAACCGGCAGCAGATTTAGGTAGACACATTTTTACGAAGGAACCTAGTGCTTTCGTTGATGGATCAGTCTACCATTCCATAAAAGTCATTTTTATCTTTGAAATAATTTCTTAAGCATAAAAACATTTGGCTTCAGAATGTCTGTATACCGAAGAGAATGACTGACTGACTGACTAATTTCAATCTGTGTACACAGGATAGTTGCTTAGGTGTCCAAATCCTAGTTGTAGAGACAGTATTCTCAATGATTGGTTTGTAGTGGGGATATGCCAATTTTATTGCGGATAAAGGGAACATTGGAACCTTTACATACCTAAAAGGTTGCCTCTGTAACAACTGATGAGTGATGAATCCTAGAATGATATACACTACATTTATCGAGGTTAGCTTTAATTTCAAGGAAGTTGCCTGCAACCATATTTTCTAGAAAATATTAGCAATCATCTAGAGACATGAGAATCTCTTGCCTCGATCTGTTTTCAGCTAGAAAAGACTAAAGTGGCTAAGTCGCTATTTAGGTTGATGGAAAACATTTTCAGTGAAATTTATTTTCTAGGGGAACATATTTTTCAAGTAAAAATGCAATTCGATCCCTTGTTTTCCTCTGTTTGGTTCCTTAGAAGAAAAGTCAAAGAGAAAACAAAAATGTGAGTGGATGGATGAGGATTGATGGGAAGAGAGAAGAGGGAGGTAAAGAGGAAAAGTGTTTTCCTTCCTTTCAAATGGATTATCTTTTCCACCTTTGAGAGTGATATTTTCTATCACTGGAAGTTTGTTTTCCACCCCTTGCCAAAAGAAACGGAAAATGATTTCCAGGCGAACAGTTTACACCAAACCAAACGCTCCATAACTTTCTAATTCGTGTAGCAAATAAGAAAGGAGACCTGATTTATGTCCTGTTTTATCTCCTTTTTCTTGTTATCCATGTCCCAGTGATAAGGGCCAGCTAGCTATCTGTTTCTCTAACAACAACAACAACAAAGCCTTAGTCCCAAAATGATTTGGTATCGGCTAATATGAATCGTCATAGGAGATCGTCCATGTGACCAATCAAACAACTTGTTATCTGTTACTCTATGGCAATAAAATTAGGGGGAAACATATTATACAGACATACAGCACTGCAGAATCCATGTTCATGATGCTTTCCATCTGGCCGGCTGACTAAAAAAGAATACGAGTGCGTGACTATATCTTCGTCGTATTGGGTTATTCTTGAGGTTTGGGGATAACTCCTGAAATTTTACTAAAACTTGCTGCAAGATGCTAACTTTTTTTGTATGTCGGACAGTTCAGCCTAGAAAATTAGATATATAGACATGCAATTAACAGTTTGGCTTGGTGATTTTATTTTCACATGTTTATTACGCCTGTGCAGTAGGCTAGTAGCTGAATAACTAGTCACTTTCATAGATACTTATATTTGTGTTGAACTATTGTGTATTGGTAATGGTAGCTCATCAAAATGTTTGAAGCCATCTTACCTTTCTCCCCTTGTATGCCAGGATGGGTGCATAGTCTGCCCGACAACAGACAGTACATTTGATCTTCGAACTGGAGAAATTAAGGACTGGTATCCAAATAACGCAGTGCTTAGAGTTCTCACTCCTGCTTTGAGGGGATTGTTCGTCTACCCAGTGAAATTTGATGATCAAAATATCTACATCAGCATGGGTGTTAGTTCAAATATGGATGCTTCTGCAGAGATCGTGTTTAGTGGGAAGGCTCAACCTGGTATAACTGCTACAGATGTTAACGTGGAAGAGGTACACTCTGCATTGCTACATATTTTCTGTACAGGAAACATGGGTACACTACGAAATTAAGAATCTAGGACTATATCTTTAACTCTCCTATATTGGTCTACTGTCTTCATGAAATTTAAAGAAGTTCCACAATCCTCTTTTGCCTTAATATTTTTCATCTTAAAGAAGTTTTATTTCACCCCAAAGGATCATTGTGGTTGGTCTTTCTTTATTAAGCTCCACATGGTTTTCTACTTTTTCTTTCCTAATTATCCTACTGTATCATGAATTAAATTTTGATGAATGATTCAATATGATATGCAGGTGAAAATGGTGGTTGATGAAAGTTCAGGAGGATTTGGTTTCACACGGAAGAACGAAGTGATTAACGGAAAGGCTGCTGTTATTGGGTTCCTATTATTATTAGATTTCGAACTTCTAACCGGTAAAGGCCTTCTCAAGGGGACTGGATTCTTGGATTTCCTTTATTCTGTTACTGATGCTTTCAATTAAGCAGATTGTTTTCACCAACATACAAACAACATATTCATGCATAATATAGATACACCAATATATAAAAGCATAAGTAAATTTTTGGTGAACTAGTATGACCGCTTGACTTGGTCGTGAAGAATCCAATCTTCAAACTACACCTTGTTAGCTTAGCACCGTCTTGAAAACCGGTCATTCAAAATGCTAACTTAGAATTTTTAAATGCTGCCTAGAAGTACTTGAATTAAATAATTTAATTATTACTAGAATACTTCATGGTATGCATACCATATTTAAAAATTATATTCAATGATAAATCGGTTTCGCATACCGTATTTAACTATCCTAGTTGGGACATACTAGTCATCGCATAACATACAACACATAATAATATAATATGCATTTACCCATTCGTACTCTAAGACAAGCCTAAGTAAGCTTACACAAAAATACAAGATTAATTTAAATCACGGTCTATACGCACTCTAAAAGCTTAATCAATTCCAAATTATTAATCCTGAATTATATTATAATCAAATATTTATTTAATTAAAAGTGATTGTCCTCTGAAAATTAAATAAAATAAATAATTTCATTAAAAGTCTCCCACTTAAACCAATATAGTTTGAACTTTAATTTTAAATACTTAAACTCACGGCCCAGCACAAGTAAAATAAAATAAAATATCAACAAAGTTCAATGTTAGCACCTACGTACAAAACTAAGCCCAAAGCCCAAAAATTAGGCCTTGAATTAAAATCGAAGCAAAATTGCACAAAACGATGTGACGTGGGCTTGGCTTGCCCATCCGAACGATGCGCTGTGAAACATCCCCATACCGCACAATATACAGGATGCAAGGCTCATGCCCGTGCAACAGTGCTTAGGCGCTAGACGCGGCCCATGTGCGAGCTATCGCTCGTTGCGGCTACCTCGTTGCTTTACCCCAACGTGCGTTGGCTTGCCATCGCTGGTTTGCAGCGTTATTGTGTGGTTCGCAGCGCCATGCACTCGCCAAAAAGGCGAGGGGGGCGCTAGCATTCCTTCCCCATCGTAGGCGCAAGCCATGCGCAAATACACATCTCGCAGCTCTTGCCCCTCGTCTCGCCGCATGCATGCACACAACCATGTCACGGGGCCATGTCGTGCACAGCGCACATGCACGAACAGAAGTCCCTCGCCTTTGTACGAGTGTTTGCTCGTCCAACCTAAATAACAATCCAATTTTATTTTTCAGAGAGACGATAATTTGCACGATAAAAATTTCATAACTTTAACAAATCCAAGTGTCATTTATTATGAAAAATAATTAAAGTGAGGTGATTTATTAAAGTTTCACACAATCCAATTCATGAAAATAATAAATCTAGCCTAATTTTTATTCAAATTTAATAAACGATTCCAATAAACATAAACTCGAATGTTTTAGATAATCCAATCCTACAATTTAAACCATTCCAAACAATTAAATTTCAGATTTTTATCAAATTTGAATCCAATCAAAATTTTAATCTTTGAATTTTTAAGTAAGCTATTTAATCATAAAATCATATTCCCCTACTCGCCTAACCAAATTTTCAGATCTAACACATTAATCTAATTAATTTTTGATCGTAAATATCATGAATTTAGGGTTTTCGGAATTAGGGTTTATAATTATAATTAATGAACGAAATTAATTTTAAAACTTCATAACAATTATACACAACCAGTAGGAAAATCCACAATGTATTATACATTCATTAGCAATCATAATTAAATTTGAAAGCCAATTTTATTCACAATTTCATTAATTCGAAACGAAAAAGCCTAAAAAAGTCCGATTTAGAGACAGAGATTCAAAATTCTGGGAAGGAGGGCCACTAAGAGCGTTTCTTTGAATGCTTTTCCACCCACAATACACTCAGAAAAATTGGAAATCCGACACTTTTTGAAAAGAGCAAATTTTCACCTATTTATCCAATAATCCGAAAAAAAGTTAGAAAAAATGACCGAAAAATCGAGCACATAAATCATGGATAATACGTTAAAAATTACTTAAAAACATGCAGCTCATGATACCAGTGTTGGGATTTAATGCTATTCTAATTAACAAAAGCGGAAGACATCCCAGATCCAGAAATCCATGCAAAAGTGTAGATTAAACGAATACATATGTTAGATGCGTGTAATCCCACTAGCCTTATGAACACGAAAGAGAACTCCACTTGTAGTTCCTCTACATTAGTCCACCGACACGTTCAGATCCGCCTTGATTCTGATAGCTTAGATCTTCCACACGGATGTTTGCCTTTTTGGGAAATATCAATTTTGGAGGCACATGGAGAATTGCGGTTCTATCTGTGTCTAGGGTTTGATGATGATTTGTATGGAAAAAGGAATAGTGTAGCTCAATGAAATAACCCTCGAGGGTTATTGTAGGGGAATACAGTTAAACATAATAACATGTGCGGAAACAATCCCCAAAGTCAGGAAGCATGTATAAAGCACAGATTAAGCATACTTACGTTTGAACCGTGTTTTCCTCAGTAATCTGTCAATGAACACGAACTTAGAACTCCACTTGTCGTTCCTCTACTTGGTTCACCGATTCGATCAAATCCGTCTTGATAATCGTAGCTTAGACAATAGATCAAGAGTGTTTGCTTTTTGGGAAGAACTCAGTTTGGAGGCACAGAGAGAATTAGGGTTCTCTGAGTCTCTAGGATTTTGGGTGTAATTGAATTGTGTTAGGAAAACTTGGGTGTGTAGGTTTCTACAAACCGGCCAAGCCAATAAGGCCACGACCGGCCAGCAAGCCCACGCGACACATACACACGAGCACGCAACCAGCTGGGCCGTGGGCCGCGCGCTGCTGCTGCTGTGTTGTTGCCTTGGCCCGCGCGCGCACACTAGCTGCTCGGCCATGGGCCAACGCTGCTTCGCTTGCGTTTTCTTGCATGCCGAGCGCCCATGGGCCTTGAGTGCCTCGCGCATTCGGCTCGTGGGCTGCTCATCGTATTCGTGACTTAATATCGTTCCGGATATTATTTATCGTTTCGTATACAACGAATCACCGTCGTACGATAAGATTTATTCGTTTCGCCTAGCTTACGAATATTCGCGATACGATATACGATTCCGGTGCAAGGTCGTATCGTATAATACGTTTTCCAAAACTAATTCCCGAAAAGCTATTAAATGAATTTCCATTTCATTTAATCCGGTGATCTGTTACGTGTGATTGGTGTGACCTTGTAGGTTCAGTCAAGAGTAAGCTATGAGCTTAATATTCATTAGAACTCACTGATCGGAAGCATTGCTCCAGCTAGCTGTTCCGATCACTTGATCTCACTGAATTAATTGTTCGCAATTAATCTGAACCTTGGTATTAGACTTAATGCACCTTGGGTGAAGGACATATTTCCTTCAGTCTCCCACTTGTCATTCAGACAAGTGTGCATTCACATTCCTTTGTCACTTAGTGTTACTTACTGAACATAAGGTAAGATCCAAGCCATCCTTATTAGGTCCATAAGTGTTTCTCGGATTACAGAGCTCAACTGTGAAACTTTTACAGAAGGTTAAGCCTTAACCATTATGAGCACGACCATGCATTTTACAGTATCTAACTCTCCGAGAGGCCTTGTTACACAACAACACCATATCCTATCAAAGATAGGAGGAAAATCCATTCTTGCAATCTATGAACACTCACTTTGATTCATAGTACGCCCAATAACTGCTTTTATAGCCTCCTTTTACGGTGCGACGTTTAGCTAACATCAAAGCGAACTAATTCTCAAACGACCAGACATAATCACTCATGTTCTGAGGAACGGTTTCTAATCACCATTAATGATAACTACCTATGACATGACTTTAATCTCTTAAAGTGTTCTCATGGTCAATCCGATACAAGATCCAATAAATATTTTTGCAAAAGATTCTGACATCCAGTCACTCTAGTTCAAGAAACAGAACTTAGAAATCTACTTGCAATCTAATCTTCATTAGTCATTGGCCGTCTACCTTTCAATGACCTGGATTAGGGATCCTTTATGACTTCAATATTCAAGTTCACTTATGGGTGTTTCTTTGTCGAAGAATCCATCTTGACATCCCATTTGAATGATTTGAATCACATGGACTTATCATTTAATACTAAACCAAAATTAAATGAATATGAAATAATAAATTTCATAAATATGAAATGGTTAAACCAATTGTTTTAAACATAGATCTAACAGATGTTCTAAAACAATACTTAGAATATCAAAGCCATTCTCCAACATGCTTGATTCCCATGGTTGCTACATGTGCGTTGTGTTTCACTTGTGGCAACGGTTTAGTCAATGGATCCGCGACGTTTTCGTCAGTTCCAACCTTGCAAATCTCGATTTCTTTTCTTTCAACGATCTCTCGAAGTGTATGAAATCACCGCAGTACGTGCTTGGACTACTGGTGGCTCCTAGGCTCCTTTGCCTGGGCAATGGCTCCGCTATTGTTGCAATACAAAGCCACTGGTCCTTTAATGGAGGGGACAACCCCAAGTTCTCCGATGAACTTCCGAATCCAAACAACTTCCTTTGCTGCTTCTAACGGCAGCAATGTACTCAGCTACAGTTGTAGAATCCGCAATAGTGCTTTGCTTAGCACTTTTCCAGCTTACTGCTCCGTCGTTGAGGCAGAACACAAACCCAGACTGTGATCTGAAATCATCTTTGTCGGTTTAAAAGCTTGCGTCCGTATAGCCCTTAACAATCAACTCATCTGTACCACCATAAACAAGAAACTGATCCTTAGTCCTTTTCAGGTACTTTAGGATGTTCTTGGCAGCAGTTCAATTTGCCTCACCTGGTTCTGACTGGTACCTGCTCGTTGCACTGAGTGCGAACAAACATCCGGCCTTGTACAAATCATAGCATACATGATGGATCCAATAGTCGAAGCGTATGGAATTCCACTCATCTTTCTACGCTCATCAGATGTTCTAGGACACTGATTCTTGCTTAGATATGTGCCATGTGACATGGGTAGATGGCCTCTCTTGGCTTCCATCATATTGAACCTAGCCAACACTTTGTCAATGTAAGTGCTCTGACTTAGTCCAATCATCCTCTTCGATCTATCCCTATAGATCTTGATGCCCAATATGTATTGTGCCTCTCCTAAGTCCTTCATTGAGAAACACTTTCCAAGCCAAGTCTTTACAGACTCCAACATAGGAATGTCGCTTCCAATAAGCAGTATGTCATCAACATACAAGACTAGGAATGCAATTTTGCTCCCACTGACCTTCTTGTATACACAAGATTCGTCCTGATTCTTGATAAAGCCAAACTTATTGACTGCTTCATCAAATTGTTTATTCCAACTCCATGATGCCTACTTTAGTCCGTAGATGGACTTCTAAGCTTGCTTACCTTTCCTTGGTTCTTTTGATCGACAAAACCCTCCGGCTGCGTCATAAACACAGTCTTTTCAAGAACACCATTCAAGAAGGCAGTTTTGACATCCATTAATTTCCATATTTCATAGTCATGAAAAGCGGCAATCGCAAAGATTATCCGAATAGACTTAAGCATCGCGACTGGAGAAAAGGTTTCATCGTAGTCAACGCCGTGAACTTGCCTGTAACCTTTTCCTACCAATCTAGCCTTGTATATGTATACAATTCCATCTTTTTCTTTCTTCAATTTGAAGACCCATTTGCATCCGATAGGTGTAAACCCATCCGGCAAATCAACCAAATCCCAGACTTGATTTTCAGACATGGAGTCTATTTCAGATTTCATGGCCTCTAACCATTTAGTGGAGCTTGGGCTCGTCATAGCTTGCTTGTAAGTCATAGGTTCATCACTATCCAATATGAGAACGTCTAAGTTTTCAGTCAAGAGGACGCCTGTCCACTACTAGAAAAAAGGGTTATAGCAACGCCCTTTTATGCAACGGTTTTACTAGCGTTGCTATATCATAGCTATTGCAACAGTTAAACAATTATACATTTGAGTAAACTTTGAGTTTGGAAAACTGTTGCCATAGAAAAACTATAGCAAGGGTTGTAAATTTTGATTATTCTATTGCAACAGTTTTTATGTTTTTTATTTTTGATAAGTTATGGCAACGGTTTTGGTGAAGCATATGAAATATGTTAAAAATAAAATAAATAAATTAATAAAGGTACTAAGAGTTTCAATAGACCACATTTTTTTGGGGTTTCCCTCTCTTCTCACATTTTCACTATCCTGTTTTGCTCTCCCAAACCCGCCTTATTCCTTAAACACTATCTACAGTTCTACCTCTCTTCGTTCGGTTTCTTCTTCTTCGTCGTTCTCCTTCATCCTTTCCTTCATCGTTCTTTGGAGATTTACGTTTCTGAATTATTGATTGAGTCTTTGAATTGGAGATAAGAGAAATTGGTGAATCGTGTTTCTGAATTGGCGAGAAGAACAAGGTTGTTTGTAAATTTCTCTCCGAATTTCCTCATAAATTTAAGAACTTGCGCTGTTTAAATTATTAATCGATTAAAGTTGGATTTTTTGTGTGGTTTTTAGGCTTAATTAGAGTTTCTTAGTTAGGGAAATTCGTATGATTTTTCTTTCTGGTTTTTTTTATGCTTGTACGATTTAATTACAAAATTCTTTGTTGATTTCTAATTAAATTTTGGAGATCGGCCATGGGTTGTTTTGGATGAATTTAGTTCTGAACTTTTGTAGAATTGTTTGAACAATTATATTAAACTGGTTGAGATTGATTATCAGGGGCAGAGGTACCCTGTGCCATCGTGTGTCACGTGACACAAGATTATTTTGAAAAAAATTAATCAAACCCACGGGAAAGCAGTAAGAGTTTAGAAACCTAAACATTTTCACGCAAACCCCTCTACAAATCTTTGGCTCTTGAATTATCGTCGGCCGTCGCCCAACTCCCAACCGTTGTCTCCTTGTCGGAGTGACCCAGCACCGTTCCACCGCCGACCGCTGGTCACCCACGATCCACAAAGAAACAAAGTTACGAGCCAGGGTCACTCAAAGAAACAGCAGCGAAGCAACCAACCAGTTTTGAAGCCGTCGTCGGCTCGTGGCCCTCGCTTCTCCGCCACCGCGCCACTGGTCGACTCGCCGCTTCTCGCTGACTCGTCGTTCCTCGCCGACTCGCCGTTGCAGGTACAAATACTTAATTTCTTTTTTGATTAAAGTTGAACAAATTCAGATTTGTTGTTGATTTGTTAGCAGAATGGTAGCAGGGACGGAGGTACCAAATTCAGAAAATAGTTGATATGTTGTTGATATTTTAATTTAATTACTTGAAAAAATTCAGAAAATACTTAATTTCTTTTTGGTATATTGTTGATTTGTTATTGAAATTGTTGCAGGATGTTAGGGTTTAATTTAATTACTTGCTAATTTATTATTGTTGTTAGTTTGTGATGGACTGAAAATATGAAATTGTTAGCAGAATGCTGCTCAAAGTTAAAAAGAGTTTTAGGTTTATGTATTTTCTGAGTATTTCTGCTGCTTGAGCCTTGTTGAGTTGTTGTACCATTATTCTGTGTTATTATTAGTTGTTATTCTGTTAGTGTGAATGCGTGTGATTATAATTGTGAGCAGGACTTAAGTGATAACAAACTATGAAGAGGGCCCTTGTCCTTGTATGAGTTGCAGTTTGACATCTGCAACCTCTTCTATAGAAAACTATGCGATGCACCTGCTTGGTATTGGGTTGAATGGAAAGGCATGAGCTGCATTCTAGAATTGAATGTTAGCCTAGACTTCTTCCAACAGTAAACCTGTAATGCTTCCTGCATTTGATTAAAGGTTCATTCTGATCCTTCCCTGCTATATTTGAGTTTGGAGAGCAGAGTCACAAGCCTACAGTCACTACCCTCTTTTCATTAGCTGAGAATAATTTAACCATTATTTTAGCCCTCATCCCCCTGGCTTCCCCAAATCACATTTGCACATCAACAACGAGTTAGTACTAGTTTTTTAGGTTATTGGTGCATCCTGAACAACTTTTAATCCGATCTAAACAACCTAAGGGATTATCAGAGAGGATCATGTATGTTTGCACTTTAAACGAAATATGTATGTTTTGTTTGCTCGTCTTAACTTTATGTTCGTTTGCTTATGTATGTTTTGTTTGCTCGTCTTAACTGTAGCACTTTATGTTTGTTTGCTTATGTATGTTCTTGCACTTTATGTTCGTTTGCTTATGTATGTTTTGTTTTCTTTTTTACTATTATTGGTGGAGGCTCTCTCAACTATGAATTTCTGTTTCTTTTTCCGGGGATTGGGGGGGGGGGGTCTCTTCTTAGGCATTTTGAATAATTTATATTACCATTTTGTTAGTGTCTTATTAGTGGGGGTAGAGGTTTGGAGAGGTTCGGAGAGGTTTGCACATTCATCAATTTTCTTCAAATATAGTATATTATTTCTGAGATGTAGTTTTAAAATTAAGAAAAATCAAACAACAAACTTAGGTTATTGGAGCAACTAGGGCCTTTTACATAGCTTAAGCAAACTGACTAACATAGATAGGAGGTCAACTTTTGTTCAAAGATGAGTTGAAATGCAGAATACCTAAATTTATAAGATTTAAGGGATATTAAAGATGGGTAGGCTTTGAACTACAGATCTACCTTGAAGTCCAATCTGAAGACAAAGTGACTGTAAGAAACTTTGCCTGAGAAGACTCCACAACTAGACCAAAAAAGAACATAGATACACCCAATCATAGATGATTTGGGTACAATTTATGGGATGATGCAGGTACAGTGTGTAGACGACTCTCATGGATACTCTTAATTGATTAAGCTATTAAAACAATGGCTTTTAGTGGAGTTTTGTATCTGACAGACTGACATGATCTGATAGCTGAAGTAGACATAGGAAAGTTCTAGTGTGACCAAGAGTCTTGTTTATAGTAGAGATTTCTATGTAGATTATTTTAGTTGAAACACCAAAATAGTGTTGTTTGATACAAAGATATGTGATCTGGTTTTGGTTTTATCAATAGAGAGGCAATAATAGGCAGAACTTCATTTTTAGTAATGAATATACAAGCAGAGTGAAGATTCAAAGTTATTTCCGAAGATTAATTGACACTGTAACCAAATACTAGAATAACTTTTGTAGACACATTACTAATTTCGACGGTTCATTATGTATTTATGATATACCATGTTTGTCATTTTCGTCCAAAATTCAAGTGTTTAAGTCTCAGGTTGTATGGGTAAAATCAACACTTAATATATTTTTCATTAGTTAGAAGTATTAGATTGATTGTGTTTAGCCTTTAGAGACTTGTTGTTCAGTTCTGTTCTGATCTGCTTTGCTGTTCAGTTCCGTTTTGATCTGCTTTGCTATTCAGTTCAGTTTTGATCTTCTTTGTTGTTCAATTCAGTTCTGATCTTCTTTGATGTTCAGTTCAGTTCTGATTGGTTGCTTTTTCAGTTCCGTTTTGATGCGCTTTGCTCGTTTGTGTTTCTTTCAGTGCAACTGTGTTGTGTGGTTTTCAGCTGTTGTTTTGCAGAATTGATCATATTATTTCATTTTAATTACATGCATTAATTTCTTATTGTATTGACAATTATTTTTCTGTTTTCAGGATGGTAGATAGAAGGAGAATGGTAGATAAAAGGATTACATGAAGGGCATAGATTGAAGTTCGTTTGGACTGATTTGGACAAATAAATTAAATACTAGATAGATTTTAGATTGCTTAAACTATAAGTTCTTTTTGGAGATTCATTAATTTTCTTAATTGATGTATTTATATTATAACAATGGTTTTTGTTATTAGAATGATTGTTATGGATATTTTATTTTAATAATGAGTAAAACTTAATTCAAAATAAATGTTTTCTATTTGTGGTAGTTAGTTTATTTGGTATAATATTTTCATTTTAATGAGGTATTAAATAAACACGTATTGAACTGTTGCTATAAGCTTACATTAAAGTGCCACAATAGTTGTATGAAGAAACGTTGCTACAGGATCACATAAAAATGTCGCAATAGTGTGGCAAGAAACGTTGTTATAGGCTCATGTAAAAGTGTCACAATAGGTATCAAGAAATGTTGCAATAGACTACAAAATTGTTGCAATATTAGAGCAATAAACGTTGCCATAGACTGTTGATAATGCTGCTTTAGATAATAAAAGTGTTAGCCTAGACACTAAAACTGTTGCTTAAAATCCTAAATAATTGTTACTAAAACTTAATAATTGTTGCCTTAGATATATTAAAATTGTTGGCAAAAGTTAAAAGTCATTGCCTAAGAAAAGTGTTGCTAATGATAACTATGGCAGCAGTTTTATAATGTTGTTGCCTAAGGCATAATAACTGTTACTATAGAGTTATAGCAGCGCCACCTATTGGCAACGCCATATAAACTGCTGCTATAGGTCAATGGCAACATTTAATGGATCTTTGCCAACACATTTAGGCCGTTGCTATAGCCCTAATTCCCGAAAAGCTATTAAATAAATTTTCGATTCATTTAATCCGGTGATCTGCTACGTGTCATTGGTGTGACCTTGTAGGTTCAGTCAAGAGTAAGCTGTGAGCTTAATATTCATTAGAACTCACTGATCGGAAGCATTGCTCCAGCTAGCTGTTCCGATCACTTGATCTCACTGAATTAATTGTTCGCAATTAATCTGAACCTTGGTATTAGACTTAATGCACCTTGGGTGAATGACATATTTCCTTCAGTCTTCCAATTGTCATTCAGACATGTGTGCATTCACATTCCTTTGTCACTTAGTGTTACTTACTGAACATAAGGTAAGATCCAAGCCATCGTTATTAGGTCCAGAAGTGTTTCTCGGATTACAGAGCTTAACTGTGAAACTTTTACAGAAGGTTAAGCCTTAACCATTCTGAGCACGGCCATGCGTTTTACAGTATCTAACTCTCCGAGAGGCCTTGTTACACAACAACACCATATCCTATCAAAGATAGGAGGAAAATCCATTCTTGCAATCTATGAACACTCACTTTGATTCATAGTACGCCCAATAACTGCTTTTATAGCCTCCTTTTACGGTGCGACGTTTAGCTAACATCAAAGCGAACTAATTCTCAAACGACCAGACATAATCGGCATGTTCCGAGGAACGGTTTCTAATCACCATTAATGATAACTACCTATGACATGACTTTAATCTCTTAAAGTGTTCTCATGGTCAATCCGATACAAGATCCAATAAATATCTATGCAAAAGATTCTGACATCCAGTCACTCTAGTTCAAGAAACAGAACTAATAAATCTACTTGTAATCTAATCTTCATTAGTCATTGGTCGTCTACCTTTCAATGACCTGGATTAGGGATCCTTTATGCTTCAATATTCAAGTTCACTTGTTGGTGTTTCTTTGTCGAATTGAAGAATCCATCTTGACATCCCATTTGAATGATTTGAATCACATGGACTTATCATTTAATACTAAACCAAAATTAAATGAATATGAAATAATAAATTTCATAAATATGAAATTGTTAAACCAATTGTTTTAAACATAGATCTAACAGATGTTCTAAAACAATACTTAGAAAATCAAAGCCATTCTCCAACATGCTTGATTCCCATGGTTGCAAAATGTGCGTTGTGTTTCACTTGTGGCAACGGTTTAGTCAATGGATCCGCGACGTTTTCGTTAGTTCCAACCTTGCAAATCTCGATTTCTTTTCTTTCAACGATCTCTCGAAGTATATGAAATGACCGCAGTACGTGCTTGGACTTCTGGTAGCTCCTAGGCTCCTTTGCCTGGGCAATGGCTCCGCTATTGTCGCAATACAAAGCCACTGGTCCTTTAATGGAGGGGACAACCCCAAGTTCTCCGATGAACTTCTGAATCTAAACAGCTTCCTTTGCTGCTTCTGACGGCAGCAATGTACTCGGCTCAGTTGTAGAATCCGCAATAGTGCTTTGCTTAGCACTTTTCCAGCTTACTGCTCCGTCGTTGAGGCAAAACACAAACCCATACTGTGATCTTAAATGATCTCTGTCGGCTTGAAAGCTTGCGTCCGTATAGCCCTTAACAATCAACTCATCTATACCACCATAAACTAGAAACTGATCCTTAGTCCTTTTCAGGTACTTTAGGATGTTCTTGGCAGCAGTCCAATTTGCCTCACCTGGTTCTGACTGGTACCTGCTCGTTGCACTGAGTACGAACAAACATCCGGCCTTGTACAAATCATAGCATACATGATGGATCCAATAGCCGAAGCGTATGGAATTCCACTCATCTTTCTACGCTCATCAGATGTTCTAGGACACTGATTCTTGCTTAGATATTTGTCATGTGGCATGGATAGATGGCCTCTCTTGGCTACCATCATATTGAACCTATCCAGCACTTTGTCAATGTAAGTGCTCTGACTTAGTCCAATCATCCTCTTCGATCTATCACTATAGATCTTGATGCCCAATATGTACTGTGCCTCTCCTAAGTCCTTCATTGAGAAACACTTTCCAAGCCAAGTCTTTACAGACTTCAACATAGGAATGTCGCTTCCAATAAGCAGTATGTCATCAACATACAAGACTAGGAATGCAATTTTGCTCCCACTGACCTTCTTGTATACACAAGATTCGTCCTGATTCTTGATAAAGCCAAACTTATTGACTGCTTCATCAAATCGTTTTTTCCAACTCCTTGATGCCTACTTTAGTCCGTAGATGGACTTCTAAGATTGCATACCTTTCCTTGGTTCTTTTGATCGAAAAAACCCTCCGGCTGCGTCATAAACACAGTCTTTTCAAGAACACCATTTAAAAAGGCAGTTTTGACATCCATTAATTGCCATATTTCATAGTCATGAAAAGCGGCAATCGCACGGATTATCCGAATAGACTTAAGCATCGCGACTGGAGAAAAGGTTTCATCGTAGTCAACGCCGTGAACTTGCCTGTAACCTTTTGCTACCAATCTAGCCTTGTATATGTATACAATTCCATCTTTGTCTTTCTTCAATTTGAAGACCCATTTGCATCCGATAGGTGTAAACCCATCCGGAAAATCAACCAAATCCCAGACTTGATTTTCAAACATGGAGTCTATTTCAGATTTCATGGCCTTTAACCATTTAGTGGAGCTTGGGCTCTTCATAGCTTGCTTGTAAGTCATAGGTTCATCACTATCCAATATGAGAACGTCTAAGTTTTCAGTCAAGAGGACGCCTGTCCATCTGTTCGGCTGAAATATAGTTCTACTTGACTTACGAGGGGCAACAACATTTTGAGGAACTATTCCCACTGGCTCTTCTAAAGACCTTGGAGGTTCATCAACCTGAACTGCTTCTAAAGAGTTCTTAGTTCATTGTTCGTCTCGAATCTCTTCGAGGTCTATTATTCTCCCACTTGTCAATTTGGAAATATGATTTCTTTCCAAAAAGACACCGTCACGAGCAACGAAAACCTTGTTGTCTGACTTGTTGTAGAAATAATACCCCTTTGTTTCTTTTGGATACCCAACGAAGAAACATTTGTCAGATTTTGGTTCGAGCTTGTCGGAAATTAATTTCTTGACATATGCTTCGCAACCCCAGATCTTCACAAAAGACAACTTTGGAAGTTTCCCAGTCCATAATTCGTATGGAGCCTTTTCACAGCTTTTGACGGAGCACGATTCAGTGTGAGTGCTGCAGTTTGCAACGCATGTCCCCAAAATTGTAAAGGAAGTTCGGCTTGATTCATCATTGACCTGACCATATCGAGTAAGGTCCTCTTTCTCCGTTCCGACACTCCATTCCATTGAGGTGTCACCGGTGCAGTCAATTCAGAAAGAATACCGCATTCTTTTAGATGGTCATCAAACTCGTGGCTAAAATATTCACCTCCTCGATCCGATCTTAGAGCTTTGATTTTCTTGCCATGTTGATTCTCTACTTCATTTTGAAATTCTCGCAATTTCTCAAACGATTCAGACTTGTGTTTCATTAAGTAAATATAGCCATATCTACTGAAATCGTCCGTAAACGTTATGAAATAGTTGAACTCACCTCTAGCTTTCGTACTCATAGGCCCACATATGTCCGTATGTATTAGCCCTAGTAGTCCGCTTGCTCTTTCTCCCACCTTTGAGAAAGGTTGATTTGTCAGTTTGCCAAGTAAACAAGATTCGCATTGATCAATCTTCTCTAACTCGAATGATTCTAGAATTCCCTTCCATTAAAGTAATTCCATGCGCTTTGTGTTTATTTTGCCTAATCGACAATGCCACAGAAATGTGAGATCTGAATCACCAGTTTTAGCCTTTTTAGTATTTATGTTAAATGTGTTTGCCCGTATCTAGCACATATAGACCATTTTCTTGTTGTGCTGAACCATAAAATATTCCATTCAAAGAAAAAGAACAACTATTGTCTTTAAATTGAAAACTAAAACCTTTAGAATCCAAACTTGAAACGGAAATAATGTTTCTGGTGATACAAGGAACATAGTAACAGTTTTCTTGTTCCAAAACAAAACCACTAGGCAAAGAAAGAAAATAAGATCATACGGCTAATGCAGCAATCCGTGCTCCATTTTCCACTCGTAGATCCATCTCGCCTTTATCAAGCTTTCTACTTCTCCTTAGTCCCTGCGAATTGGAACATAAGTGTGAGCCACAACCAGTGTCTAATACCCAAGAAGTAGAATTAGCAAGATTACAATGTATAACATACATACCTGAAGGAGAAGCAACGTTTCCGTCCTTCTTCTTTTCCTTTAGTTTGGGGCAATCTCGCTTATAATGACCAATTTCATTATAATTGAAGCATTGCGATGTAGATGGAGAACGATCCTTCTTCATGTTCTTCTTAGAGGGCGCCACTTGCCTTCCTGAAGTAGATGGAGATGCACCCTTGCTTTGGATCTTCCCCGGAACCTTTTTCTGATTTTCTTACTCTTTACTTTTAGCGATGCTTGCTTATCACTTACAAAGTCCAATTGAACTCCTTTTTAAAAAAAAAATGTATTCATATTATTTTTATTTATTTGTTTGAATAATAAATAATAAAAAAAATAAAAATGTCCAAAGTATCACTTTAACTTGGAAAAATAATTTGATTTCGAACGTAAATAAGGAATATCGTATACTTTCAAACAAGGTAAAATGAAATCGGCCCCCCAAAAAAAAGTACCAATTTTTTTTAACACTATAATACGTAGAATCTCGATTTTTAAGAAATTTATTTTAAATAACTAGATAGTTAGGCGCCTAAATTTTTTTTTTTTTTTTAGTAAAACCTTAGCTCTGATACCACTTTGTAACACCCCGACAATTCTCTCTTTTCTAAAATAATCTTTTAATATAAAACGTAGAGAATTATCAAGGCATTATCGCCCGTGTGAAAACGTAACGGCTTATTCAGAATTTTGCAGCGGAAAACATAAAACTAACTTTAGGTTTATAAATAATCGATTACAGATTTAGTCCAAAACCCATTTAACTGAAATAAGGAAATACGAATAGTACGACAAATTTCAAATTTAAGTTAACAAACCAAATCACTTAATAAAGCAAATCTAACTACAAGCTCTCTAATCCCGATCCCCAATGATGCATCATCTTCAAACCTGCAGATGGACAATGCTTATTGATCCTTAGAGACTGCTCACCAAGATTGGGTCATCACAGGATCAATAAGGCATAGCCATGATCAACATGCACAAGCAAAAGCACGTAATCAGCAAAGCTGAGTACTACATACTAAATCAATAATAATCCTAACATGATTCTATTAAACGAACAATCCTAACATGGTACTAAATAAAACATAAGCAAGGATAATCAAGATATATTGACTTGAAGACCATGTTTGACTGAACTAGACTTTTGTATCATTAACATTATTTAAATTGAAATAGTCAATGGACTGAGTTGTCTACTAGAAACTTCTTCTTCTTCACTAAGGAAGACGAGGTACGGGCGCGACTCCGTAAACCCCAATGACCTGCGATATCGAGGGACTTTTAAATAAAAAATAGAACCGGTGATCAATCCGGCCCCAGAAAAAGCCATAGGCGACCCATGACCCCAACTCCTGATTGTCCGTCACTTTAGACGTGCACAGTCTAAAGCTATTGCTACTCAGTTTCACTTTACATGACTTAACTTTTAATACTTGGTTATGACTCGTCAAACATAAATATTATATTCAACAAGTAAACACAACTTCTTTTATCTTTGAATTAAACAAGTGATCACAGAGATGCCACACAAGACTTATTCCAATTAATTCAACCTTTCCTTTAATACTGATACAACCCCTCTATATGGGTATAAGGTTTCAACTTACTAAACAAGGTCCTCGGCCCTTATAAAGTAGTGAAAAGCTAAAAGGGAACAATGAACAATCGATCTGAATCAATATATATAATAATCTAATGTTCCCAACCAACATGTTCGCATCAATCATCCATACCAACATGCTACAATTCTCATAACGAAATATATATGCTTAACATGTCCATCCAACAATATTAAACATGCACCTTCAACATAACCTAGTTCATCAACAATTTCAACATAACCAAGTTCCTCAATCGTTTCAACATAACGAAGTTCATAAATCATTTCAATATGGTTTCAACAAATCACACACATTCCAAGCACACAATGTATGTACGTACCTTGTGTAAACAAACCGATAGGCCACTTTAACGAATTCAAAAATCGCCTACAAAGAATTCTCCGCCTAAAAACAACCAATAAAATTCCCCAATTAATATCCAACAATTTACAGCAATACTAAAGTATTCTAAATACATCCCAAACATATTTTGAACCATCCCAAATATCGAAACTTAACTAAATAACCTCCAAGCATAATAACTATTAAACTAATGATCCCAAAACGTTCTAAACTCCAATAAAACATTCCTTTTAAAATTTCCAGCAATATAAAATAATTTCAAACGTCCACAAAACATAATCAACGTTCTTAAGATCAGAAAAATAATAGCTTTAATAATATATAGTCATTCTATTATGATTTTAGAATATTAAAACCTTAAAAATCCATGCTTTAATAATTAAATTCCTTATTTCAATTCGATTACATAATCTGAAAATTAAATTTATTATTTAAACATAATATATAATCTGAAAATATAATTTAATCATAATAACTTATAATTTACATTCAATAATCCTGAATTAAATCACTAAACTAATTAAAACCCTAACTTATATATTAATCAACCAAAACTGAAAATAATTAATTAATAACATCAACACCAAATCTGAAATTTATAATTTAACTATAAAGATTAATAATTTAATTTCAAGAAACATAATTTCAAATCAATAAACTTAATTAAGAGATTTAAATAACTTAGGGTTTAAGAAACAACCAAAAGGAGGAGAGGGGAGGTGCTGGCCGGCGGGTAGGGCAGCGCGACGGAGCGGATCGACTGGGCGGCAGTGCGACGGCTGTCGTCGTGATGCTGGGTGGTGGTGAGACTCGCGGAGAACTGTGTGAAACAGAAAGGCAATTGAGGAGGAGAGCAAGAAATAGTAGCGTGAGAAAAGAACGAGCAAGAGGAGAAGGGACTACCGTGAGCGGCGACGGCGGTGGTCCGGCTTGTAGTGGCGGCGGCCGGCGGCTGAGGCTGGAGCGGTTGCTGGCGGTGACAGGGCGTGGCTTGCGGTGTTGCTGCGCAAAAACGAAGGGCTGAGAGGAAGGACGAAAACAGAGAGGGAGGAAGAGACGACGGAGGAGATGAGGAGGGGTTGGCTTACTGGCGGCGCGGGCGGACGGCGGTGGTCGCCGGCGAGGGTTCAGGGTGGCGGCTGAACAGTAGCAACAAGAAGGCTTGAGAGGGTTTTGTGGTTCACGTGAATAGGGAGAAAAGTTTTGTTGATTTTGTTTTTTTTGGTTTTTACGTGAATTGAAATAGGAGAGTGGAGGAGAGTTGTGGGTTTGATATTTTGGGCTTTACCAAATTGGGCTAGACTTAGGATATTAGTTTTTAGTGTTTGAATAAAAAACCGGTTCGAATTGTTTTTCCTAATTCAATGAGTTTTCCTAATTCAAATTCTTTTCGACATAAAATTCTAAAATTATTCTTGATTGCACAAACCGTTAAAATATTTAGAATATATTTTAAAACAATTAAATATACATTAAATATATGAATATAATAAAGTTCAAGAAAATCGTTAAATATTTAGAACGTACTTAAAATAAAATAAATATACGTTAATTATATATTTATTACTAAAATTCATAAATTCTATTTAAATATAGATAATATACGTTAAAATATATTAATAAAATTTATAAATTTACGGGGGATTACATTCGTCCTGATTCTTGATGAAGCCAAACTTATTGACTGCTTCATCAAATCGTTTATTCCAACTCCTTGATGCCTGCTTTAGTCCATAGATGGACTTCTTAAGCTTGCATACCTTTCCTTGGTTCTTTTGATCGACAAAACCCTCCAGCTGTGTCATGAACACAGTCTCTTCATGAACACCGTTCAAGAAGGAGGTTTTGACATCCATTTGCCATATTTCATAGTCATGAAACGCGCCAATCGCAAGGATTACCCGAGTAGACTTAAGCATCGCGACTGGAGAAAAGGTTTCATCGTAGTCAACGTCGTGAACTTGCCTGTAACCTTTTGCTACCAATCTAGCCTTGTATATGTATACAATTCCATCTTTGTCTTTCTTCAATTTGAAGACCCATTTGCATCCTATAGGTGTGAACCCATCCGGCAAATCAACCAAATCCCAGACTTGATTTTCAGACATGGAGTCTATTTCAGATTTTATGGCCTCTAACCATTTAGTGGAGCTTGGGCTCGTCATAGCTTGCTTGTAAGTCATAGGTTCATCACTATCCAATATGAGAACGTCTAAGTTTTCAGTCAAGAGGACGCCTGTCCATCTATCCGGCTGAAAAATAGTTCTATTTGACCTACGAGGGGCAACAACGTTTTGAGGAACTACTCCCACTGGCTCTTCTAAAGACCTTGGAGGTTCATCAACCTGAACTGCTTCTAAAGAGTTCTTAGTTCGTTGTTCGTCTCGAATCTCTTCGAGGTCTATTATTCTCCCACTTGTCAATTTGGAAATATGATTTCTTTCCAAAAAGACACCGTCACGAGCAACGAAAACCTTGTTGTCGGACTTGTTGTAGAAATAATACCCCTTTGTTTCTTTTGGATGCCCAACGAAGAAACATTTGTCAGATTTTGGTTCGAGCTTGTCGGAAATTAATCGCTTGACATATGCTTCGCAACCCCAAATCTTCAGAAAAGACAACTTTGGAAGTTTCCCAGTCCATAATTCGTATGGAGTCTTTTCACAGCTTTTGACGGAGCACGATTCAGTGTGAGTGCTGCAATTTGCAATGCATGTCCCCAGAATTGTAAAGGAAGTTCGGCTTGACCCATCATTGACCTGACCATATCGAGTAAGGTCCTCTTTCTCCGTTCCGACACTCCATTCCATTGAGGTGTCACTGGAGCAGTCAATTCAGAAAGAATACCGCATTCTTTTAGATGGTCATCAAACTCGTGGCTAAGATATTCACCTCCTCGATCCGATCTTAGATCTTTGATTTTCTTGCCATGTTGATGTTAGGTTATGATACATATGACATTACATAGATCATGCGGAAACAACCATTAACCCAGGAAACATATTATTTACACATAATCATTTAGCATAGTTTAGATGCATACTCTTTGTTGCGTGCCTTCCCTAGCTGCGCCCGAACCGAACAAGAACAAGTCTTTTAGGACTCCAAGTGTCGTCCCTCCGTAGAAAGTCCACAGCACGTCCGGATCCGCCTTAAGATTGACCAACTAGAATCGCCCTTAAGGTACTCAGAAAATTCGGCACTTTTGGGGCAAGATGGGTGTTTGAATTTTCTCTCAAAAACTCACTTTTGAATACTTTGAAACTTGTATGTATAAATTATGACCCCTAGGCCTTTATTTATAGAGTTATGGAAAAGGAATCGTAATCCTAGTAGGATGCGAATTAATTGGAATTAGAATTCTACATGAATTCTACTTAATCAATTTATCCAATAGGAATAGACATTTAATCATACACTGACTCTTGCAGATTCAGGAATCTCGCATGAGCTCAAACTCACACACACACGGCAGCCACAAGGGCTGCCCACGCATGCGAGCAGCAGCCCACGCAGCGCGGCCCACGCATGCGTGGCCTTGTGCGCGCTGGGCTGTGGCGTGCGTGCTTGCTGGGCGATGGCCTGGCTTCGTGCTGGGCCTTCGTCCGGCAGGCCTCGTCCGATGCTAATTCGTACGATACGCTTCCGATTAAAATTCCATTTCCGGAATCTATTTCCGATACGAACAATATTCAATATTTCCGATTCCGGAATTAATTTCCGTTTCGAACAAATATTTAATATTTCCGTTTCCGGAATTATTTTCCGATTCCGGTAATATTTCCGATTCTGACAATATTTCCGTTTCCGGCAATATTTCCGATTCTGGTAATATTTTCCATTTCCAACAATATTTTCCGATACGTACCATGTTTCCGTTTCCGGCAACATCTACGACTTGGATAATATTCATATTTCCGATACGATCCATATTTCCGTTTCCGGCAATATCATCGTTTCCGGAGTATTCATTTCTTGCCTGTGACGATCTTAGCTCCCACTGAAACCAAGATCCGTCGGTTCCGAATATTCATAGATGGAGTATTTAATGCCATTAAATACTTGATCCGTTTACGTACTATTTGTGTGACCCTACGGGTTCAGTCAAGAGTAAGCTGTGGATTAATATCATTAATTCCACTTGAACTGAAGCGGCCTCTAGCTAGGCATTCAGCTCACTTGATCTCACTGAATTATTAACTTGTTAATTAATACTGAACCGCATTTATTAGACTTAACATAGAATGCATACTTGGACCAAGGGCATTATTTCCTTCAGTCTCCCACTTGTCCTTAGGGACAAGTGTGCATTTCCTAATTCCTTTGTCGCTCGATGCTTGCTCTTGAACATAAGGTAAGAGTTGTCATCCTTATTATGTCCAGAGGTGTTCCTCGGTTTCAGAGTTCAACTGATCAAATAAACAGATAATCATAGCCTATGATTCATCCGAGCACGGCCATGCATTTCACAGTTTCTAGCTCTCCGAGTGGCCTTGTACAACTTTTAAGCATCTCATCCCGATTTATGGGAGGACAATCCCAATCTTGCGATCTTGAGATTAGACTTCGTTTGATAGGTGATTACCTGAGCGTTGCCTTTATAGCCTCCTTTTACGGTGCGACGGTTGGTCAACGTCAAAGCAACCAGTTCTCAAACAAGTAATCTCAAATCACTCAGGTATTGAGGATTTAGTGTCTAATAATTTAATGAAATTTACTTATGACAGACTTTCATCTCTTACAGTAAAGTTTCATAGGTCTTGTCCGATACTAGTCTTCCCAAAGTAAGTATCTATGCAAATGATTATGACATTGCCATGTCCACATAGTTCAAGAAACAGAACTACTAGTCATCTTGCACTCTAATCGTCTAACGTTTTCTATGCGTCCAATTTTATAGAAAACTCCGATTAGGGACCATTTTCAACCTTTGACATTCAAGTTCACTTGATAGACATTTCTTAGTCACAGGACTGGTCCTGACAGTCTATCTTGAATATATCGTCAAATTTGAAGGGACTCATCATTTAATACTAAACCAAGATTAAATGGAATATGAAAATACATTTCATATATGATAAATGTTCAACCCCAATGTTTTATAACCATGGGCCTCAAACCCATCTTCTAAAACAATTCATGGAATTCAAAGCTATGCTTGATTTCCAGTGCTACAATGTGAGTGTTGCTTCTCACTTGTTGCATA
The DNA here is from genome assembly GCF_020520425.1 of Spinacia oleracea. NCBI lineage: Eukaryota > Viridiplantae > Streptophyta > Magnoliopsida > Caryophyllales > Amaranthaceae > Spinacia > Spinacia oleracea. The sequence goes on along the minus strand of NC_079490.1, from coordinate 105,859,503 downwards.
GGTTTAGTTATCATGCTTTGCCAATCTTAACATCCTTTTCATCGAATGTTCTTTGAGATATGATGATAAGATCTTTTCGAGTTTGTTTATTATGTGATCTAGTCTTTCTTACTTCGATGGTGGTTTTACTCATTTTGCAATGAAGAACCATCAAGATAGCAGACGTTTTTCTTGCTTCAAGAGTGGTTCTACGCATTTTTCAATGAAGAACCATCAAGCCAGCAGATAGGTGATCTACCCAAGTTCAGTGAAGAACTTTAAACAACCCTGTTTTATTGCTTCTTAGGCAATAATTACTTTTACTTCAACTGTATAGGTTGCTAGTGATGCTTTGTTTGGATTTACCTATCCAGGCAGTTCATAGATATGTGGAAGATTCTCCAACTATATCTTGGAACATAGAAATTATTATTTTAATTTCCCACGCAACAACTCATGGTCTCCAACCCATGTTGCCATTTCAAAACACGATGCTCTATAGCTCGTCCTTATCAATGGTTAACTCCAAAGGGTCTTGCTTGATCCTTTGCCAGTGTTTATGCGTGTAGCATCAATATTTAGCATATCTTTATTTCCTTGAATCAAGAACTATTCCTATGTACCTTTTCAAGTACCATAAGTATTCTTGATCTCGATCTAGTTGATCTTCACTTAGATCAATAGAGATTGGTATATGTTCGTCATGGCTAAAGTCATACGATACGTTTTTGGCGATCCTCATATTATATCATACATGATAAATTCTTTTGCAGAATAATTCCCAATTGAATTCTATTCATGTAACTTTAGCTTATTCAATTTCAGCAGATACTGAATCCAGCTAAATTCTTCGACATATAATATAGGTTAAGAATCTCATTTAGACTCTTTGATGTTTAACTTAGTAAATGCTTATACATAGTTCAAACATTCTTTACTTAGATTTATTCACATGGGTCGAATATCTCCAATGGAGACTTTCGTGTTTGATTTAGTAAATGCCATTACTTAATCCAAAACAATATCATAAGATTTTTGTAAATAGATCTTAATACCCAGTATGTACTAAGTTTCGCCATGGTCCATCATTGATGAATAATTTCAAAATCTAAGTCATTAGCATTTGAATGTTATTTCACAATAGAGAGATATGTGTGTAATACACATAGGACCAATTAAGTTTTAAGTACTCCCACTAAACTTCTTATATATCTATAAGAATCATGTATATTTTATGAAACTAAAATACTTATTAGCTTCACTAAAATACAGTTCTAATTCCCAATTGCTTGCTTAAATCTGGACTTAGATTTCATAAGCTAGCTTTCCTTTTCAAGCATTTATTTGGATCCACAAATCCTATGACATACCATGTACATAGTTTATTCCAATATTTGATTGAGGAATACGTTTTGTCATCCAATTGCCATATGTACCAATATGCAATCATTGCTTGAATTATAGACTTAAGCATTACGATTTTGCATGAGGTTTCAACACAATCCATGCCATGAATTTGCTTGTAACCTTTGGCAACTAATCTAGCTTTGTGTGTGAACACAATTCCATGTTTGATGGTTTTTATCCTTAAAACAAACTTGCAACCAATAGGTGTGAAACTATTCTTGCAAATCAACAAAATTTCAATTTTGTCATCAAAACATTGAGTATGTTTTATGGCCTCTAACCATTTAAAACATTTGAGTCTATATATGGCCTCTAACCATTTTAGGGAATCTAGGTTTCGTCATAGCTTTCTTACAAGTCACAAACTCATTAATCTACATGATAATAGTTTGACTGCAAGTTGTAGGTTTCTTCACTATTTAATAGAAGAATCTCATAGTTTCATTGACCTGATCTCTATGTTTCTTTACTATCTAATAGAAGAATCTCATAGTTTCAGTGACTTGAATTCTATGCCTACTTGGGTATAGAACATCAAACATTAGAATATCAATAGTCTATGTAATCTGCAAGAGTCAGTGTATGATTAAATGTCTATTCCTATTGGATAAATTGATTAAGTAGAATTCATGTAGAATTCTAATTCCAATTAATTCGCATCCTACTAGGATTACGATTCCTTTTCCATAACTCTATAAATAAAGGCCTAGGGGTCATAATTTATACATACAAGTTTCAAAGTATTCAAAAGTGAGTTTTTGAGAGAAAATTCAAACACCCATCTTGCCCCAAAAGTGCCGAATTTTCTGAGCACCTTAAGGGCGATTCTAGTTGGTCAATCTTAAGGCGGATCCGGACGTGCTGTGGACTTTCTACGGAGGGACGACACTTGGAGTCCTAAAAGACTTGTTCTTGTTCGGTTCGGGCGCAGCTAGGGAAGGCACGCAACAAAGAGTATGCATCTAAACTATGCTAAATGATTATGTGTAAATAATATGTTTCCTGGGTTAATGGTTGTTTCCGCATGATCTATGTAATGTCATATGTATCATAACCTAACAGTGGTATCAGAGCATTAACAGTGGTATCAGGACCAAGGGCATTATTTCCCATCCGTTTTGCTCTGATACCAACTGAAGGAAATAATGCCCTTGGTCCAAGTATGCATTCTATGTTAAGTCTAATAAATGCGGTTCAGTATTAATTAACAAGTTAATAATTCAGTGAGATCAAGTGAGCTGAATGCCTAGCTAGAGGCCGCTTCAGTTCAAGTGGAATTAATGATATTAATCCACAGCTTACTCTTGACTGAACCCGTAGGGTCACACAAATAGTACGTAAACGGATCAAGTATTTAATGGCATTAAATACTCCATCTATGAATATTCGGAACCGACGGATCTTGGTTTCAGTGGGAGCTAAGATCGTCACAGGCAAGAAATGAATACTCCGGAAACGATGATATTGCCGGAAACGGAAATATGGATCGTATCGGAAATATGAATATTATCCAAGTCGTAGATGTTGCCGGAAACGGAAACATGGTACGTATCGGAAAATATTGTTGGAAATGGAAATATTACCAGAATCGGAAATATTGCCGGAAACGGAAATATTGTCAGAATCGGAAATATTACCGGAATCGGAAAATAATTCCGGAAACGGAAATATTAAATATTTGTTCGAAACGGAAATTAATTCCGGAATCGGAAATATTAAATATTGTTCGTATCGGAAATAGATTCCGGAAATGGAAATTTAATCGGAAGCGTATCGTACGAATTAGCATCGGACGAGGCCTGCCGGACGAAGGCCCAGCACGAAGCCAGGCCATCGCCCAGCAAGCACGCACGCCACAGCCCAGCGCGCACAAGGCCGCGCATGCGTGGGCCGCGCTGCGTGGGCTGCTGCTCGCATGCGTGGGCAGCCCTTGTGGCTGCCGTGTGTGTGTGAGTTTGAGCTCATGCGAGATTCCTGAATCTGCAAGAGTCAGTGTATGATTAAATGTCTATTCCTATTGGATAAATTGATTAAGTAGAATTCATGTAGAATTCTAATTCCAATTAATTCGCATCCTACTAGGATTACGATTCCTTTTCCATAACTCTATAAATAAAGGCCTAGGGGTCATAATTTATACATAAGTTTCAAAGTATTCAAAAGTGAGGTTTTTGAGAGAAAATTCAAACACCCATCTTGCCCCAAAAGTGCCGAATTTTCTGAGTACCTTAAGGGCGATTCTAGTTGGTCAATCTTAAGGCGGATCCGGACGTGCTGTGGACTTTCTACGGAGGGACGACACTTGGAGTCCTAAAAGACTTGTTCTTGTTCGGTTCGGGCGCAGCTAGGGAAGGCACGCAACAAAGAGTATGCATCTAAACTATGCTAAATGATTATGTGTAAATAATATGTTTCCTGGGTTAATGGTTGTTTCCGCATGATTTATGTAAATGTCATATGTATCATAACCTAACAGTGGTATCACGAGCCCCTTATTATTTTCATAATCTAAATTGCATAAACATGGTTAAATATTACAAATTTGCAAGAATTAAAAGGGGTGATTAATTTTCGTAATTGTTAATCAATTGCAAATTGCGTTTATTTAATTATATGTACGCAGTTTTTCGGCAGTTTCTTCATTACTCATCCGAATTGAGTGATTTTTGTGTCAATTCCGCATGTAAAAGGCATTCTAAAATTTTGACAAAAATAGTATTTTTCTGCCGAACCCAGAATTCTCAAATTCGAAGCCTAACTATGACTTTTCGAAGGTTTTAGTTTTTCGGATGCAAAATTTCGTAAATTTAAGATGTTAAATTAAATATTTGCGATTCTTGTTGATAAATCTTGAATTTTTGATTGACCTACTGCATATGTTTAACAAGTTTGAATGCCTAGTCTTGTTAATTATGCAATCTAATTTGTAATTATGATTAATTTGTTGAAAATTAGAATAATTTAGAATTAATTTGATTTTCATAATTAATTGTAATTTAATTAGAAACCTATGATTAAAAACCACCATAAAAATTGTAAATTTACGATAAATTTTAAATTTTTATGACCTAGACTTGAATCCATATCAATCGGAAATCAATTGGATAATAAATTTTCGATTTTTTCGCCCTAAAATTATGAAATTAATATTATTTATTAATTTGTCATTAATTTTAAATATAAATTTTAAATTTTTATGCGATTCGTTCAAATAACTTGCACGCACGAAGCAATGGACGCTTCGTGTTACCCTTAAGGGGTGTTGTATAATGCGGGCATGCGACGACGAGCAAGGGAGCTCGTCGCCCGTGCGGCACGAATGCAATGAGCAAGGGCGTAGTGCACGAGCGCAAGGCAGCAGCCCTGCCTTGTGTCGTGTGCCACGAGCAATGAACGGATGGGCATGGGCGAGGGGCGAGCCAAGGCAGTCGCGTGTGGGCAGCAAGCGAGCTGCGCCACAGCGCGCGCTGCCTCGCACAACAGCGCGCAGCCTCGTGCGCAGCGAGCGCAAGCTCGCGTGCCACGAGCGCTGCGCACAGCATCACTCGCGCGCACAGCGCGCGACGTCGCCCGCCCAGCGAGCGATGTCGCGCACCAGCGAGCGATGGCTCGCGCGCACCAGCGAGCGATCTCGCGCGCCAGCGAGCGATGGCTCGCGCGCACCAGCGAGCGATCTCGCGCGCCAGCGAGCGATGGCTCGCGCGCACCAGCGAGCGATCTCGCGCGCCAGCGAGCGAACCAGCGCGCCCAGCGAGCGATCTCGCGCGCGCACTGCGAGCGATAGCTCGCGTGCGATGGGGCGCTGTGCGGAGGCTTGCGTATGGGACAGCAGCAGCTATGCAACGAGCGCATGGGCTGCGCGCACATGGCCAGCAATGGCTGTGTGCGTACAGCCCATGGGCGTGCAACGCGTAGGGTGTTTGCGTTTCGATTAGATCGTTTTGAATGTTTAATTTGAAAATTTCAGTTCACGTAATTTTAATTAATTTTAAAATTAATAATTTGAATTAATTTCTTGGATTTTAATTTTGAATATTATAATTATAATAAATGGAATTTATTCTAATTATTTTACTAAAATTAAAATCATGAATTAATTCAAATGCGACTGAAATTAAATTAAATTTTGGATTCAATTATAAATTTATATGAGCTTTAAATTTTAATTAAATTTGTATGTTTCCGGTTAGACTAGAAATACAATTTTATGTTTAAAATTAGTAAAGCATATGAATTTATTGGTTTGAGTGGGAGCACTTTTTAGTCATAAACTCTTGATTAGGTCTACAAATCCTTAAGGTTAAAACAACTCGATTAGAATTAATAAGGACTGAATAATTGGTAGATTATTGGTGCCCTTGATTAATTGCTGCAAATGTTTACGTGATGCATAATGTGTTTAACTAACCAGCTATGTGGGCCATTCATGATAATGAATGGGTGAATGGTATATATTGTATATGTACTGTTTTGCAGGTTATGAAGTGACTAGTATGGCCCAAATAGGATAGAAAATATGGTCTGCGTACCATTAATTTGAATGTAATTGGTCTAAAGTACCAAAGTTGTTTTTCAATTCAAATATGGTCTGCGTACCATCAAATAGTTGTAATTAGTTATAACTTATCCTATTTGAAGAAAATGGTGCCTCCCACGGAGATTTTCAAGACGGACTTTGAAGTCAAAGCTTCAAGATGAAGTCGGGCCATACTAGATCACAAATATCTTATGCATGTTTTAAGTTATTTATTGCTTTAAATATGTCTTAAAATGCATGAGATCAAAAGCTTGATTATGTTGCATGATTAAGGATTTTAGTTCACTTAAAATCTAACCAACATAGTAAGAGCCTTAAGTTCCAAACTTAAAAATTGAGTTAAAAGGTGCCATGCCAAAATATACACTTGCTTGGATATCCTTTACATCAATCTAGTAATAGTTTTCGCTCAGCGAGGTGTTACTTATTGGTCCTAAAGGGGCAAGGTACACAAATAATTGTGAGTACATGTTAGTTTTGGTGAAACTCAACGATATAAGTAAGGAGTCCTTTTATGTCGTGGCAAATTCGATAGGTTTACCTAATAAGTTCTTAGACGTACCTATCAACCAAGAATAGTTTCTAGACTATTAGCAAAAGGCTTTTGCTTACCTAAGATGTTCTAGGATTAAGTCGACAAACTGTGCTTAGTTCTTCAATGATTTTAGGATCTTGGAATCATTTTATTCACACCTGCCGGAACACATAACTTGAATAAAATGCTTAATAAACATTGAATTATGCATGAATGCTAGAATTTAAGTTTATTAAGAGAAACTGTGAATGGTTATTTATTTGTTTATTCTTTTCAATTGTAGTTTTTAATATGGCAAACAACAATTCATTCAACATTCGATCAATTCTCGAAAAGGAGAAGTTGAACGGGAAAAACTTCCTTGACTGGCAAAGGAACTTGCAAATAGTTCTTATGCAGGAAGAAAAGGAGTATGTCCTAGATGAGGCGATGCCCGAAGCTCCAGGCGACGGGATCACTCAGGCAGCCCTCAATCGTTGGATTGATGCCAACAAGGATGTGAAATGTCTAATGCTCGCCACCATGAGTGCGGATCTGCAGAAAACGTTCATCAACTCAGATGCTTTCACAATCATCAGTGAGTTGAAGAACATGTTCCAAGATCTGGCTCGAGTCGAAAGATTCGAGACTCATAGGCAAATTCTTGAGACCAAGCTTAAGAGAGGCGAGCCCGTAAGTCCACATGTTCTCAAAATGATTGGACTCATTGAGAATATGAGTCGGCTGGATCAGCAATTTTCTCAGGAAATGGCTATAGACACCATCCTCCATTCTCTTCATAGCGGGTATGATCAGTTCAAACTGAACTACAGTATGAATAGTCTGGACAAAACGCTCACTGAGCTTCACGGTATGCTGAAGACCGCTGAAAAGACGCTCAAAAGTGATAAGCAGGATGTGCTTATGGTGCGTGGGGGCAAGTTCAAGAAATCTGGAAAGAAGAGGAATGCTAAGAAAGGTGGCAACAAGGCCAGCCCAACTAAGCATACTGGCGCCAAATCTGCAAAGAGGAAGGTCAGTCAACCCACTTCTGAATCCGAATGCTTCTACTGCAAGAAGAAGGGGCATTGGAAGAGAGATTGCTTGAAGCTAAAGGAAGATCAGAAGAACGGAACAGTCGTTCCATCTTCAGGTATTTTCGTTATAGACTGTATACTTGCTAATTCAACTTCTTGGGTATTAGATACAGGTTGTGGCTCACACTTATGTTCCAATCCACAGGGACTAAGAAGAAGTAGAAAGTTAAGCAAGGGAGAAGTCGACCTACGAGTGGGAAATGGAGCACGGATTGCTGCATTAGCCGTAGGAACTTACTATTTGTCGTTGCCCTCCGGGCTAGTTTTGGAACTGGAAGAATGTTTCCATGTTCCAAGTCTTACTAAAAACATCATTTCAGTTTCTTGCTTAGATGCTAAGGGATTTTCCTTTATAATAAAAGACAATAGTTGTTCGTTTTATTTTAAAGAGATGTTTTATGGATCTGCTAGATTAGTCAATGGACTTTATTTATTAGATCACGACAAACAAGTATATAACATAAATACCAAAAAGGCCAAAAAGGATGATTCAGATCTCACCTATCTGTGGCATTGTCGATTAGGCCATATAAACTTGAAACGCTTAGAAAGACTTCAAAGGGAAGGAATTCTAGAACCATTTGACTTAGAGGATTATGGTAAATGCGAATCATGTTTACTTGGCAAAATGACAAAGCAACCTTTCTCTAAAGTTGGAGAAAGAGCAAATGAACTATTGGGTTTAATCCATACAGATGTATGTGGACCAATGAGTACAAATGCTAGAGGTGGTTTCAGCTACTTTATCACTTTCACTGATGACTTCAGTAGGTATGGTTATGTCTACCTAATGAAGCATAAGTCTGAATCCTTTGACAAATTCAAGGAATTTCAGAGTGAAGTAGAGAATCAATTAGGCAAGAAGATCAAGGCACTGCGGTCTGATAGAGGCGGTGAATATCTGAGCTATGAATTTGATGACCATCTGAAAGAATGTGGAATTCTATCAGAATTGACTCCTCCTGGAACACCACAATGGAACGGTGTGTCAGAACGGAGGAACAGAACCTTGCTAGACATGGTCAGGTCAATGATGGGTCAGGCCGAACTTCCATTAGAATTTTGGGGACATGCACTAAATACAGCTGCACTCACTATAAATAGAGCTCCGTCTAAAGCTGTCGAAAAGACTCCATACGAATTATGGTTTGGAAAGCCTCCAAATGTGTCTTTTCTTAAGATTTGGGGATGTGAAGTATACGTCAAACGATTAATTTCAGACAAACTTCATCCAAAATCTGACAAATGTATCCTTGTGGGCTATCCAAAGGAAACAAAGGGGTATTACTTCTACAATACATCTGAGAACAAAGTGTTTGTTGCTCGAGATGGTGTCTTTTTGGAGAAAGATCACATTTCCAAAATGACAAGTGGGAGAAAAGTAGACCTCGAAGAAATTCGAGTCGAACAACAAACTCTAGAGAATGCTCAAGATGACATTCAGGATGAAACTCAAAGATCTTTAGAAGAATCTGGTGAGAATCATGGTCAATCTAGAAATGTTACCCCGCGTAGATCGCAAAGATATAGATCTCAACCGGAAAGGTACTTAGGTATTTTGACGAACGAGAGCTATGACGTTCTATTACTTGAAAGTGATGAACCTGCGACTTACAAGCAAGCTATGACGAGCCCTAGCTCCAAGCAGTGGCAAGAAGCCATGCAATCTGAATTAGACTCCATGTCTGAAAACCAAGTATGGGATTTGGTCGATTTGCCAGATGGCTACCAAGCCATTGGAAGCAAATGGGTTTTCAAACTGAAAAAGGACAAGGATGGGAAACTTGAAGTTTTCAAAGCTAGATTGGTTGCGAAAGGTTACAGGCAAGTCCACGGTGTGGATTACGATGAAACCTTTTCACCAGTTGCAATGCTAAAGTCTATTCGAATAATATTAGCAATCGCTGCATATTACGATTACGAAATATGGCAGATGGATGTCAAAACTGCTTTCTTAAACGGCGTTTTAACAGAGACTGTGTTTATGACACAGCCTGAAGGTTTTGAGGATCCAAAGAATGCTAAAAAGGTATGCAAGCTAAAGAAATCAATCTACGGATTGAAGCAGGCATCCAGGAGCTGGAATATACGTTTTGATGAAGCAGTCAGTGACTTTGGTTTCATCAAGAACGCGGACGAATCTTGTGTATACAAGAAGGTCAGTGGGAGCAAAATTGCTTTCCTAGTATTATATGTCGACGACATATTGCTTATCGGAAATGACATTCCTATGTTGAACTCTGTCAAGATTTGGCTTGGGAAATGTTTTTCGATGAAGGATCTAGGAGAAGCACAGTACATATTGGGCATCAAGATTTACAGAGATAGATCTAAAAAGATGATTGGACTTAGTCAAAGCACTTATATCAATAAGGTGCTTGATAGGTTCAAGATGGCGGACTCCAAGCGAGGCTACCTACCCATGTCTCATGGAATGACTCTAAGCAAGACTCAGTGCCCAAAAACACTTGATGAGCGTAGACGAATGAATGGGATTCCATATGCATCATTGATTGGTTCAATAATGTATGCTATGATATGTACACGCCCGGATGTTGCGTACGCACTCAGTGCTACGAGCAGATACCAGTCAGACCCAGGAGAGGCGCATTGGACTGCTGCCAAGAATATTCTGAAGTACCTGAAAAGGCACAAAGATGACTTCCTGGTCTATGGTGGAGATGATGAATTAATTGTTAAAGGCTATACGGACGCAAGTTTCCAAACCGACAAAGATGATTTCAGATCACAGTCTGGGTTTGTCTTCTGCCTCAACGGAGGAGCAGTAAGCTGGAAAAGTGCTAAGCAAAGCACCATTGCGGATTCTACAACTGAAGCGGAGTACATTGCTGCACATGAAGCAGCAAAGGAAGCTACATGGCTAAGGAAGTTCATAGGAGAACTTGGTGTAGTCCCCTCCATTAAAGGACCAATAGCCCTGTATTGTGATAATAACGGAGCTATTGCACAGGCAAAAGAGCCTAGACACCACCAGAGAGTCAAGCATGTACTTCGTAGATTTCACCTTCTACGAGAGTTCGTTGAAAGAAAAGAAGTCGAGATAAGCAAAATTGGAACTGATGACAACATATCAGATCCATTAACTAAACCTCTGCCGCAAGCGAAGCACAACTCGCACACTGCAGCTATGGGAATCAAGCATATTGGAGAATGGCTTTGATGTCTCTGTTTAATGTTTTAAAGTTTTAGAGTTTAAATCTTTGTAAAACATTATTGGTTAATCATTCACAATAAATGAAAGGAATTCATTTTTCCATTTAATTTGTGGTTTATTAAATGATGAGTCCCTTCAACTTGACGATATATTCAAGATAGACTGTCAGGACCAGTCCTGTGACTAAGAAATGTCTATCAAGTGAACTTGAATGTCAAAGGTTGAAAATGGTCCCTAATCGGAGTTTTCTATAAAATTGGACGCATAGAAAACGTTAGACGATTAGAATGCAAGATGACTAGTAGTTCTGTTTCTTGAACTATGTGGACATGGCAATGTCATAATCATTTGCATAGATACTTACTTTGGGAAGACTAGTATCGGACAAGACCTATGAAACTTTACTGTAAGAGATGAAAGTCTGTCATAAGTAAATTTCATTAAATTATTAGACACTAAATCCTCAATACCTGAGTGATTTGAGATTACTTGTTTGAGAACTGGTTGCTTTGACGTTGACCAACCGTCGCACCGTAAAAGGAGGCTATAAAGGCAACGCTCAGGTAATCACCTATCAAACGAAGTCTAATCTCAAGATCGCAAGATTGGGATTGTCCTCCCATAAATCGGGATGAGATGCTTAAAAGTTGTACAAGGCCACTCGGAGAGCTAGAAACTGTGAAATGCATGGCCGTGCTCGGATGAATCATAGGCTATGATTATCTGTTTATTTGATCAGTTGAACTCTGAAACCGAGGAACACCTCTGGACATAATAAGGATGACAACTCTTACCTTATGTTCAAGAGCAAGCATCGAGCGACAAAGGATTTAGGAAATGCACACTTGTCCCTAAGGACAAGTGGGAGACTGAAGGAAATAATGCCCTTGGTCCAAGTATGCATTCTATGTTAAGTCTAATAAATGCGGTTCAGTATTAATTAACAAGTTAATAATTCAGTGAGATCAAGTGAGCTGAATGCCTAGCTAGAGGCCGCTTCAGTTCAAGTGGAATTAATGATATTAATCCACAGCTTACTCTTGACTGAACCCGTAGGGTCACACAAATAGTACGTAAACGGATCAAGTATTTAATGGCATTAAATACTCCATCTATGAATATTCGGAACCGACGGATCTTGGTTTCAGTGGGAGCTAAGATCGTCACAGGCAAGAAATGAATACTCCGGAAACGATGATATTGCCGGAAACGGAAATATGGATCGTATCGGAAATATGAATATTATCCAAGTCGTAGATGTTGCTGGAAACGGAAACATGGTACGTATCGGAAAATATTGTTGGAAATGGAAATATTACCAGAATCGGAAATATTGCCGGAAACGGAAATATTGTCAGAATCGGAAATATTACCGGAATCGGAAAATAATTCCGGAAACGGAAATATTAAATATTTGTTCGAAACGGAAATTAATTCCGGAATCGGAAATATTAAATATTGTTCGTATCGGAAATAGATTCCGGAAATGGAAATTTAATCGGAAGCGTATCGTACGAATTAGCATCGGACGAGGCCTGCCGGACGAAGGCCCAGCACGAAGCCAGGCCATCGCCCAGCAAGCACGCACGCCACAGCCCAGCGCGCACAAGGCCGCGCATGCGTGGGCCGCGCTGCGTGGGCTGCTGCTCGCATGCGTGGGCAGCCCTTGTGGCTGCCGTGTGTGTGTGAGTTTGAGCTCATGCGAGATTCCTGAATCTGCAAGAGTCAGTGTATGATTAAATGTCTATTCCTATTGGATAAATTGATTAAGTAGAATTCATGTAGAATTCTAATTCCAATTAATTCGCATCCTACTAGGATTACGATTCCTTTTCCATAACTCTATAAATAAAGGCCTAGGGGTCATAATTTATACATAAGTTTCAAAGTATTCAAAAGTGAGGTTTTTGAGAGAAAATTCAAACACCCATCTTGCCCCAAAAGTGCCGAATTTTCTGAGTACCTTAAGGGCGATTCTAGTTGGTCAATCTTAAGGCGGATCCGGACGTGCTGTGGACTTTCTACGGAGGGACGACACTTGGAGTCCTAAAAGACTTGTTCTTGTTCGGTTCGGGCGCAGCTAGGGAAGGCACGCAACAAAGAGTATGCATCTAAACTATGCTAAATGATTATGTGTAAATAATATGTTTCCTGGGTTAATGGTTGTTTCCGCATGATTTATGTAAATGTCATATGTATCATAACCTAACAGCTCCGCACATATCATATCCTTTTGGAGATTCGTTTCCAAAATGACAAGTGGGAGAAAATAGACCTCGAAAGTTTTCGAGGCGAACAACAAACATAAACGGACATTCCGGAGGCTTTTCGAAGTGCTTCAGAAAATCCGAACTTATTCTTTAAGACTTTAGAAGTGGCTTTAAAGAATAGACATCTCTTAGAAGACTTTACAAGTGCTTCAAGGAGAATAGAATATCAATAGCCACTTAAAGTCCTTTGAATATTCTGTTCTCCTTGAAGCACTTGTAAAGTCTTCTAAGAGATGTCTATTCTTTAAAGCCACTTCTAAAGTCTTAAAGAATAAGTTCGGATTTTCTGAAGCACTTCGAAAAGCCTCCGGAATGTCCGTTTATGTTTGTTGTTCGCCTCGAAAACTTTCGAGGTCTATTTTCTCCCACTTGTCATTTTGGAAACGAATCTCCAAAAGGACATTATTTCGAGCAAACAAACATTATGTTCTCAAAAATTCGTGGTAGAAACAATACCCTCGTGTCTCATTTGAATAAATCACAATGAAACATATATCTATACTTGGGCCTTAGTTTGTTGAATAACAAACACTAAGCTCCCACTGAGTTTAGGAACTCTTTAGATATATTATGAAAAGATATTCTGAAATTACTTTTCAATAGCTTTGACGAATTTGGTTTAGTTTGGTGGTAGTTGAGCATTTTGTTTTAGAAATTATAGGAAAAGTCTTTATGATTCATCATTGATCGAATCAAGTACTAATTGACTTCGATCATTCCAACGTAGATATGCCATATCTTATGGACCTAGATTGTGAACACACAATCATTGATGATCATATTTGGTCTCAAGTAATCATGAACATGATCTAACCTAGATCTTTATGATTTCTTGCCAAGTGGATTTTATACTTCTGAATCTTTGAACTAGCCAAACAGATTCAAACTTATATCACATTGAGTAAATAAACCTATATTCACTCAAATCCATGTGAAATAATAAAGTCATAAAATCTTTCTTTAGCTTTGAACTCTATTGTCTAGGCGTTCTAACAACAGTTCATATCTTTTGTTACTTTCAACAAGTAAGACTAGCTTGTCTTAAGTTGATCTAGAAATCAGCCAACTTTCAAAAGTCCATCAAAAATAGAGCTTTTGAATGTTAACTTGTTGATATGGTCTAAGCAACAATGCCAAAGATTAGTGGAACTCAAATCAAGAAGTTGATTTGAACCTAGTAAAGTTCTTTAAAGAGTTGTTTGTTTTAATCAAGCATATTGACTCAACCAGTAATTGACCATTTCATTCAAATAAACAAACAAACAAGCATTGTTTTTTGTTCTTCTGAATGTGAGTCTTTCTGTGTTTGAAGCAGAAATTTAGGTATGCTGATTATGGAACAAAATAGCCATTAAGTTCCAGCCTTTAAAAGGACTTAAAACAAATTTAGATGACCCTACAGCTAATGTAGCATTGCCATGCTTCATTTCCCACTTGTAGGTCATTAGTGTATCCTAGCTTCCATTGTTTGAGTTATTACCGAAGTAAGAACCTCAAGCGGTATATGATACCAAGGAAGTTTGATTGCTAGGTCACTTCTCTTTAAACATAAACTTATAGGTAGAAACGAAATCGTAAATTCCTTTCATTTGTTCTCGTTTTCCTATTTCTTGTACCCTTTCTTATAGTCTTAAGAATTGAATTCTTTAGTGTTGACTTTTATACTTTGTTAGACATGTCCAATGTCACCAACAAGGTTCTTTACCATTTTAATTTATGTTGAATATTTTGTTTCAACTAGATGATCTTACCAGAAGCTTCTAAAGTTCTCTAAGCATCGATCTATTCGAATGTCTAGGGACTAGACTCATTCGAGAATTAAATGGACAAAGATATTAGGTTGTTAACCATTGGTAAGGCTGAGCGTTTAAACTCAATGCTTTACGATCTCAAAACTACATTGTATTTTGAATTCACAAGCACCAATTGGTTTGCCATTCGATTTTGATATTCGAAAACAACCATAAAAGTCGATATAAGAAACGTACATTTTAAATTGCTCACTTTCTCTCTTTTCCGTGAATCGTTCTTGGATTCACTACCAATCGAGGAAATTTACTGTTACCTTTCTAAAAGGATTTATTGCAGTGCAAGATATTTAATTATAAACAATAATTAAAACATACATTGAAGCATGCAAAGTCTAAACATTTATCATGAATAATAACTTGAAATTAAAGCAACCATGCAATTTAAACAAGTTATTAGCATTTTATTCGATTTTATTGTTCCGGCAGGTGTGAATAAAATGATTCCAAGACCCTAAAACCATTGAAGAATTAAGCACAGTTTGTCGACTCAATTCTAAAACATTTTAGGTAAGCAAAAGCCTTTTGCCAATAGTCTAAAAACTACTCTTGGTTGATAGGTACGTCTAAGAACTTATTAGGTAAACCTATCGATTTTGCCACGACATAAAAGGACTCCTTACTTATATCGTTGAGTTTCACCAAAACTAACATGTACTCACAATTATTTGTGTACCTTGCCCCTTTAGGACCAATAAGTAACACCTCGCTGAGCGAAAACTATTACTAGATTGATGTAAAGGATATCCAAGCAAGTGTATATTTTGGCATGGCACCTTATAACTCAATTTTTAAGTTTGGAACTTAAGGCTCTTACTATGTTGGTTAGATTTTAAGTGAACTAAAATCCTTAATCATGCAACATAATCAAGCTTTTGATCTCATGCATTTTAAGACATATTTAAAGCAATAAATAACTTAAAACATGCATAAGATATTTGTGATCTAGTATGGCCCGACTTCATCTTGAAGCTTTGACTTCAAAGTCCGTCTTGAAAATCTCCGTGGGAGGCACCATTTTCTTCAAATAGGATAAGCTATAACTAATTACAACTATTTGATGGTACGCAGACCATATTTGAATTGAAAAATAACTTTGGTGCTTTAGACCAATTACATTCAAATTAATGGTACGCAGACCATATTTTTTATCCTATTTGGGCCATATTAGTCACTTCATAACCTGCAAAACAGTACATATACAATATATACCATTCACCCATTCATTATCATGAATGGCCCACATAGCTGGTTAGTTAAACACATTATGCATCACGTAAACATTTGCAGCAATTAATCAAGGGCACCAATAATCTACCAATTATTCAGTCCTTATTAATTCTAATCGAGTTGTTTTAACCTTAAGGATTTGTAGACCTAATCAAGAGTTTATGACTAAAAGCACTCCCACTCAAACCAATAAATTCATATGCTTTACTAATTTTAAACATAAAATTGTATTTCTAGTCTAACCGGAAACATACAAATTTAATTAAAATTTAAAGCTCATATAAATTTATAATTGAATCCAAAAATTTAATTTTAATTTCAGTCACATTTAAATTAATTTATGATTTTAATTTTAGTAAAATAATTAGAATAAATGCCATTTATTATAATTATAATATTCAAAATTAAAATCCAAGAAATTAATTCAAATTATTAATTTTAAAATTAATTAAAATTACGTGAACTGAAATTTTCAAATTAAACATTCAAAACGATCTAATCGTAACGCAAACACCCTACGCGTTGCACGCCCATGGGCCGTACGCACACAACCATTGCTGGCCATGTGCGCGCAGCCCATGCGCTCGTCGCATAGCTGCTGCTGTCCTATACGCAAGCCTCCGCACAGCGCCCACCGCACGCGAGCTATCGCTCGCAGCGCGCGCGCGTTACCGCGCTCGCTGGTGCGCGAGATCGCTCGCTGGTGCGCGCGAGCCATCGCTCGCTGGGGCGCTGCATCGCTCGCTGGTGCGCGAGATCGCGCGCTGGCGCGCGAGATCGCTCGCTGGTGCGCGCGAGTGATGCTGGGCGCAGCGCTCGTGGCACGCGAGCTTGCGCTCGCTGCGCACGAGGCTGCGCGCTGTTGTGCGAGGCAGCGCGCGCTGTGGCGCAGCTCGCTTGCTGCCCACACGCGACTGCCTTGGCTCGCCCCTCGCCCATGCCCATACGTTCATTGCTCGTGGCACACGACACAAGGCAGGGCTGCTGCCTTGTGCTCGTGCACTACGGCCTTGCTCATTGCATTCGTGCCGCACGGGCGACGAGCTCCCTTGCTCGTCGTCGCATGCCCGCATTATACAACACCCCTTAAGGGTAACACGAAGCGTCCATTGCTTCGCGCGTGCAAGTTATTTGAACGAATCGCATAAAATTTAAAATTTATATTTAAAATTAATGACAAATTAATAAATAATATTAATTTCATAATTTTAGGGCGAAAAATCGAAAATTTATTATCCAATTGATTTCCGATTGATATGGATTCAAGTCTAGGTCATAAAAATTTAAAATTTATCGTAAATTTACAATTTTTATGGTGGTTTTTAATCATAGGTTTCTAATTAAATTACAATTAATTATGAAAATCAAATTAATTCTAAATTATTCTAATTTTCAACAAATTAATCATAATTACAAATTAGATTGCATAATTAACAAGACTAGGCATTCAAACTTGTTAAACATATGCAATAGGTCAATCAAAAATTCAAGATTTATCAACAAGAATCGCAAATATTTAATTTAACATCTTAAATTTACGAAATTTTGCATCCGAAAAACTAAAACCTTCGAAAAGTCATAGTTAGGCTTCGAATTTGAGAATTCTGGGTTCGGCAGAAAAATACTATTTTTGTCAAAATTTTAGAATGCCTTTTACATGCGGAATTGACACAAAAATCACTCAATTCGGATGAGTAATGAAGAAACTGCCGAAAAACTGCGTACATATAATTAAATAAACGCAATTTGCAATTAATTAACAATTACGAAAATTAATCACCCCTTTTAATTCTTGCAAATTTGTAATATTTAACCATGTTCATGCAATTTAGATTATGAAAATAATAAGGGGCTCGTGATACCACTGTTAGGTTATGATACATATGACATTACATAGATCATGCGGAAACAACCATTAACCCAGGAAACATATTATTTACACATAATCATTTAGCATAGTTTAGATGCATACTCTTTGTTGCGTGCCTTCCCTAGCTGCGCCCGAACCGAACAAGAACAAGTCTTTTAGGACTCCAAGTGTCGTCCCTCCGTAGAAAGTCCACAGCACGTCCGGATCCGCCTTAAGATTGACCAACTAGAATCGCCCTTAAGGTACTCAGAAAATTCGGCACTTTTGGGGCAAGATGGGTGTTTGAATTTTCTCTCAAAAACTCACTTTTGAATACTTTGAAACTTGTATGTATAAATTATGACCCCTAGGCCTTTATTTATAGAGTTATGGAAAAGGAATCGTAATCCTAGTAGGATGCGAATTAATTGGAATTAGAATTCTACATGAATTCTACTTAATCAATTTATCCAATAGGAATAGACATTTAATCATACACTGACTCTTGCAGATTCAGGAATCTCGCATGAGCTCAAACTCACACACACACGGCAGCCACAAGGGCTGCCCACGCATGCGAGCAGCAGCCCACGCAGCGCGGCCCACGCATGCGTGGCCTTGTGCGCGCTGGGCTGTGGCGTGCGTGCTTGCTGGGCGATGGCCTGGCTTCGTGCTGGGCCTTCGTCCGGCAGGCCTCGTCCGATGCTAATTCGTACGATACGCTTCCGATTAAAATTCCATTTCCGGAATCTATTTCCGATACGAACAATATTCAATATTTCCGATTCCGGAATTAATTTCCGTTTCGAACAAATATTTAATATTTCCGTTTCCGGAATTATTTTCCGATTCCGGTAATATTTCCGATTCTGACAATATTTCCGTTTCCGGCAATATTTCCGATTCTGGTAATATTTTCCATTTCCAACAATATTTTCCGATACGTACCATGTTTCCGTTTCCGGCAACATCTACGACTTGGATAATATTCATATTTCCGATACGATCCATATTTCCGTTTCCGGCAATATCATCGTTTCCGGAGTATTCATTTCTTGCCTGTGACGATCTTAGCTCCCACTGAAACCAAGATCCGTCGGTTCCGAATATTCATAGATGGAGTATTTAATGCCATTAAATACTTGATCCGTTTACGTACTATTTGTGTGACCCTACGGGTTCAGTCAAGAGTAAGCTGTGGATTAATATCATTAATTCCACTTGAACTGAAGCGGCCTCTAGCTAGGCATTCAGCTCACTTGATCTCACTGAATTATTAACTTGTTAATTAATACTGAACCGCATTTATTAGACTTAACATAGAATGCATACTTGGACCAAGGGCATTATTTCCTTCAGTTGATTCTCTACTTCATTTTAAAATTCTCTGAATTTCTCAAACGATTCATACTTGTGCTTCATTAAGTAAATATAGCCATATCTACTGAAGTCGTCCGTAAACGTTATGAAATAGCTGAACTCACCTCTAGCTTTCGTACTCATAGGCCCACATACGTCAGTATGTATTAGCCCTAGTAGTTCGCTTGCTCTTTCTCCCACCTTTGAGAAAGGTTGCTTTGTCATTTTGCCAAGTAAACAAGATTTGCATTGATCAATCTTCTCTAAGTCGAATGATTCTAGAATTCCTTTCCGTTGAAGTAATTCCATGCGCTTTATGTTTATATGGCCTAATCGACAATGCCACAGAAATGTGAGATCCGAATCATACGGCTAATGCAGCAATCCGTGCTCCATTTCCCACGCGTAGATCCATCTCGCCTTTATCAAGATTTCTACTTCTCCTTAGTCCCTGTGAATTAAAACATAAGTGTGAGCCACAACTAGTATCTAATACCCAAGAAGTAGAATTAGCAAGATTACAATGTATAACATACATACCTGAAGGAGAAGCAACGTTTCCGTTCTTCTTCTCTTCCTTTAGTTTGGGGCAATCTCGCTTGTAATGACCAATCTCATTACAATTGAAGCATTGCGATGTAGAAGGAGAAGCATTCCTCTTCATCTTGCTCTTGGAAGGCGCCAGATGCCCTCCGGGAGTGGACGAAGATGCAACCTTGCTTTTCTTCCCCTTGCCTACTTTCTTGAATTTAGTGCACCTCACATTCAAAGGGTCTTGATTGAACTTAAGGATTTTCTCGCATTTCATGAGTAATTCCACAAGTTCACAGAATGTGCTCTCTTTCTGATGAAGTAGATAGTGCATCTTAAAACCCTCATAATCCTTATGAAGAGAATTCAGCACTAGTGCAATAGCTATTGACTCTTTGATGGAACCACCAAGTCTCTCAATTGTGAAAAATAATCCAGACATCATATCCACATGAGACCGAATTGATGTGTTCTTGTCGATCTTGACAGAGTAAATGCGCCTTTGTGTCTCCAGAAGTTCGATTTCTAGGCACGACTTGCGTGGGGTTATGAGCTTGAGATCGCTCATCGAATTAGCCAATTCGTCAACCCTATTGCCACCAGTTTGGCACAAGGGTCGAAAATGCACACTTATCCTCGAGGCTACTTAGGAGAGCTTGAGGTTCAAAATTAATGAACCTCCCTCTCCAACTCTCAGGGATAGACTTAAGGATGAACTCCGTGACAAGGTACTTGTGAAGTGCCCAACTTCTGTACCTTTCAGGAGTCATGCCTCGCGCATCATAGCTAAGGAAAGGTTGTTCAATGACATAGTGTATGCCATTAACTTTCAAAACTTCGACAAGTTTCTCTTTCCACTCAAGAAAATTAGTCAAGTCTAACTCGACATCCAGAATTTCAGCTGAAATGATTGTTGTTATGTTTGCGACCATTTTGATTACTACAATCGAAAAGAATTTGCAATAAATAACCATTCATACAATTCAATAACTTTGAAATAAAAGCAAAACATGCAATCATTAAAGCTATTAAAACATTTCATTCATGCAAAAAGCAAAAACATGGTCCAAAATGAATGAAACGATTCCAAGACCCCAAAAGTCCTAAATCCTTAAGCAGCTTTAGCATGTCTTAAGTAGTTTAAGATTTTAGGTAAGCAAAACCTATTGCTAGTTATCTCAAAATTACTCTTGGTTAATAAATTAATGCCATAATTTATCCCATTGCCACAACTTAATGCCATTGTTGTTTGAGTTGTAACCACAATCAACATGCTCCTTTAGGACGCCTTACCACCTAAGTCAACTAAAATAGCACCTCCCTTTAGCGTAAACCTACTATCTTAGATCCCTAGATTTTTGTAAGTGTTGATTTGGAAGGCAATTTTTAAACTCAATATTACTTGGACCTAGTTGTTTCTATGTTGGTTCGATTATTTAGTGAACTTAAAACTAATCGATTCATAGGAAACGACCTGTTCATGCAAATCATACATACATTCATACATTCACGCATAATATATATATATATTAAATTGCATAAATAAATGGTGATCTAGTATGGCCCAAAACATCTTGTCTTGAAGCATCCAATCTTCATCACCTCCTTGTTAGCTTGGCATCGTCTTGAATTTTCGTTCAAATGCTAACTTAAAGTTCTAAACTTAGAAATACTTGAAAATAATAAATTACATCAAAATTTCCATGGTACGCAGACCATATTTAAAACTTTACATTCAAAGATAGAACGGTACGCAGACCGTATTTAACTATCCTAAATTGGCCATACTAGTCATTTGGAGTACCTGCATTGCATAAAATAAATATATTCTATGCATTCACCCATTCGTGTGCTAAAACGAATGGCCCATATAAATATGCAAGTATTTACGTGAATTAATTAAAATTCACGTTCACATAAACGCGTCCTAAAAGATCAATCAATTTCCAAATTATTAATCCTTAGACTTTATTCTAATTAAAATTGAATTTAATTAAAATAATGCGACCTACGAAAATAATTAAAATAATTTTTTCATTTTAATTTCATTTAGTGACTCCCACTCAAACCAATAATTATTCCGGATAATTAATTATGAAATATTAAATTAAAACTCGCGGCCCGGCCCAAGCAAATAAAATATTAAATTAAATATCCCGTTAGCCCAAATTAATGCAAATATACGAAGCCCAACGAAATAAACAATTTTCAACGATAAAAGTCCGATTACGTAGTTGGGCTAGGCTTGCGCCCAGCCCTATACCTTGCGTGTGGCCCAAGAGGCGCACGAGAAAGGCTCGCACACCCCCAGGCCCTCGCGCGCGCGTGTCCCCGCAGCACTGCTGCCCCTGCGCTGCGTGTTGTGCGTTCGTGTGTGCTGGACGTGCATGGCTCGCGCCTTGCTTCGTCGTATCCCCCGCAAGCGTCCCTCTTGCCCCTTTCCTCGCCCAGCACGCACGAGGCACGCAGCACGCTTGAAGCTGCCCGTGTCGCTGCGGCTCGGCCTTCGTGTAGCAACCCGTATGGCTCGACGAGCCATACGTCCACCACACTCGTGTTCGTGCCTTTGGTTCGTGATACGGACCAACTCAATTAAAATTTAATTTAATTTCACGAACTTGCATTAATTTTATTTTTCAAAAAGTTATGATTTTTATTTTCGAAAAACAACGATTTTTAACGATTTAATAAATTCCAACGACAATCCAATTTCGTAAAATTATTAAATCAAGGGCTAACAATATTCAAACTTTTAAGAACGAACGAATCAACATTAAAGTTTGAATTTTTAATTAATAAAATCCGAAGCTTTAAATCGTTCATAAACAATTAAATTTCAGATTTTTAATAATTTGGTTTAAGTGCGATTAAAATTAATGAAACCATTCAAAATTTTTAATCCAATAATTTTTAAAATTAGCCACTGACCCATGAAATTATATCCCCTTCCCAATTAACCAAATTATTAAACAAAAATTAATTAAAATTCAATTAGGGTTTCAAATTTTACGAATTGGGGAAAGGGAAAATTAGGGTTTATACTTACCATTGATCAAGAATATACCCAGCAAGATTGTGTCAAAATTTCAAGAAATTCCGAGTAGTTTAGGTCGACCTTTTAATTTAATTACTGTTCGACACTTTTAATTTTTAATGAAAAATTAACAAAAACGCCCAAAAAACGACACTTCGAGGCCTGTTTTTGCAACTCCGTTCTCATGAGTTGATCTTAGAAAATCATTTTCAATCAAATTAGGGTTTTAAAACTCGAAAAAACGAACATTTTTTTATTTCGGACATGATTATTACGCAATTCATCCAATAATTCGTAAAAATTCCGAAAAATTAACAAAAATTCCAAATTTTTCGACAGATGCAAAAACAATAATAATCATGCTAATTCATGCTTTGAATACATAAGGCTCATGATACCACTGTAGGCGAATACAGTTAAACATAATAACATGTGCGGAAACAATCCCCAAAGCCAGGAAACATGTATAAAGCACGGATTAAGCAAACTTACATTCGAAGCGTGTTTTCCACAATAATATGTCAACGAACACGAACAAAGAACTCCACTTGTCGTTCCTCTACTTGGTTCACCGACACGTTCAGATCCGTCTTGATAATCGTAGCTTAGACAATCGATCAAGATACTTTGCTTTTGGGAAGAACTCACTTTGGAGGCACAGAGAGAATTAGGGTTCTCTGTGTCTAGGGTTTGAGTAATATGAATTGTGTGTTGGAATAATACAATTTACCTATTGTATTAATGATGTAACCGAACAAGAACCAAAGTCCTTGACCGGCCACATCACGCAAGCACACGGACCGCACAGCCCCGCCCAGCCACACACACTGCAGGATGAAGCCCACAGCGCGCGCGCCGAGCAGCTGGGCCGTGGGCCTGCTCGCTCGTCGCTGCGTTGCTTGTTGTGCGTGCTGTTGCGTGCTGGCCCAATGGGCTGGCCTTGCTCGCCTTTGCTGGCGAGTCTTGCTGGCGAGTTGGGCCTTGCACGCTTACGTGCTTGGCTCGACGGGCCGGCAACTTTGATGCCCTTCGTATTCGCGATTTAATATATTTCCGAAATATTATATATCGTTTTGTATTCGACGAATCACCGTCGTACGATACGATTTAATCGTGTCACCCAGCTTACGAATATTCGAGATACGATATACGATTCCGATGAAGGTCGTATCGTATAATACGTTTCCAACAAATCCCCAAAGCTATTAAATGAATTTCCGATTCATTTAATCTGTTGATCTGTTACGTGTCATTGGTGTGACCTTGTAGGTTCAGTCAAGAGTAAGCTGTGAGTTCAATATCCATTAGAACTCACTGATCGGAAGCATTGCTCCAGCTAGCTGTTCCGATCACTTGATCTCACTGAATTAATTGTTCGCAATTAATCTGAACCTTGGTATTAGACTTAATGCACCTTGGGTGAAGGACATATTTCCTTCACCCTTCGCAAACCGCCCGATCGGACGGAATTTGGCCCGATCAGGCCGACTATCGAGCACATCGCTCGATCGGGTGAAGCGACGCCCGATCGGGCGACGCCAACCTCCAGCAGATTTTCGCGTGGTTTCTTTTCCGTTTTTAGGCTTTATTTTAGGCAAACTATATAAACTAGCTTTTATTATTTTGAGAAACATCTTTTATTCTCTAGTTTCGAATACTTAGTTTATTTTTAGTTCTCTTTATTTTTCCAAACAATTAGTTTTAATTTTAATCAAAGATTCAAGCTTTATTGTTCATTTGTCCTTCAATTCGTTATTGCTTCTTACTTCAATTTATTTTATTGCTTTAATCATGTTTTCCACTATGTTAATTGCTTTGTTATTTATTATCATGAGTCAGTAGTTTAATTTCTAGGGTTTAGGGGATCCATGAATGCATGATTGGGATTATATGTGGACTTGATTAATTGATTGATTGATTATAATTTCTATAGCTTATTATTATTGCTCGTCAATTCTGTTCGGCCGAACTATTTTGATTTGAGTTTGATTAACCTTAGATTATGCGCCGAGAGGTATAAATCTGATGTTTTTGGTCTGTGGCTATTAGATATGAATTATTTCTAGTACATAGCGAGAGCCTGCTAGTTGTTTTATCCTAAGGAATTCATAAGATTCGAGAGATGCATGTTTTCCTAGTTATGATTGTTAATTGATTGTTATTGTCCGTTGTCCAATCCCGGTCTGCATTTATGGTGAACCGCTGCCCTAGATTCCCTTAATATTGTTATTTTCCGATTTGATTATTTGGTTTAGTTTAATACACAAACCAATCCAACTCTTGTTACCAGTAGTCTAGATTAGTAACTTAATAGTAGAAAGAACGCCTGTTTCCCTGTGGATACGATTCCTGCTTCCCTTGCTATAATTTTAATTGGTGAACGTTAGGTTTATCTTTGATAGGAGTGCGATTTAGCCTGTCAAATTTTGGCGCCGTTGCCGGGGAAACGGTTTTACTTTCTGTTATTAATTGTTTTTCTAGATTATTGTTTGTTACTTCTCAAGGGACTCCCGTTCCTTGAGATCGGATCTCACGACTGTTTTCTAGTTTTTGCTTGTTTATGCTATGCCCAGGACTGCCCATACCAGCGATCTGACTTCGTTCAATCCTGAACCTGAACGGACCTTTCGTAGACGGCGTAATGTAGATTCGTTGAACAGTTGAGTGACTATTCTGACTCTGAATCCGACTATCTGATTAGCAATCTATTCCATACAGATTCAGGGATGGGTGACCAAGCACCACCACCACCACCCCCACCTGTGCCAAGGCTTACAGACTATTCTAAGCCAAGTCTGTCTGTGCTTCCCAAGGCGATCATGCCTTCTATTGCGGTCGAGAACTTCAAGATTGAACCCCAGCTGATGAGTATGATTGAGAGACACCAGTTCGGTGGGGAAAAGGGTGAAGATCCTAATCTCCATATTCAGTCTTTCATTCAGTATTGTGCCACCATTAACCAGAAGAATTTAACACCAGAGCAGACTATGGAGATACTCTTCCTATTTTCATTGAGTGGGAAGGCAAAGCTATGGATTAATAGTCTCAACCGCGCAGCTATGAAAATCACCGATTGGGATTCTTTGGCTCTTGCTTTCTATGTGAAATACTTCCCACCTGAGAAGACGGCTCGTCTAAGGGGAGAGATAATTTCCATTACCCAACGAGCAGACGAGAGTTTGTTTGAAGTCTGGGAAAGGTTTAAGGATCTGCAGAGAGAGCGCCACACCATGGTATGGATGACTGGTTCTTGATCCAGCAATTTTACAACGGTCTGGGTAATGAGTCTAGAACCATTCTAGATTCTGCTGCTAGTGGGAGATTTATGCAACTGGAGGTGCCTAGAGCTTTAGAGGTGATTGAGGAGATGGCTATCCATAGTGCCCAATATGGGAATCCTAGAGGTTTTTCCGACCGGGGTGTTAAGCACGAGATGAACTCTATTGAACAGCTTACTGCTCAGCTAACTGCCCTACATCACAAGCTGGATAATATACAGATCGCATCTTCCCAATCCACCCAACATGCTAGTGTTGCTGCAATGAGTGCCCAATCTGCCAATGTCTGTAATAGTTGTGGGATACAAGGTCATTATGCACAAGAATGCAGGAGCTCTATCGAACAATGCAATGCATTCCAGTCCTACAAGCAGAACAATCCGTACTCCAACTCTTACAATGAGGGGTATAAAAACAACCCCCTGCTATCATATAGGAGTACTAATGTTCAGAACCCCCATCAGATTCAACACCCTCCACCACCACAACAACATTACCAACCACCACCACAGCAGTCCTACCAATCGCGGAGTAACTACAACCCGCAGTCTAGTGGACCACCTGGGTTTCCTCCACAACCTCAACCCACACAGTCTGATCACATGCTTGTAGAGATGAGGAATATGATGTTGGAATTGCAGAGGTCTCTGAGCGAAAAGAATGCAAAAATTGATGCCCTCACTGCTCATAACAAGATCATGGATAAACAGTTGGCACAAATGGCTACTACTCTTGCAGAAAGACCCCAAGGTCAACTCCCTTCACAGCCCGTGCCCAGAGAGTCTGTAAATACTGTCACTTTGAGGAGTGGATATGAGTATCATGGGCCGCCTATGACTATTGAAGAAGAGGTTGAAGTATCTGTCAGTGGTGTTTTTCCAGAGGAAAGTGAGAAGGTGGTCAAGGAGAAGGAGGCTAGCACAAGGGTTGAGAAGAAAGTTGAAATACAAGTTCCACCTATCAAACTTCCCTTCCCTCATCGTCAGCTTAAGAACAAGCTAGACAAGCAGTTTGGTAAGTTCTTAAAAGTGGTAAAGAATCTGCAGGTAACGGTCCCTTTCACTGAATTAATTACTCAAGTACCTGCATATGCTAAATACGTGAAAGACATCTTGACTAGGAAGAGAGCATTTAGTGAGGTGGAGACTGTTGCATTTACTGAAGAGTGCAGTGCCTTACTACAAAATAAGTCTCCACCCAAGTTGAAGGACCCTGGGAGTTTCTCTATCCCGTGTAACATTGGCAATCTTTTTATTGACAAAGCCTTATGTGATCTAGGTGCCAGTGTTAGTGTCATGCCCCTGTCTGTCTGCACTAAGTTGAACATGGGTGATTTAAAAGTTACCAACATAACTCTGCAAATGGCTGATCGATCTGTGAAGTACCCCTTAGGTGTTTTAGAAGATGTGCCCATTAGAGTAGGTAAATTTTTTATTCCTGTTGATTTTGTTGTGTTGGATATGGAAGAGGACAGGCAGATTCCTATTATTTTAGGTCGACCTTTCCTACACACTGCGGGGGTAATCATAGATGTCAAGAATGGCAAGCTGACTTTAAATATGGGGGATGACAAGTTTACTTTCAATTTAACCCATGTTGCTAAAAGTCCTATGGTAGAAGAGTCATGTTGTGGAGTCAATGTTTCTAATGATTATTTCAATAATGAATTGACTCATACTAACTCTAACAATCCTTCGGAGAAAGCACGTGTCTCAAACTGTTTTGCAGGGGGAGGTGACCAGAATATCAACTCTTTGGCATGGGTTCGAAAGAAAGCACGATTAGATGATGATGCGACCCAAAAGGCCGAAAGTTCTGTAAACGGTGGGCACCGTATTCATGATCGGGGTCGTGATCCGTCACTTCCCGCGCCACATAGCTCATCCAAGGCAATTGATTTGACACCAGATGGCACCATATTTGGTGCCCCCATTCGATGAGCTGTCGTGGCTCTCATCCCCTTCCCTTCGTTGTCTGCGCATAAACTGAGATTTTGTAATGGGGACATTGCATCAATCTAATCGGGGGATGAGTACTTAACTATCCATTTATTGCTTTCCATAGTGTACTTTTTCTTGCTTTCTTTTGTGTGTTTTAGTATAATTCTTGAGCAAGTGTGTGTTTCATTGTAGTTTTTGGTGTTAGAGAGGTGAGAAGAGGGTATTTTATGGTTTGGATGTTTAATGTTGTGCAGGTCTAAAGCTCCAAGTTCGCAAAAGTGGAATTAAAGCTGAAACGGAGCAGTCTGCATTTCGCCCGACCCGGATCGGGCGAGGTGCGCCCGATCGGGCGCGTGTCGATTTTAGAGCAAAGGTTGAAAATCGCCCGAGCGGGCGACGGTTGCCCGATCGACTCAAAGGGCGAGTAAATCGTCCGATCGGGCGACATTCCGCCCGATCGGGTGGTTGAAGATGACGTCAACACAAGGTTTGGAGTTGGATTCTAGGTCAAACAGTCGAAAAGAATGAGCATTGCCTTTCGCCCGATCCGGATCGGGCGAGGAGCGCCCGATCGGGCGCGCACGGATCGGAAAGAAAGGCTGAAAATTCGCCCGATCGGGTGAGCTGCTGCCCGACCGGGCGAAACGCGAATCAGGGACATAAACCCACGGGATTCCCTTTCTCCTTCACTTTCTACTCATCTTCAACCTCAAATTCTCTCTCTTCCTCCATTAAACCCCAACCTCCCAAAACTTCCAACCTTCATATCTCCCTCAAATCTCCACCAAATTCAAAACTCTTTACATCAAAATCACCCTCTCATCACCCTCTACAACTTATACCCAACCAATTTCAATTTCCTCCACTCTCCACCAAACCCCTAAATTCAACCAAAAACTCAAAAAAACCACCAAAAATTCAGATTTTCCACCATGACTAGCCGACCAAGGAGGAGTTGCACCATGCAACCAAGGAACCAACATGAGGCTTCGACTAGCCGAGCTCGTGAGCCGACGCCACCATCACCGCCGCCCCAATTCGAAGCCGACCGGGACTTTCCGGACGTTATTTTTACTACGGAGTGGCAACGTGATCGGTTCATCCACCTCAAACAGAGGGAGGTAATCCCTACTCGTTTTATATGTCAAAAATCTCTTCATGATATGGGTATTGAACAAGATGTAAAACGAGTTTTTTATGGTGTCGGGATGAAAGATATGTATAGTATGTTGCGTCTTACATTTAGACGATTGACTTTGGAATTTCTGAGTTCTTTGGAATTGCGTAGAGATGGTTATAGAACTGTGTCGTCGGTTCACTTTCGCTTGATGAACCGTACTGTTAGTTTGAGTATTGTTGATTTTGATGGAATGTTTGGTTTGTCCACCACCCATAGTAGGAAACCTGGTAGTGCCCATAATAATTGTACCATGTGGGGCAAGCTGACTGGTAGTGATAATCCCTGTAGTATGCAACATTTTCATGCTTCCAAGATACAACACCCTGTCCCTATTGTTTTCTACAGGTTCCTGGGGTTTACAGTTTTGGGTAGAGAGGAGACCCAAAATGTTAGGAGTACCGAGCTCGAGATTTTGGGTGGCTATGTTTTAGAAGGGGAAGAGAGATATAGAATGAACTTGGCCCATCATATGGCCTCCCAACTTTATTCTATAGCCACTAGCTCTAATACCACTCGCATTACCATTGGTGAGTTGATCACCCACATTGCCATGGCCACAGTTAACTTTGTTGAGGCTAACCAAACCCCGGTTTTGGGTAGCAACTTACTTGATTTGGCCTATTTTGCTGGACTCCGCCGCTTATAGGGTGAGCATGGGTTGTTTAGGCCGGGTGCCATGTTTTGGATGTTCGAGGGGAACAGGATTTTCACCATGCCCGACCCTCAGGGCCGCACCCGTTTCAGACCCGGTCATGCTCACTATTTATATGTTGGATTTGAGGATGAGCAGCAACCTGACCCGCAGCCCTAGCCTGACCCACAGCCAGAGCCCCACCAGTTTGAGCCCGAGCCTCGCACCTACTTTAGGAGGGGGCGTCGAGGGGATGAGGGGAGGCCACAGGGTAGGCCTACACCAGAGGAGGAGCAGGGGTCCGTTCATGAGAGGTTAGGGAGGCTCGAGATTGGTTTTCATGAGTTCGGGAGTGATCACCAGAGGGCCATGTTCCCTATCTATGATCAGTATGCCAGACAGGGCTACATTGCTCCGGATGCTCAGCACCCCTCCTGGTTTACCTATCCCGTGGAGGGATATGGAGCTCCCGGTTCTATGGGCACCTTCACACCCACCCACTACGGTGGGTATGGAGCGGGCACTAGCGGTTATGGTGGTCGAGGTGGTGATGATGGTGATGATGGTGGTGATGGTCAAGGCCATCAATGATGCTGAGGAGGATCGAGATGGTTCGGTTCCCCTTGAGCCAATGAGGACATTGTCTGATTTATCTTGGGGGGGTGTTTCACTCACTTGTACATTTTAGGTATGTTTTCTTTATTTTTGGTTTTACTTATTTTTGTGTGTTTATTTTTGTGTGCTTATTGCTTTCTAGAGTAGTTTATTGCTTTGAAAAAAAAAATACAAAAATACGTTCTGATGAATACAATATCATGCTTCCCTGTGCCCCTTGATCGAAAATTGTTTTGATTCTTGGTATTTGATGATGAGCAATGTAGATGTGTTAGCCATGATTTGATATTCGATTGCTTTGATGCCTTAACATGAGTCAACTATGACTAACCATTTGTGGACTTGGTGCTTGGCTAGTTGACTTGGTTAGGATGTGTGATAGCTTCCTGGTGTGTCATTGATTTTGAGTATTGGTTTGCAACTGTTAGTAGTGTCATTTATTTTTCTATTTAGGTAGCCTTCAGATGAATTTAGATATATTTGTTCCCTCCTTTTCTACCCATGTTGTTGCTTGTGCCCTTTATTCGGTGACTAGCCATATTACAAGCCTGTGAAAACCCCGTTGGTTACTAGTCCCAAGCCTAGCTTGGGGGAGCTAATAGTAGTGAGGTGAGGGAGTTGTAGTGTGCTACATTTTGAGCACAAAGTGAATGTTGAAAAAGGAGTTCATCTTATCATGGTTGTTGTTGAAAAATGAGTTGAAAATGAAAAGAGATGAAAGAATAAAACAAGTGTGAAGGTTTCTAAAAAGAAAGAAAAAAAAAAGAGATTGAAAAAGAAAAGAAAGAGAAAAATCTATTAATCTCAGAAAAAAGTTCAAAGTATTGTTTCAATCAAGTTTTGCAAATTCATTCCCTTGTGATGATTGGTTATAATTGTGAAAAAAAGCAAGAAAGTACGATGTTGGTTGCTTGTTGTTTCGTCATGTGTTGAGTGGGAGAGTTATGGTCATTATTTTGGTTGATCATGGTTGTATTTAGGATTTATGCTCCCCAAAGACATGGCTTTTAACTCACATTTCATCCAAATTCACCACACCCTTACCTAAGCCTAACATTACAAGCTTTGAAGACCTTCCGACCTTTGTGCATAGAGTCGTACTTATGTGAAAACAGTTGTTTATCAATGCAAGTTATGACATGACGCATTTCGAGTCGACTATTAGGTTGAGTGTATGTGTTTCTAGACACACGAGTGTTGTGAGTTTGGGAGGAGAGCGAACGGGTACATCTTTTATCCGCCACATAAATGAGCGACGAGTGTGTGAGCACTAGTCTTGAATTCCATTGTGCATTTGTGGTTCGCTTTGTGTGACGATTGTTAAGGTGGATTAGCGGTTGGATGGATTTGATTGGTTGACATTGATGCATGCTCGTTGGATTTTGCCTTGAATTATATTTTTCATTTTGAAATATGTTGGGGGTGAAGTTGGTCTTGTATTCATCGATGATTTCCTTGCTTAGGGACAAGCAAGGATCTAGCTTGGGGGAGTTTGATATGTGTGTTTTATATAGTGTTTTACCCCCGTCCCTTAGTACTTTTATGCGTCAAATGAGCTCTTAGGAGCCGTTTTTAGTACTAATATGTGTTATTGAGTGTGCCTTGAGTTTCAGGTTTAATTAGTGAGAAATTGGTCTTTTTAGACCCGTTTCATGATGATTTAGGCCACTACAAGAGCCCGAGGAAGTTCGAAACCATTATCGTCGACTTTCGGGAGCCTTAGATGCTTATGATTGAGCCCCGGGAGTTAGACTCGGTGATATGGGCGAAGAATGTTGATGATTGCAAATTGCCCTGTGAGCTGAGGGCGAAGCGCGAAGATCGGGCGAAAGAAAAGGGAGCTGGATCTTTCCAAGCGCGCCCGATCGGGCGCACCTCGCCCGGTCCGGATAGGGAGGCAATCTGGGAGCCCTTTTGTGCCCTTCGTAAACCGCCCGATCGGGCGGAATTTGGCCCGATCGGGCCGACTATCGAGCACATCGCCCGATCGGGCGACGCCAACCTCCAGCAGATTTTCGCGTGGTTTCTTTTCCGTTTTTAGGCTTTATTTTAGGCAAACTATATAAACTAGCTTTTATTATTTTGAGAAACATCTTTTATTCTCTAGTTTCGAATACTTAGTTTATTTTTAGTTCTCTTTATTTTTCCAAACACTTAGTTTTAATTTTAATCAAAGATTCAAGCTTTATTACTCATTTGTCCTTCAATTCGGTATTGCTTCTTACTTCAATTTATTTTATTGCTTTAATCATGTTTTCCATTATGTTAATTGCTTTGTTATTTATTATCATGAGTGAGTAGTTTAATTTCTAGTGTTTAGGGGATCCATGAATGCATGATTGGGATTATATGTGGACTTGATTAATTGCTTGATTGATTATAATTTCTATAGCTTATTATTATTGCTCGTCAATTCTGTTCGGCCGGACTATTTTGATTTGAGTTTGATTAACCTTAGATTATGCGCCGAGAGGTATAAATCTGATGTTTTTGGTCTGTGGCTATTAGATAGGAATTATTTCTAGTACATAGCGAGAGCCTGCTAGTTGTTTTATCCTAAGGAATTCATAAGATTCGAGATATGCATGTTTTCCTAGTTATGATTGTTAATTGATTGTTATTGTCCGTTGTCCAATCCCGGTTGCATTAATGGTGAACCGCTGCCCTAGATTCCCTTAATATTGTTATTTTCCGATTTGATTATTTGCTTTAGTTTAATACACAAACCAATCCAACTCTTGTTACCAGTAGTCTAGATTAGTAATTTAATAGTAGAAAGAACGCCTGTTTCCCTGTGGATACGATCCCTACTTCCCTTGCTATATTTTTAGTTGGTGAACGTTAGGTTTATCTTTGATAGGAGTGCGATTTAGCCTGTCAACGAGAAATCATGTTCGGTCGAATGGTGTTTCTTGGCTCATGTCTCCTTTGCAGTTTGATTCGGTCGAACAGAAAGACTTGTGTGGGCGCATAACTTTTGTGCGGTCGAACATAATAACCTGTGCGGCCGTTTACCAATTTTGGGGCATTCTGTCTCCAAAAATCCATTTTGTGCGACCGAACAAGAAGGAACGTTCGGTCGCACAAAGCTGCAGATTCCTTGATTCCATCAGCCCTCCTCTGTTCGGGCGCACAAGTCACCACTCGATCGCGCGCACAAGCCGTGTTTTGGCTCAATTCTACTTGTTTTCCATCATTTTTCATCATAATCACCTATAAAGCACAAGATGGAGAGAAACTTATAAAAATCACACAAAAAGCTATAAAAACTATAAAAAAGCATAACAAACTATAACATGAAATCCTATCCTAGGAGCGACATAAATGTCGCTCATCAAACTCCCCAAGCTAAGAGTTTGCTAGTCTCTAGCAAACTAAACTCAATTAGGGAAGAATAAGCAACTACTCAAATTCCAAAAATCTACAAAAACAAAATATAGCAAATCTAATCAAGGCAAGACCTAAAGAGAAATAAACCAAGAAAAAAATGAAAGAAAAGAAAAAGAAAAGAAAGAGAAAAGAAAAGAAAGTAAAATTAAACTACAAAATCCAAGATAGGGGCCTTTATATGGAACGAGTATAAAAGAATACTAATGTTACCAATCAAATAAATGAATACACGCTAACTAATGTCCTAAATCGAGTGAAAGATTCAAGCGTCAAGCAAAGAGAACTAAGGGCAAGCACTAATCAATTCCCCTTCAAACGAGCATACCACGTCAAATCTCTAGATCCTTTCCACCCTTGAGAATAGCGTCTCGAGACACCGTGAAGGCGCCGGAGAAAACAAGATAGGCTACCCGACATCTTAGCATGACAATCCCATTCCATAAAATTGACCAAATCCTCCCTCCACCGACAATGACTCAACTCAAAAGGATCAAGAGGACTTTTTAGGGTGTAACGTAGGCTAGGGGTAAGGTGTGGAACAAATTTGATAATTTGGTGCTCATACCTAAAGTGAAGCGCAATGATAGAACTCAAATCAAGAAAATCGAACCAAAAACAAACTCATACCACTTATTTGGGGTACCCCCAAGCTATTCAACAACTATTCTAAAGTACAACTCTTTTTGCACTTTTCTTGATTTGATTTTCTCTTTTTTTTGTGTGTTTCAATTGAAACATTTCTCATTGCCTTGTTTTTCTCTATTTTTGGCTTTGTTCAAAACTTTATTTCTCATTTTTCATATGCATCATTTATTCGCTAAATACAACATAATTTCCCAAACTTGCCATCCAAATACCAACAACAATCATTCCTCAACTTTGCATAATCATTCATAACCATCAAGCATCATAACACAAAGCTTCACTATCACTTCTAAGGGTGAAAATAAAACAAAGGCTATTAGGCTTGTAATGTGCTCATAAGAAATGAAGGGGAAAGGCTCAAATGGCTAGCAAGGGGGCAAATGCAAACAAAAATATATGAGAAAAATAGAAAATAAAGTCCTAAACTAAAAAGAAAAATAGTCACCGAAAGTAATGCCTCAATCTTCCCCTAAAGTAGTGCGGTCGCGGTCTTGGGAAGGAAATAGTCAAATTCGGGAGATAAGAAAGTCAATGCCAAGGATCCATGCCACTCAATATATGTATATGTGTTTGGGCTATTTTGAACATGAACCTCACATGGGAGAAAATACCACTCTCTCCGGTTTCAAGTCACTAGAGAGATCGACACCATCTTACCACAAACCAAGGGTTCAAGACTCATGCTACCCAAAGTTCTAACCAACTTTCTTAACACCAAATCCTAGATTCGACCTAAGACATTAAAAACCGTGTAAACATCTACCAATTAGAAATAAAAGCATTATAGTCTACAAGTTCCAATTTTATTTGCCCAAATCAAGAATATTGCCTAAGAAAACCTAGAAAAACTTGCCTTGACAAAAGGAAAGAAAAAAGAAAGAAAAAGAAAGAAAAAGGAAGAAAATAAGAAAACACACCAAAAAGGAAAACAAAAAGAAACAAACAAAACAAACAAAACAAACGAAAAGAAAAGAAACTAAAATCAAACTAAATCAAACTAGAAACAAAGAAACTAATATATACAAGTGCACAAAATGGTATGGTTTCCAAGACATGAGCATCACAAATAGGCAACTACACAACAAAACTCCCCCCAAGCTAATTAGGCCATGTCCTCAAGGCCGAAAACTAAACAAGGAGGGGCACAACTACCCATCCAACCAATGCCCCATATGCAAGATGCCCGTCCCAAAGAATGCATGTGAGATAGAAGGATATTACCGGATAGGTCGTGGGAGCAAGTCCCGCAAAGAACCGGTAAAAACCGATCCAAACTCACCGAGAAATCGACGAACAAGGCACATGGTAGAAAGGGCGAACCCACCGCAATGAAACATACCAAAAACATGTACAAATGAAACAATAGTTATGAAACGAAAGCAAATGAAATCTAAGAGTTAGACAACCGGGTTGCCTTCTGGGTAGCGCTCTTTTGACGTTATTAGCTTGACGAATCCCCCCAAAACTCATGGCGGGTCAAATGCAACTAACTTGGGGTCATCATTAGTCAAAAAGTTTCTTTTTGCCCCCATGGGCACAAACAATTTACCGACATCACCATTCATAAGGTGCCAACCAAACAATCCGCCACCAAGCTTCTCCTTGGCTTTCTTGGGCTTCTTGGCTTTCTTGGATCTCTTGGCCTTGTTTGTCGATTCATGAATTACTTTGGAGGTTGTAGCCCCAACATCACCATCAACATGCATCCCAAATATCTCGGGGATGGTTATGACATCATCAAACTTATCATCAAACACCCTTGGGATCACATGGACTTTCTTGTCATCGGGAGAGGACCTAGAAGGCTCATTATCAAACTTAGAAACACGAAAGTTGTTAGAAGGGTTAGCATGTGAGAAATAGCTCTCAATACAAGCAATAGTTCCAACCTTCATACAAGTTTTCATCTTTGCAAAACACCCTTCACCAAGGGGAAGCTTGAAGCTAGCTTTTGAATCTCCCGCTTTCAATGTGATTAGTCCTACTTTCACATCGATAGGAGCACCCGCGGTGGCCAAATATGACCTCCCAAAGATAATGGGGGTATGGGCATCCTCATCGATGTCCAAGACGACGAAATCAACGGGGATCACTAATCCGCCCACTCTCAAGGGTACATCCTCAATCTTGCCAATATGGTACTTGACCGAACGATCTGCAAGTTGCAAGGTGATGTTGGTTGGGACAAGATCACCAACTTCAAGCTTGGCGAACACCGAATAAGGCATTAGACTAACACTAGCACCCAAATCACACAAGGCATTGCTTATTTCAAGCTTTTTGATAGCACAAGGGATAGAAAAACTACCCGGGTCTTTTAGTTTGGGTGGCATTTGGTTAAGAATAATAGCACTACAATTTTCGGTGAGGTTCACCGTCTCCTTTACGTCACAATCCCGCTTCCCACTCAAGATTTCCTTAAGAAATCGTGAGTAGGTAGGAATTTGTTTTAACGCATCCGTAAAGGGGAGAGTGATATGCAATTTTCTAAGAACCTCAAGAAATTTTGAGAATTGCACATATAACTTGTGCCTTATGAATATTTGGGGATAGGGAAGTTTAGGAGTGGGGAGAGGTAGAAGAGTTGCCTCTTTTGGTATAGGAGTATCACCCACGTCATCGATGGGAGGCTTCTCTTCTACCACATCATTGTCGCTAGACTCAACGACTCCCTCTTGATCATTCCCATTGGACTTAGAAACCTCATTAGCTCTAGGAACATCATCTAAAGTCTTCCCACTCCTTGTCATGATTGCATACATTTGCTTAATTAGGAGGTTGACTTTGGGGTGGGAGACTAGTATGCACTTGTTGTTCCTTTATGGTATTAGCGAGTTGAGCTAATTGGGTCTCAATCATTCTCAAATGAGTATTGGATTGCTTAAGTCCATCCTCAAACCCAACATTCTTTTTGACTTGCGCCCCCACGAACGACTCCATGAGAGCCTCAAGGTTAGACTTGAGAGGCGGGAGCGGTGGAGGTGCAATTCCATAACCACTAAGGTTTGATTGAAATCGATTGCCAAAGGTCCTTGGTCCATTGAATCCGGGAGGTGGTAATTGAGATGCACCATAAGGACCTCCCGAGTTCAAAGGATAACCCCCACTAGAGGCACCCTTAAATTTCCCATAAGAGTAGTTATAACCCCCTACACCTTGATGGTTGGGATTATAACTACCTTGGTTATATTGGCCTTGATTGCCAAAACCTTGAGGTTTGATAGCCTTGTGCTCTATAGCCCCCTCGGTTTTGGCTATCATACCCACTTCCTTGGCCATAGCCTTGGTGGGAACCATACATGGGGTCCCTCTAGGTTGCCTAGCAAAATTTTGATTGTTGGGGTTATCATTCCTAGACCTCTCATTCAAGCATTGAGCATACTCCATATCAAAATCACCTTCATATGAAGGGCCATAATCCACAAAAGACACATTATGAACCAAGGGCCATGCATTGGGGAAGTGACCATAATCTTGGCAATTATCACAAAAAGAAGTGCCCGGAGGCATAGTGTCATAGGAACTAACCTTGCTCTTCCCCTTAGTGAGAAGAGTGGCCGAAGGAGGTGGAATTATAGATGGTGATGGCGGTTGGCTTGGTGTGCTTTCAAGTTTCTCCAACCTCGAGCTAAGCTTCTCAATGATCCTAGCTTACTCCATAGCATAAATCGATCCTTTACCATCATCATTCCTTCCCTTGCCATCATAGTCCCTTGCACCAACGTGCC
The DNA here is from genome assembly GCF_020520425.1 of Spinacia oleracea. NCBI lineage: Eukaryota > Viridiplantae > Streptophyta > Magnoliopsida > Caryophyllales > Amaranthaceae > Spinacia > Spinacia oleracea. The sequence continues at coordinate 105,821,306 of NC_079490.1, read as the reverse complement.
AAGCTTGATAATTTTAGACTACGTCCTCAATTATATCTTCAATTTGATCTTCGGCCTTGTTCATGATGGGACCTCCCGCGCCCGCATCTAGACTTGTCTTTGAACTTGTGCTCAACCCCAAGTAGAAGGTTTGAAGTAATAACCACTTAGGGATCCCATGATGAGGGCATTCCCTTTGGTACTCCTTAAAACGATCCCAAGCTTCGAAAAGTGACTCGTCTCGCCTTTGCTCAAAGGATTGGATTTTGTGGCGATATTCCGCCGTCTTTCCATGCGAGTAAAACTTGCCCAAGAAAGCACTAGTCACCTTGTTCCAAGTGCAAAGTGAGTTGGTCTTGACCTCCTTGTCAAGCCAATCACTAGCTCACCCAAGTAGAGAGAAACGAAACAAGGTCAACCTCACGTAGTCCGATGTCACACCATTGTATTTGATTGTGTCACAATAGTGCTCGAATTGTTTGAGGTGTTCGTGAGGTGACTCGTTGCTTTTCCCACAAAAGGGGTGGCTTTGAACCAAGTTGATCAAGGCGGGCTTTATCTCAAAGTTGTTGGCACTCGTTGTGGGTTCTTGGATACCGCATGTTGCTTCGAATTCCCCCGGTATTCCTAAATTCTTAACCGGGAGCGCCATAGTCTCAATAGCTTGCTCACTCTCTTCTTGTTCCTCAGCAACACTAAACGATCCGAATCGGTTGTGACTCGATGAGCTAGTTCGAACACGCCTAAGTCTCCTTAGTGTCCTCTCCAATTCAAGGTCAAGAGGATGGAGGGTCCTTTGACGAGTACGACCCCTATCAAGCATACAAACTCAAGAAAACCGTGAGTAATGCCAAGGAAAAGAAAGCTAAGCAAGAATTCTAAAATGCAATGTTTTTTTGTATTTTCTAATGATAAACTAGTCTCAACTAAACTCAATAACAACGACCGTTCCCCGGCAACGGCGCCATTTTGATAAGGTGTTTTTCCGTCGTTGAAAGATCAACGCCTCACCAAACAAAGTTTATAAAACCGCTAGGCTAACCGGCTATATGAACTATATACTACAAAAACACCTTTTGGAGTCGCCTCTTAACCACCTATAGAGTCGCTTCATGGGCGACTCCACAGGGGGTGATTCTATAGGTACCCCTTTATGTGTCGCCTATGACCCGGCACTATAGGGCGGTTTATGTGTTGCCTCTTATGTTCGAGGCGACTCCGTAGAGGAAATCTATTAACTTATATGTACTTTTTTGAGTCTCCCACTTCGTTTGAGGCGACGCATATTGTACTCTATGGTGTCGCCTTCTTTTTAAGGTGACACATATGGTGCTCTATCGTTTCGCTTGCTTCGTTCGAGGCGATGTAAATGGTACTCTATGGTGTCGCCAACTTTGTTTTAGGCGACGCATATGGTACTCCATGGTGTCGCCTGCTTAGTTTGAGGGGATGCATATAGTACTCTATGGTGTCTCCTACATCGTTAGAGGCGACTCATATGGTACTCTTTAGAGTCGCCTACTTCGTTTTAGGCGATGTATATGATACTCTATCGTGTCGCCTTATTTGTTCGAGGCGATGCATAATTTAGTTTCCGCTATTGAGTCGCATCTTAATTAGAATTACTATTTTTTTTTCTCAGATATATAATATAATTGCAACCTATGTAGGACTCGAACCTACATATATGTGCGTGACACATTGCTCTACCATTTGAGCTAATAGGCTTTCAAGAAGAATTAAGGGTAGTACTACATGAAATACTCGGCTGAAAAGAGGGGAAAGTCACTTTAGATGCCGAAGTTTTGTATAATAAGTAATACATCCTTCACGGCAAAAGAGATAAACTTTTAGAATTATACCTGAATATTATGATCCTTCACAGCAGAAGGAAGAAATTCAGACCCAAGGTCAATGGATGTTGGGTATGCCTGTGTTAGAAGTTAAACATTTGTCTTAAACACATAAACTCCCATGGATGTTGTGTAAGGATTACTTGATGCATCTTTTTGAGATAACTAAAGGATTTGGGTGTCCACTTCCTACTTCATCCTTTCAGTTGTATAAACAAAGAAAACATAAGCACATAATAGAAAGATTTGTCACCATAGATTCCAAGTCAGCCCCCTTGGGTTTTTCACAAAACTGGACAACTTGGCCTATGCTGTCTATCTTCATCAATCTATAATCATATGCACGGCTGGTAAAAGGCGTAAATGAAGCCAAATACAAGCAGGAAACTTAAGTAAATGTATGGATAAAAAAAATTAAACAAAAATGCTAGAATTGTCACCGTGGAAGCATAACTCTCACCCAAAGGAACACAAGAAACAAGAAACTGTGATATCGGAGTTTCTGTAAATGTGATTCTGCAAGTGATTTAAGAGAAGATAGTTAAGAACTTAAGATCATTTTGCGGTGACCAAAATTACATTAATTCAAATAAAGAAGAATCTTATCCAATACCTGCACAAGATCCATATAGTCCATTCTGTAGAGCTGATCATCAGAAAATATCAGAACATTCTCGATATCCTTATTCCTCGCATCCTGCATATATTACAAACATTTAGCACACACCCTTCTCTCACAGTTCAATACTTTTGATTTTATAGGTTCCCAATCAGAAGTAAAAGAACTAGAAAATCAACTAACCCTACCTCAAAGAGCCATATGAATTGTCTGACAACATCACAACATAAGAGTTTATATTTCTGTTTGTGTACAAAAAGTGCGAGTCGTCGGGGTAGTGTACAAGGCTGAGATAACGCGCCTGAACATGGTAGTGGCAGTCAAGAAGCTGTGGAAAGAAAAGACTGACATTGAGGCAGGGAACGTCATTTATTCCACAAGTACTACTGTGAAATCATGACAATTGAATATGGACATGTGAATTATTCATGAAAAAAACAAAACATAACAGAGAGCTGAAAGAGAACAATCTGAAATGGGTGGGAAAACAGGTTCCAAATTATTTTACATGATGAACGTCTGTACTAATTGCAAATATTTTAGTATATCAACCATGAGACTGATTTAGAGACGCAGCAATGTGTTGATCCTCATCAAAACACTACCTATGCGATTTTGGAGACAAAATTACAAATCCTAATACATACCTATTTCCATCATTATTTCCAGTTTACATAGAGCTATCAGCCTGAACATTGGTAAAAACCTGCAGTCATAGAGACTTTTAGTTGTTGGGGTCAAAACATCAGCACACGGGTATAATTAATGATAAAACTACAAATGACAACCAAATTTGCAGAAGGTCTTTCTCAAACTGGCTTGTATTCACTCATCTTAAGGCATATCCTTTGTTCCAAGACCAACTAATGGTATTTAGAATTACAGGTAGGCGCAAAAGAATGATAAGTTCTAAAGGGGCCAACCCTAGTTCAAGGGATATCCCAGACCAAATAATGGTATTTAGAATTACAGGTAGGCGCAAAGGATATGGCCTAGCTCAAGGCATATCCTTTGTACAATGTACGATTCAAACATCATTTTATTTCTCCAATCTTCATACAATTTATACAGGAGAGGCTGAAAAAACCCAACACTACCACAGTCAAGGGTAGTCGTTCAGGATATCTCTCACTACTAGACTACCAAACATAGAGGTAAGCAAAGCTTTTCTCTTTCAAGGGTTTTAGACTGTTGAAGTACATATCAGCCATCTGAATGCTGAAGTTCATCTCATTCTCGGCCAATGAAAAGCTGAATCTCATAAATGAACCTTCACTGATACAGCTAAAAACATAATCATTGCAAATGGAAGGGAATTCAACTGTATATCTAATAGGTTAAACTCCTACGATCGAAAAGTAATAAATCCTTATTACAATACGACTTCTGGCTCTTGATTACCCCAGGAGTTTGGCTTGGATATGATTGTAGCATCAGTTACTGTAACTAACAAAGTGATCATTAAGATATATTCCCATACTACAGATGATCAATTGATCATAAGCAGACATTCTGATCCAACTAGCACGCAAATGCCTTCATCAAAGATTTAGTTGCCTTCCTTGATGATGGACATTAAACAGCCTGGTGAAAAACCAGAGTACAAGATATACTAATGTCTATGTACTCCCCTTCATTCCAAAAGATATGTCTCATTCTACATTATTAGACATAACTACTTGAACCAGAAAAAAGAAGGGAATGAAAAGGAAACCTGTGAGTCGGGGTGTAAGATCGAGTTCAAAAGGCGACTATACTAGCAGTACTTGCAAGAATTCAACAAGTGAAATTAATTGATCATGAAGCATCAGAAGAGCGAAAGAATAGAATTTCTAAAGTGACAGAGATTGAGGATCTTCAAGCACATGATGAACCTCTACTAGCAGTACTTGGTATCGACAACCATAGAGACTATTTCTGCCAACAACAAGCTCATGCATTCAGAACTAGTCACAGCTACACACAGGAAGCTTATACTTGTATGAAGGAATCAATTTAATTCTCACATTAAATCTGTAGGAATATATGATTCTATGATCATATCTGAACTTGCCATTAAGGTAATGCAGAAATACATCAGGATTCACTACTTGTGATACTACTAATTGTAGTTATACTTAACTGTGCAAAATATCAAGAATTTCTTTTAGTTAATTTTACTACACATATGGTAAACATTACATATTAACAACTCACATTAAAAACCATCAAACTTTGATAAACTCCCTTTAGTATAAATTATTTTTAACACAACAAATGATAATTTCATTTTAGAATAAGATCAATAAGATCTACAATTTTAGAATAAGATCAATATGATCTACAAAAAAAAGCTTGCATAATTCCCATCCATTAGTTCTAACACTGTAGTAAAACCAAATAATTTGGAACCTGACATAAAAAACCCCTAAAATTCCAGAAAAAAGTGGGTAAAAAGAAACCGAGTAATACCTCCCTGTAATCGGTGACTTTGAAAACCAATTTTCCATCACACTGTCGATAGCATCGAATAACGAGTCTGCAGTGAGCGAGAAATCAAAATCAACAACCCAATCTCGGAAGTTCCAACAACACAAAACCTAAAAATAGATAATAGATTGAATGATGATGGATGGGACTTACAGATCCAAGATCAGCACGAAATGATTTCACGGATCCCTCCACGAATTCATCTCGATCAACAACTAAGATTAAATTTTAATTATACTCCTGCAAAAGAAAAAAAAAAGAATTATAGCGCAGAAACCCTAAGATTAGTAAAAATGAAATGGGGAGAAATTTGAGAATAGAACAATTTAGCAATTTCATCTTCAATTTGTTGATGGAGGTCGAGTTTCAATTCTGGAGTATTTCGCGGGTGGAGGTTTTCGCTGATGGAGGTTTTTCGCGGATGGGGGTTTAGGTTGATGGAGGGTTTTTAATTTCTGGAGTATTTCGCAACTTTCTTTTTGAGGGAGAATTTTCTGTTTACATCACAACTCACAAGGAGTAGGACGTGCCTTTTTTTTTTAAGTATTTTTAATATTATTTTTTTAAGTAGGCTCTTAATAGTCTCTTTGAGGCGGGAATATAATAAAAAATTACATTTATATCTAACGAGTCGCCTATAAATAAAAGGTGACACATAAGGTCAACTCTATAGTGTCACCTACAATATAAGAGGTGACACGTAAACTATATGCGTCCCCTGCAATGTACAAGGCGACACGTAAAGTATACGCGTCCCACTTTATAGTGGAGGGGACTCGTAAACGTTTACTTTTAGAGTCGCCTACTCAATAAAAGGCGACTCTGAAAGCGTATGTATCGCCTAATAAGTTGCAGGCGACACGTAAGCCTTTTATTTGGTTTTTTATTTTGATTTTTGAAGCCTTATGAGTCACTTGCTCTATAACAGGGGACTCTAAAAGCTTATGTGTCGCCTATTTGTTTGAGGCGACTCGAAAAGTCCGACTCCATAAGGTGTTTTTGTAGTATATAGCGGCAAGTATAGGGATCGTCCCATAGAAACGGTGGTTATCGAGTTTAGATGTCAAGCTAGTTCGAACAAGAATTTTGTTTGAATTGTCACTAAGAAGCTAAAACTAACAATTATGCGAAGTTGAATCAAGAAAGGGAAACGTTAGGGAGTTGGGGATAGGTTAGGGAAATCTGGGGAAATGAACTAAACTATCTAGCAATGACGATCATGCAACGACTTGGCAAATAGGCAAATATCATCAAATGACGAACCCGCCACCTCTCGGATGGGGCACGCTAAGCGTCTAGTCTAAGGAAGAGCTTTCGCCTAATCCTAGACTAAACTAACTTGCATATAATAGGAACAACTACTTGCTTACACAAGATAGGCTCACAATCTCTTCCCAAACCTAACCCTATGCTTCCAATTGAATCTAATCGAATAGCATTTGCAACTACCACTCAATTAAGCATGGATATCCTATCACCAAATCATTCACATTAATCAATCAACAATCAATCATCAATTTCCCCTAATTAAGCCCCTAGATTCTCCCCTTTCCCTAACCTAATTCTACTCACTAATAATTCTAAAAATCAAGAAATCCATTAATTCTAGACTATCAAGCATGAAATTGAAAGATTAGGAAGAGAGAATCAAAGAGTAGAACAATCAATTGAACAATCAACTAGAGAATTAAGAATCAAAGTAACTAAAGTAAAAGCAAGAAGAATTCAAGAATTAAAGGAATTAAAGAGCAATCAACAATCACAACAAAAGCAAGAACTAAGAAATTGAATTGAATTACAAGAAGTTAGAAGAAGAGTTTAAGAAATTACAACTTGATGCTTCAATGGAGGAGAGTTTCTCTCTCTAGAAATTGCTGAAAATCTATTTTTGGGATTCTAAAATGTTAAACTAAAATTCTACACAAATAAAATAAAATAAAAATCTACTTATAAGTTTCCCCAAATAGAAGCTGAAATTCGAAAACATGCAGCCCGTGCAGCCATTCGGCCGCACATACCCTATGTGCGACCGAACATAAGAAACCCATTCGAGCAAACATTAAGCCCTGTGCGAGAAAACACAGCGAAGAACAATTTCTTCGTCATGTGCGACCGAACGAGAAATCATGTTCGGTCGAATGGTGTTTCTTTGGCTCATGTCTCCTTTGCAGTTTGATTCGGTCGAACAGAAAGACTTGTGTGGGCGCACAACTTTTGTGCGGTCGAACACAATAACCTGTGCGGTCGTTTACCAATTTTGGGGCATTCTGTCTCCAAAAATCCATTTTGTGCGACCGAACAAGAAGGAACGTTCGGTCGCACAAAACTGCAGATTCCTTGATGCCATCAGCCCTCCTCTGTTCGGGCGCACAAGTCACCACTCGATCGCACAAGCCCTGTTTTGGCTCAATTCTACTTGTTTTCCATGATTTTTCATCATAATCACCTATAAAGCACAAGATGGAGAGAAACTTATAAAAAGCTATAAAAACTATAAAAAAGCATAACAAACTAACATGAAATCCTATCCTACGAGCGACATAAATGTCGCTCATCAGATAGTCAACTACATATTCAATGTTGTTCCACCAGAGGACTTGCCGAAGCTTCATCTCTCAATCAAGAAAGTTTGATAAGTTCAATTTTACATCCAGAATTTCGGTTACTTTGAGTGTTGTTTTGATTGCGGCCATTTAATTACTGCAAAAAGCAAAACATGGTCCAAAATGAATGAAACGATTCCAAGACCCCAAAAGTCTTAAATCCTTAAGCAGCTTTGGCATGTCTTAAGTAGTTTAAGATTCTAGGTAAGAAAAACCTATTCCTAGTAATCTCCAAATTACTCTTGGTTAATAAACTAATACCATAATTTATCCCATTGCCACAACATAATGCCATTGTTGTTTGAGTTGAAACCACAATCAACGTGCTCCTTTGGGACGCCTTACCACCTAAATCAACTAAAATGGCACCTCGCTTTGGCGTAAACCTACTATATACCTTAGATCCTTAGATTTTTGTAAGTGCTTGATTTGGAAGGTAATTTTTAAACTCAATATTACTTTGGACCTAGTTATTTCTATGTTGGTTCGATTATTTAGTGAACTTAATCTAATCGAGTCATATGAAACAACCTATTCATGCAAAGCATACATACACACATTCAAGCATAATATATATATATCAAAATGCATAAATAAATGGTGAACTAGTATGACCCAAAACATCTTGTCTTGAAGCATCCAATCTTCATCACCATCTTGTTAGCTTGGCATCATCTTGAATCTTCGTTCAAATGCTAACTTAAAGTTCTAAACTTAGAGATACTTGAAAGTAATAAAATTATATCAAAATTTCCATGGTACGCAGACCATATTTAAAACTTTACATTCAAAGATATAACGGTACGCATACCGTATTTAACTATCCTAAATGGCCATACTAGTCAATTGGAGTACCTACATTACATAAAATATACATTCTATGCATTCACCCATTCATATGCTAAAACGAATGGCCCATATAATTATGCAAGTATTTACGTGAATTAATTTGATACCACTGTAGGGGAATAGAGTTAAACATAATAACATGTGCGGAAACAATCCCCAAAGCCAGGAAGCATGTATAAAGAACATATTAAGCATACTTACGTTTGAAGGGGTGTTTTCCTCAGTAATCTGTCAACGAACACGAACTTAGAACTCCACTTGTCGTTCTTCTACTTGGTTCACCGACACGATCAGATCTGTCTTGATAATCGTAGCTTAGACAATAGATCAAGAGTGTTTTCTTTTTGGGAAGAACTCAGTTTGGAGGCACAAAGAGAATTAGGGTTCTCTCAGTCTCTAGGGTTTTGGGTGTAATTGAATTGTGTTAGGAAAACTTGGGTGTGTAGGTTATTAGAAAATCTACTAACCGGTCAAGCCAATAAGGCCACGACCGGCCAGCAAGCCCACGCGACACACACACGAGCACGCAGCCAGCTGGGCCGTGGGCCGCGCGCTGCTGCAGCTGTGTTGTTGCCTTGGCCCGCGCGCGCACACGCAGCTGCTCGGCCATGGGCCAGCGCTGCTGTGCTTGCATTTGCTTGCGTGCCGAGCGCCCATGGGCCTTGAGTGCCTCGCGCATTCGGCTCGTGGGCAACTCTTCGTATTCGAGACTTAATATCGTTCTGGATATTACTTATCGTTTCGTATACGACGAATCACCGTCAAACGATACGATTTATTCGTTTCGCCTAGCTTACGAATATTCGCGATACGATATACGATTCCGATGCAAGGTCGTATCGTATAAAACGTTTTCCAAAACTAATTCCCGAAAAGGTATTAAATGAATTTCCGATTCATTTAATCCGGTGATCTGTTACGTGTCATTGGTGTGACCATGTAGGTTCAGTCAAGAGTAAGCTGTGAGCTTAATATTCATTAGAACTCACTTATCGGAAGCATTGCTCCAGCTAGCTGTTCCGATCACTTGATCTAACTGAATTAATTATTCCTAATTAATCTGAACCTTGGTATTAGATTAATGCACCTTAGGTGAAAGACATTTTTCCTTCAGTTATATCACCAACCGGCCAAGGCACAGGGCTATGACCGCCCAACATGCACGCATGCCCACCCGAGCAAGTAAGGGCACAACCTCTGGCCCGTGGGCCTTGCCCAAGCCAGCGCGATGCTGCTGCTGTGTTGGTGCACAACCATCGCACACACACAGCCACAAGGCCATGGGTCTTCACGGTGTTGTGCCACCGCTACTTCTATGTTGTTGTGCCAATGGGCTTGACGCTTGCGCGCTTGAGCTCGTGGCCCAGCAACTTGCTCATTTCCTTTTCGTATTACGTCTAATGCCTTACGACTTTTATTTATCGTGTAGTAATTGACGATCCATTGTCGCACGATACGATTAATCGTCCGGCTCCGATCGACGATATACGCATTACGATATACGATTACGATCCAAAGCTTTATCGTATATTTGTGTTTTCCGAACTAATTTTACGAATAGCCATTAAATGAATGTCCAATTCATTTAATCCGTCGATTTGTTTTATGTCATTGGTGTGACCTTGTAGGTTTAGTCAAGAGTAAGTCGTGAGCCTAATAAGGATTAGAACTCACTGATCGGAAACATTGCTCCAGCTAGCTGTTCCGATCACTTGATCTAACTGAATTAATTATTCCTAATTAATCTGAACCTTGGTATTAGATTAATGCACCTTAGGTGAAAGACATTTCCTTCACTAGGTGTAAAAGCTGAATAAAAGGTAAAGGTGCGAAATTGTAAAGGTGCAATATTGAAATTATTTAATTAAATTAGCAGGTTAATGCATAAATAATTGAAATTGCAATAAAGGAATTAAAAGGTGTGATCTTGAAAGTTCAATTAACGAAATCTTTGTTCAAGCATGACATGTTTCCCCTTGACCCCAATTTTTTATGAATCTAACTTTAAAATGAGGTTTCTCATTAAAAAGTATCATCGATTTTGAACTTGATTATTGAACTAGAATTTGAATATAGAACTTGAATAGTGAAATTAGGAGACTAGATATTCAAAGACTAGAACTTTTCTGCTCAAAATATCTCATCTTTGATATGCTCCAAAACTAGAACTTGTTGTAATTTAAAGAGAGTTTGATCTCATACTTTGAATATTGAAATTAAATATTGAACATGAAACTTGGAGTTCATGATTTCTAGTTTGAAGTAGGTATTGCACTTCTTCAAACATCCTTGAAGATTTGTAAAGTTAGGAATTTTGTAAAACTTGTAAAGAGCATTTTCAAGTGTGAAAAGCTCACTTATTAATCATGGTTTTTGAAAATAAGCCTTAAAGAAGCTTTGAATTTGAAAATGGAGTATGGAAGATCATTTGAAGGGATATTCAAGTATGAAATCCCCTCAAATATTACTCCTTTTTGTATTTTCCTAGTTTATGTGAGTATGAACTCACATAAACATCATGGGATTATTGAAAAACATGAAGATTATAAACATAGAAAATAGAAAATGTAGAGGTTAGGGCCTTAGAATCACCTAGATTTTCTAAGTTGGTGACTACAAGTTTGTCCCCCAATTACTTTAATTGTAGAACTTTGTGATTTTAGGAAATTTGTGTATTTTGAAGGTTTGTATGTGGGAGAATTTCTATAGCATTACAACACATAGAATATGAATTTTCCTCTCTTTCCCTTCGTCGGAAAATAGGGAGTATTTATAGGAAAAATTGATGGAAGATGCCAGTTAGGTCGTGCCAGGCGCAGGACTGCACTAGGAGCCAAACCATGTCGGCGCCAGGCAAAGGGCCTACTGCCAGAAGGACGGTTGCGATTGTCCTTTAGGCGCATTGTCACCCAACGCAACCATCCTTTTTTTGAGGTTTTCTAAGATGCCTTGTACCTTTTTCTTGGAGGTTAACAATTTGAATTTACGTCTTTGAAAGCGACGCTTTTGAGACATTTTCGAAATTGCTGATTTGTACGGGTTTTATTCGGTTTTAAGAGTCGACGCCCGGGATTCTCGGTTTTGTGGGTCTGCGCCCAAATTTGGATTTCTTAATGGAATTTTTATTGGAAACTTGCCTAAGAGACTTATAGTGGCATCCGTTTCGCAAGATTTTGTTTGAAATTGAATTTTGTGCCAAGTTCCGGGATGGGAACGAACTTGGGAATTGGATTTTGGATGTTTGGACTTAGAATAAGTTCATTGAATTTTAGAAATTGGGACTTTCAGCTCGGATTTGCACCAACTTGAAGCCATATTGATTAGGATCGTCATCGGCCCTAAGGGGAGACACGAATTAGGTGTCTACATCCCCCCACTTTGACTGAGCTTTGGGCTAGGAAAGCGTAAGTCAATTTTTTCGAAGGGGATGGATAATCGTCAAGATGCTCTGCAATCAAGACCATCCTTTGTATATTGGTACATGCATTAAACAAGCGTTAGAAAAAAAAACGGTCGTGTCGGCCTCCGGACTGGCTTAATGACTCCGATCTTGTATGGCTTGGAACTTTTCGAACCTTGCTTGGAATGGAGATTGGCTTTGAAAATTTCGCATGCTTTCGAATTTTGAATTTTTAATACTTGTAGGGTTTTTTTTGTATCTTGTAACGATAGTTTTCGTATTTCGTATAGTTTGTACATTAAATTTGTATGTAATTTATGAGAGATTGATGAGTCTTGTTTAAGACTCACCAAGGTCTCTAACTTGTTCAACTTGTCAAGTGTGTGATCAACTAGATTTGACTTGATCTTATTAATCCCACCCCTAAAGGGGAGCCAAATTCTAGGTTCACACAAGTGATGTAATTGAATTTTGAACATAGAAAATCAAAGCTCAAAATTAGGAAAGTGCGTAAAATACCCCTACGGCTTTCAGAATTTTGAACATTGATGGAGTCACCACCAAACAAGTTTTAGGGTCCGGTTTGGAAAGACCTAGTATGACTCGGGATAAGGCATTGAATCATGAAACCGAATGTGTGAGATTCGGGTACGGGAACTAACCGCAAAGCGGCTATTGTTCGCACTGTTGTGAAGGAAATAATGCCCTTGGTCAAAGTATGCATTCAATGCTAAGTCTAATAAATGCGGTTCAGTATTAATTAAAACAAGTTAATAATTCAGTGAGATCAAGTGAGCTGAATGCCTGGTAGAGGCCGCTTCAGTTCAAGTGGAATTAATAATATTAATCCACATCTTACTCTTGACTGAACCCATAAGGTCACACAAATAGTACGTGAACAGATCAAGTATTTAAGTGAATATATTATTCATTAAATACTCCATTTATGAACATTCGGAAACGATGGATCTCGGTCCCAGTGGGAGCTGAAATCGTCAAAAGGCAAAATATAGAATGCTCTGGAAATGATGATATTGCCGGAAACGGAAATATGGATTATGACGAAAATATAAATATTATACAAGTCGTAGATGTTGCCGGAAACGGAAACATGGCTCGTATCGGAAAATATATCGGAAATAGAAATATTGCCGGAATCAGAAATATTGTCGGAAACAGAAATATTACCGGAATCGGAAATATTGTCGGAATCGGAAATATTAACGGAAACGTAAATATCTGTTCGAATCGGGAATGAATTCCACAATCGGAAAACAAATCTGAAGCGCGACGAGCGAACGCTCGACGAACGAGCTTGCGAGACACAAGGCCTAGCGCAAGCGCCAGGCCCAGCACCAAGCAAGCCCGCGCGGAGCAGCAAGGCATGGGCCGAGCAGAGGCATCAGTGCCCAACGAGGGGGCCGCGTGCTGCTCGCTGCCATGCCCAGCGCGCATGGGCCGAGCAAGGCAGCATCGCCCATTCTTGGGTTGCGGGCTGTGTGCTGCACGACCAAGCAACGTGGGCTCAAGGCCACACGTGCAAAGCCTTGGCCGGCTAGGTTTCTTGCGAGTCAAGTAATCGTGTTTTCCTAATTCTACTAAAATTAGATGTTTTAGGTAAATCTGAAATACTTATTATTTTATTATCCCTAGAATTCTAATATTATTAATTAACTAGAATCCTAATGGATTTAGTTAATCAATTCCTAGTAGAATTGAAACTCCTTTATTTTGAAGGAAATAATGCCCTTGGTCCAAGTATGCATTCTATGTTAAGTCTAATAAATGCGGTTCAGTATTAATTAACAAGTTAATAATTCAGTGAGATCAAGTGAGCTGAATGCCTAGCTAGAGGCCGCTTCAGTTCAAGTGGAGTTAATGATATTAATCCACAGCTTACTCTTGACTGAACCCGTAGGGTCACACAAATAGTACGTAAACGGATCAAGTATTTAATGGCATTAAATACTCCATCTATGAATATTCGGAACCGACGGATCTTGGTTTCAGTGGGAGCTAAGATCGTCACAGGCAAGAAATGAATACTCCGGAAACGATGATATTGCCGGAAACGGAAATATGGATCGTATCGGAAATATGAATATTATCCAAGTCGTAGATGTTGCCGGAAACGGAAACATGGTACGTATCGGAAAATATTGTTGGAAATGGAAATATTACCAGAATCGGAAATATTGCCGGAAACGGAAATATTGTCAGAATCGGAAATATTGCCGGAATCGGAAAATAATTCCGAAAGCGGAAATATTAAATATTTGTTCGAAACGGAAATTAATTCCGGAATCGGAAATATTAAATATTGTTCGTATCGGAAATAGATTCCGGAAATGGAAATTTAATCGGAAGCGTATCGTACGAATTAGCATCGGACGAGGCCTGCCGGACGAAGGCCCAGCACGAAGCCAGGCCGTCGCCCAGCAAGCACGCACGCCACAAGCTCAGCGCGCGCCAAGGCCACGGATGCGTGGGCCTTGCTGCGTGGGCTGCTGCTCGCATGCGTGGGCAGCCCTTGTGGCTGCCGTGTGTGTGTGAGTTTGAGCTCATGCGAGATTCCTGAATCTGCAAGAGTCAGTGTATGATTAAATGTCTATTCCTATTGGATAAATTGATTAAGTAGAATTCATGTAGAATTCTAATTCCAATTAATTCGCATCCTACTAGGATTACGATTCCTTTTCCATAACTCTATAAATAAAGGCCTAGGGGTCATAATTTATACACAAGTTTTAAAGTATTCAAAAGTGAGTTTTTGAGAGAAAATTCAAACACCCATCTTGCCCCAAAAGTGCCGAATTTTCTGAGTACCTTAAGGGCGATTCTAGTTGGTCAATCTTAAGGCGGATCCGGACGTGCTGTGGACTATCTACGGAGGGACGACACTTGGAGTCCTAAAAGACTTGTTCTTGTTCGGTTCGGGCGCAGCTAGGGAAGGCACGCAACAAAGAGTATGCATCTAAACTATGCTAAATGATTATGTGTAAATAATATGTTTCCTGGGTTAATGGTTGTTTCCGCATGATCTATGTAATGTCATATGTATCATAACCTAACAGTGGTATCACGAGCCCCTTATTATTTTCATAATCTAAATTGCATGAACATGGTTAAATATTACAAATTTGCAAGAATTAAAAGGGGTGATTAATTTTCGTAATTGTTAATTAATTGCAAATTGCGTTTATTTAATTATACGTACGCAGTTTTTCGGCAGTTTCTTCGTTACTCATCCGAATTGAGTGATTTTTGTGTCAATTCCGCATGTAAAAGGCATTCTAAAATTTTGACAAAAATAGTATTTTTCTGCCGAACCCAGAATTCTCAAATTCGAAGCCTAACTATGACTTTTCGAAGGTTTTAGTTTTTCGAATGCAAAATTTCGTAAATTTAAGATGTTAAATTAAATATTTGCGATTCTTGTTGATAAATCTTGAATTTTTGATTGACCTAATGCATATGTTTAACAAGTTTGAATGCCTAGTCTTGTTAATTATGCAATCTAATTTGTAATTATGATTAATTTGTTGAAAATTAGAATAATTTAGAATTAATTTGATTTTCATAATTAATTGTAATTTAATTAGAAACCTATGATTAAAAACCACCATAAAAATTGTAAATTTACGATAAATTTTAAATTTTTATGACCTAGACTTGAATCCATAACAATCGGAAATCAATTGGATAATAAATTTTCGATTTTTTCGCCCTAAAATTATGAAATTAATATTATTTATTAATTTGTCATTAATTTTAAATATAAATTTTAAATTTTTATGCGATTCGTTCATAAAACTTGCACGCACGAAGCAATGGACGCTTCGTGTTACCCTTAAGGGGTGTTGTATAATGCGGGCATGCGACGACGAGCAAGGGAGCTCGTCGCCCGTGCGGCACGAATGCAATGAGCAAGGGCGTAGTGCACGAGCGCAAGGCAGCAGCCCTGCCTTGTGTCGTGTGCCACGAGCAATGAACGTATGGGCATGGGCGAGGGGCGAGCCAAGGCAGTCGCGTGTGGGCAGCAAGCGAGCTGCGCCACAACGCGCGCTGCCTCGCACAAGTGCGCGCAGCCTCGTGCGCAGCGAGCGCAAGCTCGCGTGCCACGAGCGCTGCGCACAGCATCACTCGCGCGCACAGCGCGC
Organism: Spinacia oleracea; assembly: GCF_020520425.1. Lineage (NCBI taxonomy): Eukaryota > Viridiplantae > Streptophyta > Magnoliopsida > Caryophyllales > Amaranthaceae > Spinacia > Spinacia oleracea. The sequence continues at coordinate 105,805,374 of NC_079490.1, read as the reverse complement.
GACGTCGCCCGCCCAGCGAGCGATGTCGCGCACCAGCGAGCGATGGCTCGCGCGCACCAGCGAGCGATCTCGCGCGCCAGCGAGCGATGGCTCGCGCGCACCAGCGAGCGATCTCGCGCGCCAGCGAGCGATCTCGCGCGCCAGCGAGCGAGCCAGCGCGCCCAGCGAGCGATCTCGCGCGCGCGCTGCGAGCGATAGCTCGCGTGCGGTGGGCGCTGTGCGGAGGCTTGCGTTGGGACAGCAGCAGCTATGCGACGAGCGCATGGGCTGCGCGCACATGGCCAGCAATGGCTGTGTGCGTACGGCCCATGGGCGTGCAACGCGTAGGGTGTTTGCGTTACGATTAGATCGTTTTGAATGTTTAATTTGAAAATTTCAGTTCACGTAATTTTAATTAATTTTAAAATTAATAATTTGAATTATTTTCTTGGATTTTAATTTTGAATATTATAATTATAATAAATGGAATTTATTCTAATTATTTTACTAAAATTAAAATCATAAATTAATTTAAATGTGACTGAAATTAAAATTAAATTTTTGGATTCAATTATAAATTTATATGAGCTTTAAATTTTAATTAAATTTGTATGTTTCCGGTTAGACTAGAAATACAATTTTATGTTTAAAATTAGTAAAGCATATGAATTTATTGGTTTGAGTGGGAGCGCTCTTTAGTCATAAACTCTTGATTAGGTCTACAAATCCTTAAGGTTAAAACAACTCGATTAGAATTAATAAGGACTGAATAATTGGTAGATTATTGGTGCCCTTGATTAATTGCTGCAAATGTTTACGTGATGCATAATGTGTTTTACTAACCAGCTATGTGGGCCATTCATGATAATGAATGGGTGAATGGTATATATTGTATATGTACTGTTTTGCAGGTTATGAAGTGACTAGTATGGCCCAAATAGGATAGAAAATATGGTCTGCGTACCATTAATTTGAATGTAATTGGTCTAAAGCACCAAAGTTATTTTTCAATTCAAATATGGTCTGCGTACCATCAAATAGTTGTAATTAGTTATAGCTTATCCTATTTGAAGAAAATGGTGCCTCCCACGGAGATTTTCAAGACGGACTTTGAAGTCAAAGCTTCAAGATGAAGTCGGGCCATACTAGATCACAAATATCTTATGCATGTTTTAAGTTATTTATTGTTTTAAATATGTCTTAAAATGCATGAGATCAAAAGCTTGATTATGTTGCATGATTAAGGATTTTAGTTCACTTAAAATCTAACCAACATAGTAAGAGCCTTAAGTTCCAAACTTAAAAATTGAGTTAAAAGGTGCCATGCCAAAATATACACTTGCTTGGATATCCTTTACATCAATCTAGTAATAGTTTTCGCTCAGCGAGGTGTTACTTATTGGTCCTAAAAGGGCAAGGTACACAAATAATTGTGAGTACATGTTAGTTTTGGTGAAACTCAACGATATAAGTAAGGAGTCCTTTTATGTCGTGGCAAATTCGATAGGTTTACCTAATAAGTTCTTAGACGTACCTATCAACCAAGAATAGTTTCTAGACTATTAGCAAAAGGCTTTTGCTTACCTAAGATGTTCTAGGATTAAGTCGACAAACTGTGCTTAGTTCTTCAATGATTTTAGGATCTTGGAATCATTTTATTCACACCTGCCGGAACACATAACTTGAATAAAATGCTTAATAAACATTGAATTATGCATGAATGCTAGAATTTAAGTTTATTAAGAGAAACTGTGAATGGTTATTTATTTGTTTATTCTTTTCAATTGTAGTTTTAATATGGCAAACAACAATCAAAACATCATCATGGGTTCTGAGCTTATGGTCAAGCTGAACCTGACAAATTTTCTTGAATGGGAAGCTAAGCTAGTTGAAATAGTCAAACTCAATGGACTTGAGTATGTACTATCACATCCCATGCCAAGCTACTATGCCAGAGACATGACCCCTGAGAGATTTTACGCCTGGGATGCGGATCTCAAAAAGGTTATGAGTCTCATGCTGAACAATATCCCTGATGATTGGGCTAGAAGGTTTGTAGCCTATGAACCTTTTACGCTCATCAAGAATCTGAGGGATATCTGTCGTGGAAGTACGGAGGACATGGACCTGAACGTCCATGAGTTGATTGAATCAATGTCTGGTCTAAAGGTTAGTTCTCCTAACAGGTGTTATAGGATGGAGGTCCAAGAAACACATGTTCAGCTCCTTCGCACTAAACAGAGGGTAGGCGTCCCACTGAGGTTCCATGTGGAACTTATGTGTTCATATTTTGATCGCCTAAGTCTACTAGGAACACCAATAAGCGAAAGGATGGCAGTCTCTGTCTTGCTCAATTCACTACACAGTGGGTTTGGTCGCTTCAAGCAACAATACCTAAGTGAACCAAGAGAAGAAACAGTTGCAGAATTTATTCACCTTGTCAGAAAGGCTGAAATAGTACTGGACTGTGAAGCTAAAGATTTACTCAAGGCTAGAAAGAGACCATTCAAGAAAGGTGGAAAGTCCAAGGGCAATGCTAAATCAAAGCAGGACAAGTCCACATCAAGCTGTCTTTATTGTGATGGAATAGGCCATTACAAAAGAGAATGTCCAAAGCTAAAGGAAGATCAGAAGAACGGAACAGTCGTTCCATCTTCAGGTATTTTCGTTATAGACTGTATACTTGCTAATTCAACTTCTTGGGTATTAGATACAGGTTGTGGCTCACACTTATGTTCCAATCCACAGGGACTAAGAAGAAGTAGAAAGTTAAGCAAGGGTGAAGTCGACCTACGAGTGGGAAATGGAGCACGGATTGCTGCATTAGCTGTAGGAACTTACTATTTGTCGTTGCCCTCCGGGCTAGTTTTGGAACTGGAAGAATGTTTCCATGTTCCAAGTCTTACTAAAAACATCATTTCAGTTTCTTGCTTAGATGCTAAGGGATTTTCCTTTATAATAAAAGACAATAGTTGTTCGTTTTATTTTAAAGAGATGTTTTATGGATCTGCTAGATTAGTCAATGGACTTTATTTATTAGATCACGACAAACAAGTATATAACATAAATACCAAAAAGGCCAAAAAGGATGATTCAGATCTCACCTATCTGTGGCATTGTCGATTAGGCCATATAAACTTGAAACGCTTAGAAAGACTTCAAAGGGAAGGAATTCTAGAACCATTTGACTTAGAGGATTATGGTAAATGCGAATCATGTTTACTTGGCAAAATGACAAAGCAACCTTTCTCTAAAGTTGGAGAAAGAGCAAATGAACTATTGGGTTTAATCCATACAGATGTATGTGGACCAATGAGTACAAATGCTAGAGGTGGTTTCAGCTACTTTATCACTTTCACTGATGACTTCAGTAGGTATGGTTATGTCTACCTAATGAAGCATAAGTCTGAATCCTTTGACAAATTCAAGGAATTTCAGAGTGAAGTAGAGAATCAATTAGGCAAGAAGATCAAGGCACTGCGGTCTGATAGAGGCGGTGAATATCTGAGCTATGAATTTGATGACCATCTGAAAGAATGTGGAATTCTATCAGAATTGACTCCTCCTGGAACACCACAATGGAACGGTGTGTCAGAACGGAGGAACAGAACCTTGCTAGACATGGTCAGGTCAATGATGGGTCAGGCCGAACTTCCATTAGAATTTTGGGGACATGCACTAAATACAGCTGCACTCACTATAAATAGAGCTCCGTCTAAAGCTGTCGAAAAGACTCCATACGAATTATAGTTTGGAAAGCCTCCAAATGTGTCTTTTCTTAAGATTTGGGGATGTGAAGTATACGTCAAACGATTAATTTCAGACAAACTTCATCCAAAATCTGACAAATGTATCCTTGTGGGCTATCCAAAGGAAACAAAGGGGTATTACTTCTACAATACATCTGAGAACAAGGTGTTTGTTGCTCGAGATGGTGTCTTTTTGGAGAAGGATCACATTTCCAAAATGACAAGTGGGAGAAAAGTAGACCTCGAAGAAATTCGAGTCGAACAACAAACTCTAGAGAATGCTCAAGATGACATTCAGGATGAAACTCAGAGATCTTTAGAAGAATCTGGTGAGAATCATGGTCAATCTAGAAATGTTACCCCGCGTAGATCGCAAAGATATAGATCTCAACCGGAAAGGTACTTAGGTATTTTGACGAACGAGAGCTATGACGTTCTATTACTTGAAAGTGATGAACCTGCGACTTACAAGCAAGCTATGACGAGCCCTAGCTCCAAGCAATGGCAAGAAGCCATGCAATCTGAATTAGACTCCATGTCTGAAAACCAAGTATGGGATTTGGTCGATTTGCCAGATAGCTACCAAGCCATTGGAAGCAAATGGGTTTTCAAACTGAAAAAGGACAAGGATGGGAAACTTGAAGTTTTCAAAGCTAGATTGGTTGCAAAAGGTTACAGGCAAGTCCATGGTGTGGATTACGATGAAACCTTTTCACCAGTTGCAATGCTAAAGTCTATTCGAATAATGTTAGCAATCGCTGCATATTACGATTACGAAATATGGCAGATGGATGTCAAAACTGCTTTCTTAAACGGCGTTTTAACAGAAACTGTGTTTATGACACAGCCTGAAGGTTTTGAGGATCCAAAGAATGCTAAAAAGGTATGCAAGCTAAAGAAGTCAATCTACGGATTGAAGCAGGCATCCAGGAGCTGGAATATACGTTTTGATGAAGCAGTCAGTGACTTTGGTTTCATCAAGAACGCGGACGAATCTTGTGTATACAAGAAGGTCAGTGGGAGCAAAATTGCTTTCCTAGTATTATATGTCGACGACATATTGCTTATCGGAAATGACATTCCTATGTTGAACTCTGTCAAGATTTGGCTTGGGAAATGTTTTTCGATGAAGGATCTAGGAGAAGCACAGTACATATTGGGCATCAAGATTTACAGAGATAGATCTAAAAAGATGATTGGACTTAGTCAAAGCACTTATATCAATAAGGTGCTTGATAGGTTCAAGATGGCGGACTCCAAGCGAGGCTACCTACCCATGTCTCATGGAATGACTCTAAGCAAGACTCAGTGCCCAAAAACACTTGATGAGCGTAGACGAATGAATGGGATTCCATATGCATCATTGATTGGTTCAATAATGTATGCTATGATATGTACACGCCCGGATGTTGCGTACGCACTCAGTGCTACGAGCAGATACCAGTCAGACCCAGGAGAGGCGCATTGGACTGCTGCTAAGAATATTCTGAAGTACCTGAAAAGGCACAAAGATGACTTCCTGGTCTATGGTGGAGATGATGAATTAATTGTTAAAGGCTATACGGACGCAAGTTTCCAAACCGACAAAGATGATTTCAGATCACAGTCTGGGTTTGTCTTCTGCCTCAACGGAGGAGCAGTAAGCTGGAAAAGTGCTAAGCAAAGCACCATTGCCGATTCTACAACTGAAGCGGAGTACATTGCTGCACATGAAGCAGCAAAGGAAGCTATATGGCTAAGGAAGTTCATAGGAGAACTTGGTGTAGTCCCCTCCATTAAAGGACCAATAGCCCTGTATTGTGATAATAACGGAGCTATTGCACAGGCAAAAGAGCCTAGACACCACCAGAGAGTCAAGCATGTACTTCGTAGATTTCACCTTCTACGAGAGTTCGTTGAAAGAAAAGAAGTCGAGATAAGCAAAATTGGAACTGATGACAACATATCAGATCCATTAACTAAACCTCTGCCGCAAGCGAAGCACAACTCGCACACTGCAGCTATGGGAATCAAGCATATTGGAGAATGGCTTTGATGTCTCTGTTTAATGTTTTAAAGTTTTAGAGTTTAAATCTTTGTAAAACATTATTGGTTAATCATTCACAATAAATGAAAGGAATTCATTTTTCCATTTAATTTGTGGTTTATTAAATGATGAGTCCCTTCAACTTGACGATATATTCAAGATAGACTGTCAGGACCAGTCCTGTGACTAAGAAATGTCTATCAAGTGAACTTGAATGTCAAAGGTTGAAAATGGTCCCTAATCGGAGTTTTCTATAAAATTGGACGCATAGAAAACGTTAGACGATTAGAATGCAAGATGACTAGTAGTTCTGTTTCTTGAACTATGTGGACATGGCAATGTCATAATCATTTGCATAGATACTTACTTTGGGAAGACTAGTATCGGACAAGACCTATGAAACTTTACTGTAAGAGATGAAAGTCTGTCATAAGTAAATTTCATTAAATTATTAGACACTAAATCCTCAATACCTGAGTGATTTGAGATTACTTGTTTGAGAACTGGTTGCTTTGACGTTGACCAACCGTCGCACCGTAAAAGGAGGCTATAAAGGCAACGCTCAGGTAATCACCTATCAAACGAAGTCTAATCTCAAGATCGTAAGATTGGGATTGTCCTCCCATAAATCGGGAAGAGATGCTTAAAAGTTGTACAAGGCCACTCGGAGAGCTAGAAACTGTGAAATGCATGGCCGTGCTCGGATGAATCATAGGCTATGATTATCTGTTTATTTGATCAGTTGAACTCTGAAACCGAGGAACACCTCTGGACATAATAAGGATGACAACTCTTACCTTATGTTCAAGAGCAAGCATCGAGCGACAAAGGAATTAGGAAATGCACACTTGTCCCTAAGGACAAGTGGGAGACTGAAGGAAATAATGCCCTTGGTCCAAGTATGCATTCTATGTTAAGTCTAATAAATGCGGTTCAGTATTAATTAACAAGTTAATAATTCAGTGAGATCAAGTGAGCTGAATGCCTAGCTAGAGGCCGCTTCAGTTCAAGTGGAGTTAATGATATTAATCCACAGCTTACTCTTGACTGAACCCGTAGGGTCACACAAATAGTACGTAAACGGATCAAGTATTTAATGGCATTAAATACTCCATCTATGAATATTCGGAACCGACGGATCTTGGTTTCAGTGGGAGCTAAGATCGTCACAGGCAAGAAATGAATACTCCGGAAACGATGATATTGCCGGAAACGGAAATATGGATCGTATCGGAAATATGAATATTATCCAAGTCGTAGATGTTGCCGGAAACGGAAACATGGTACGTATCGGAAAATATTGTTGGAAATGGAAATATTACCAGAATCGGAAATATTGCCGGAAACGGAAATATTGTCAGAATCGGAAATATTGCCGGAATCGGAAAATAATTCCGAAAGCGGAAATATTAAATATTTGTTCGAAACGGAAATTAATTCCGGAATCGGAAATATTAAATATTGTTCGTATCGGAAATAGATTCCGGAAATGGAAATTTAATCGGAAGCGTATCGTACGAATTAGCATCGGACGAGGCCTGCCGGACGAAGGCCCAGCACGAAGCCAGGCCGTCGCCCAGCAAGCACGCACGCCACAAGCTCAGCGCGCGCCAAGGCCACGGATGCGTGGGCCTTGCTGCGTGGGCTGCTGCTCGCATGCGTGGGCAGCCCTTGTGGCTGCCGTGTGTGTGTGAGTTTGAGCTCATGCGAGATTCCTGAATCTGCAAGAGTCAGTGTATGATTAAATGTCTATTCCTATTGGATAAATTGATTAAGTAGAATTCATGTAGAATTCTAATTCCAATTAATTCGCATCCTACTAGGATTACGATTCCTTTTCCATAACTCTATAAATAAAGGCCTAGGGGTCATAATATATACACAAGTTTTAAAGTATTCAAAAGTGAGTTTTTGAGAGAAAATTCAAACACCCATCTTGCCCCAAAAGTGCCGAATTTTCTGAGTACCTTAAGGGCGATTCTAGTTGGTCAATCTTAAGGCGGATCCGGACGTGCTGTGGACTATCTACGGAGGGACGACACTTGGAGTCCTAAAAGACTTGTTCTTGTTCGGTTCGGGCGCAGCTAGGGAAGGCACGCAACAAAGAGTATGCATCTAAACTATGCTAAATGATTATGTGTAAATAATATGTTTCCTGGGTTAATGGTTGTTTCCGCATGATCTATGTAATGTCATATGTATCATAACCTAACATATTTCCACCCAATAAATATGTGGTTCCTGATCACAATTTATAATGCAATTCAATATACTATTCTAACACATTAGATTCAAGAGAGAATTTAATACTTGCCTATCACTATTGTGAGTTTCCCGAGTGCACATAAAACCTTAGAGAATATTCTAGTTGGTTGAATCTAAGGCGGATGCGAACGTGCTGTGTACTATCTACGGAGGGGCAACATTTGGAGTCCTATACTTGTTTTAGTTCGATTCGGGAGAAGCTAGGGAAGGTACGCATCACATTGTATGTATACTAATTATGCTAATTGACTATGTAGCAATTAATTTGGATTCCTGACTTTATGGTTTTCCGCATGAATTATATTGTTTGTATTATTCATAACCCTACAGTGGTATCACGAGCCTCTAATTAATTCAATAATCAATATAATTATAGTTAACATGGATTGAATTTTATAAATTTGCAATGAATTAAAGGGGTGATTAATTTCGTGTATGTAATTAATTGCAAATTTGTGCGATTATTTGATTATATGTTCGCAGGATTTTTCGGCAGTTTTGTCAATAATGGTCGGAATCTTATGTTTTTATCGTGAATTTCGCATGTAAACGACGTTTTAAAATTTTGACAAAAATCAAAGATTTGACGCCGAACCCAGAGTTTCCAAATTCGAAGCCTAACTATGACTTTTCGGAGGTTTTAGTTTTTCGAATGCAAAATTTGTAATTTTTATGATGTTAAATTAAATATTTGCGAATCTTGTATGTAAATTTTTAATCTATGATTGACCTACTATATATGTTAAACAATTTTAAGGCCTAATCTTGTTAATTATACAACCTAATTTGTAATTGTAATTAATTTGTTGAATTTCAAATAATTTAGAATTTGTTTTGAATTTCATAATTAATGGACAATTTAATTAGGATCCTATGATTAAAAACCACCATAAAATTTGTTAAAATTGTAAAGTTTTAAAATTTTATGACCTAGATTTTAATCCCTAAAATAAATGTAATCGGAAATTAATTTGAATAATAAATTTTCGATTTTTCGCCTAAATTTAATGAAATTAATATGATTCATTAATCTTTATAAAACCGATCACCAATCTTGCACGCACGAAGCAATGGAAGCTAAGTGTTACCCTTAAGGGGTGTTGCATAGTGCGGGCATGCGACGACGAGCAAGGGAGCTCGTCGCCCATGCGGTATGAAGCAATGAGCAAGCACGAGCATGCGCGGCAGGCTAGGCCTTGTGCATGCGGTGTGTGTTGTGCGGGTGGTTGACAAAAAGAAGACGATACATCGTAGCGCAAGGCACGAGGTAAGGCAGCAGCACAACAAGCAAGGGAGCTCGCGTGCCGCTGCGCAAGCCCCTGCCCAGCTCACGGCCAGCAAGCAGCAGGTAGCAGGCACAACACGAGGCTGGTGCGCTGCTGTGGTGCATCACTCGGCCAGTAGCAATGCAGGCCCTGGGCGCTGCCTTGTGCACGCGGCCCATGGGCGCTGCGGCGTTGTTGCTTGGGCGAGGCATGGGCTTCGGCCTATGGCCTTGCCTTGGCACGTTTGGGCCATTTTATTTATGTTTCGGTTGAAAACGATTTAAATTAAATTTAATTTCGTAATTTAATTTTTTCTCAGAATTTAATTTTGATTAATTTAATTATTATAAATTATTTTATACTAATTATTTTACTAAAATTAAAACCTTGATAAATTTTAAATTAATTAATTTTAATCAACTGAAAATAAAATTAAGGGATTTAAATATTATTTTATATGAGCTTTAAATTTTAATTAAATTTGTAAGTTTCCGGTTGGACTAGGAAATACAATTTTATGTTTAAACTTTGTAAAGAATGTAAATTTCTTGGTTTTAGTGGGAGCTTTTAGTCATTAAACTCTTGATTAGGTCTACATTCCTTTAAGGTTAAAACAACTCAATTAAAACTAATAAGGTTGAATAATTTGTAGATTGTTGGAACCTTTGATTAGTTGTTGCAAATGTTATGTGATGCATGATTTTTTCTAACTAACTTACTATGTGGGCCATTCATTGATAAATGAATGGGTGAATGGTATATTGTAAATGTACTGTTTTGCAGGTTATGGAAAGTGACTAGTATGACCCAAATAGGATAGAAAATATGGTCTGCGTACCATTCATTTGAATGTAAAATTGGTCTAATGCACCAAAGTTTTTATTTTCAATATGGTCAGCGTACCATCAAGTAGTTGTAATTAGTTTTAATTATAGCATATCCTATTTGAAGAAAATGGCGCCTCCCATGGTGAAATTCAAGACGGAGTTTCCAATCCATTTTCAAAGACGGTGTTTGAAGTCGAAGCTTCAAGATGAAGTCGGGCCATACTAGATCACATTTAAATCTTATGCATGCTTTAAGTTGTTTATTGCTTTAAATATGTCTTAATTACGCATGATATTATGGCTTGATTATGTTGCATGATTAAGGATTTTAGTTCACTTAAAATCTAACCAACATAGTAAGAGCCTTAAGTACAAACTTTAAAAATTGAGTTAAAAGGTGGCATGCCAAAATAACACTTACTTGGATAACCTTTACATCAATATAAGTACTGTAATAGTTTTCCACCATAGCGAGGTCTTACTTGTTAATCATAAAGGGGTAAGGTACACAAATAATTGTGAGTACATGTTAGTTTTGGTGAAACTCAACGATATAAGTAAGGAGTCCTTTTATGTCGTGGCAAATGAGATAGGTTTACCTAATAAGTTCTTAGACGTACCTATCAACCAAGAGTAGTTTCTAGACTATTAGCAACGGATTTTCTTACCTAAAATATTTAGAATTGAGTCTAAATACATAATGTGCTTAATTCTTCAATGATTTAAGGATCTTGGATTCATTTTATTCACACCTGTCGGAACACAAAAACTCGAATAAAATGCTTAATAAATATTGAATTATGCATGAATGCTAGAATTTAAGTTTATTAAGAGAAAGTATGAATGGTTATTTATTTGTTTATTCTTTTCAATTGTAGTTTTAACTATGGAAAACAACAATTCATTCAACATCCGATCAATTCTCGAAAAGGAGAAGTTGAACGGGAAAAACTTCCTTGACTGGCAAAGGAACTTGCAAATAGTTCTTATGCAGGAAGACAAGGAGTATGTCCTGGAAGAGGCGATGCCCGAAGCCGCGG